>NC_056732.1:1293030764-1293085764 GCF_019279795.1 Protopterus annectens
ACTATCGCTCATTTGGACCTGAACACATAAACACTAGGACTGGTTCAATGATAATGATGAAGACATGCAGAAGCTGCTGGATAAGAAGCATGAAGCCTTCAGATCCCTCCAGCAAGACACTACATCCATCAACAAGAAAGCAGCCTATAACTCCATCAAAAGCAAGGTACAAGCAAAGCTCAGAGAGATGCTAGACTCCTGACTCAGCAGAAAGGCAGATGAGATTCAGACGTACGCTGGTAGCAACAACTCCAAGCATTTCTATGATGCCCTGAAGACCATCTATGGGCCACAGTCCTCTGGAACTTCACCACTGCTCAGTGCCAATGGGTCCACCCTGCTCACTGACAAGAATGTCATCCTGGAAAGATGGGCTGAGCACTTCAACAATGTGCTGAATAGGCCTTCCTCTACCAATGCTGAAGCCATTGACTGCATGCCACAAGTCACCATTAACACCTCTCTGGCAGAACCTCCAAAGGAATCAGAGGTTAAGGAAGCAATTAAGTTTCTCTTCAGTAGTAAAGCACCAGACTCTGACTCCATTCCAACCTAAATCTACAAGACAAGGGGACCAGTCTTATTACAGAAGATCAGCGAGCTCTTTCAGACCATGTGACAACAGGAAGTTATCCCTCAGGAGCTAAAGGATGCCTCCATCGTCCATCTCTACAAGAGAAAGGGAAGCAGGCAGTCTTGTGACAACCACAGAGGAATCTCTCCTGATTATTGCCAGCAAAATCCTTGCCAGAGTCCACCTCAACTACCTCATTCAGCACATAGAAGATGGACACCTGCCAGCTTTAGAGAGAGTTGAGGGACAGTGGACATGATATTTGCAGCACATCAACTTCAGCAGAACTGCCAGGAACAAAACAGGGACCTTTACATAACATTAGTGGACCTGTCCAAAGCCTTGACACAGTCAGTCATGAGGGGCTATGGCAAATCATGGAAACGTTTGACTGCCCAGGCAAATTCATCAGTATGGTGCGCCAGTTCCATGACAGCATGCTTGCTTAAGTACTGGACAATGGAGACCACTCTGATGCCTTCCTAGTTACCAACGGAGTCAAGCAAGGCTATTTACTGGCACCCATGCTGTTCAGCATGATATTCTCGGCCATGCTGTCAGATGTCTTCTGCAATGACAAAGAAACCAGCATCAAGATCTGATACAGGACTGATGGCAGGTTCTTCAACCTGCGGAGACTACAGGCCAAGACCAAGGTTGAAGAGGACTTTGTGCACGATTTCCTGTTTGCAGATGACTGCGCACTCGAAGCTGCCACTGAGGCCCAGATGCAGCAGAGAATGAACTGCTTTCCACTGCCTGCAGAAACGTTGGACTCACAATTAATACCAGGAAGACTGAGGTTTTGCATCAGCCCACATCACAGAAGGCATATGCAGGCCCAACTATCACCACTGAAGGTGAGATCCTGAAGGCTGTTCACAAGTTTACATACCTCGGCAGCGCACTCTCCAGATTTGTGAACATTGACGATGAGGTAGACACAAGCATTGCCAAGGCAAGTTCCACATTTGGATGGCTGCGGGAGTCAGTGTGGGAGAGGAGAGGTGTCAAACTGTCCACAAAGCTGAAGGTGTACAAGGCAGTCGTATTGCCCACACTACTGTATGCCTGTGAGACATGGACTGTGTATGAGCATCATGTCAAAAAGCTGAATCACTTCCACATGAACTACTTAAGAAGGCTGCTGAAAATTACCTGGTAGGACAAAGTTCCAAACATAGTTGTCCTCTCTCAAGCTGGACTGCCAGGTATCTACACCCTGCTGAGGAGAGCCCAAGTCAGGTGGGCAGGCCACCTTGTACATATGCCAGACACACGGCTGCCCAAGAGATTGTTTTATGGTGAGGTTGCGGGAGGTAAACGCACACAAGATGGGCAGAAAAAGTGCTTCAAGGACACACTGAAAGTATCTCTGAAGAGCTTTGGCATTGACTCAGACTCCTGGGAAATCCTAGCGCAAGATCTCCCCGCCTGGCGAAGCTGCATCAGCAAAGGTGCTACCTCCTATGAGCAGAGCAGGACTGCAGAGGCACAGAGGAAGCATGAGCTGTGTAAATCCAGAGCCAACTGTTTGCCAACCAACCCAACTGACTACTTGTGCCCGACGTGTGGCAGAGCTTTCCAAGCTTGCATCAGACTGATCAGCCACAGCTGGACACACAGTACTTAGTCAACCTCCGTGATGTATGTCCTTGGTCATCTTCTACAATGACACGGACGAACAAATTTATATATATATATATATATATATATAATACATATGTGTGTGTATATCTATCTATATATATATATATATATATATATATATATATATATATATATATATATATATATATATATATATATAAATATATATATGTGTGTGTGTGTGTATATATATATATATATATATATATATATATATATATATATCTTAAATTAGCAGGAGGTGTCGGGGTAGCAGGGTATGGGAGGTTAGCCCTCTGCATAAAATACTGTTTTTTTTTTATTTTCAGTGTTTTTGTATTTGAAATACAAAGAATTATCTTATTTTGAATGTGGTTTTGAATGTTCATTTATCCTAGCTATATCTCTATAGCAATAGATAGATTTGTGGGTATATAGATATAGGTAGGTAGAGAGGGAGAGACAGAGAAAGACAAATCAAAGGATAAAAGGGTCACACATGTCACTCGTCTTGTGTATTGAAATAAGACAATGAGGCTTGGGTGTTCATTTAAGTAGTTTATTACACACAAACACATCAGGATGGATAACTAGAACATAAAACTTAAACTACTGACTGACTGCTACACATATACATGCTTTCACTCTGGCTGCTCACTCAAAATGGCACTCTTGCTTGCATGTGTTCAGTACTTATATGCAAGTGCCCATGGACTGGAATGGTTCTTAAAGGTACAATATGCTCTCTGATCTACAAAACAGATGAACCATTTAATAAAAATTACAAGAAAGATCCAACCAAGCTAGAGCTTTCACTCTATGATAACTTAAACCTACTATAATGGAAGCCCATGGGATATATACAAATGATTCCTTAAGGACATATCAGTGTTTAACTTTCAGCTACATGGTTTCTGGATACACATAACTTTAAATTTCTAGTTCTTTACAGCACATTCTAACCAGAAAAAAAAGCAGACTCTACTAGCTGCAGAAATACAGTCTCTCACTTTTTCTTTATGTGCTTGTCATTATAACATAAGTAGATTGTTTGGCTGTTGTTTGGAAACACAGAGCCT
Organism: Protopterus annectens; assembly: GCF_019279795.1. Classification (NCBI taxonomy): domain Eukaryota; kingdom Metazoa; phylum Chordata; order Ceratodontiformes; family Protopteridae; genus Protopterus; species Protopterus annectens. The sequence continues at coordinate 1,293,034,047 of NC_056732.1, forward strand.
AAAAACAAGCTTGCTGTCCATAAACATTAAGGTGACTGCAAAACACTCTAAATGACATTGTTTGGCTTTATTGGTTTGAATGCACCATAAAGATCTAAAAGGTAAATAGTAAAAAGTAAAAAGTTGTGGGCATTCAGAAGTCATGCGGCTCAGAATGTCCTTGATAGATAATTTACATATATCCAATGGGCATCCACTACAGGAGGCTTATAAACATAGAACAATACTAGGGAAGTGACCATGAGGACCATTAGATGCCTAGCTGTGTACATCTTTAAAGAGGCACACTAAAAAAGTACAGGCCTTGCTTTTCAAGCACTCAATAGTGTTTACTTCCCAAACAGAGAAGGGCTGTACATGACAATCCTGGTGTATATCTGTATCAACCAAGTCAGTCATCAAAAATACTCTTAAAGAAAGTCAAATAGTACTTTTACCTGTAGCAGTAACTTATTCCATTGTTTGGGAACACATTGGGTTGCTTTGGGCTTAAGTCTCTAGTGCAGTTGTTTGTAGAACCACTGGTTTTGCAAAGAAAGATAAGATCAAATAAGATTGGGTTTTTCATGGCTTGGAAAACAAGACACAGGTCACCTTGGAGCAGCCTGTGGGGTCCTGAGTATAATGAGAGCTATGCTAATCTGTTGGAATAGTTAAAAGATTTAAGGCCTTTGATTTCCTTTACAAGGTATCACTGGGGCCTTTTCTACATAACAAAAGGAGGCATTGTATTCAATAATGTGTCTGATAAGAGAGAGATACAGAGGCAGGATGACTTCTTTGTATCTTGAAGGCATTCCGTTTGACATTAACTGGGTCAGATAGAAGGATTTCCACATAAGTAGAGATGTCCCATGATCATGTCTGTTTGAAGAGTAGTATCATTTAAAACATATGAAGTAAGAACAGTTTTTAAACCAAATGCAACTGCTCTACAGTTTTTTGTACTGAACTTGAGACCACTTTCATTACCAGATGTGTGCTTATTCCAGCCTTTGCTGGAGCCGTTTACTATCAGTGGATGAACAAATAATAGTGCTTAGCTTACAGTCTTCAGCAGACTTGGTCTACCACACTTCTGGGATACTGGACTGCATGTCTACAAAACAAATGCCAGACAACAGGCCTAATTGCCTATTTTCTAGCATATCTAAAAAATTATCTTTGGTTAAGTGACTGGCTAAGACTCACATGGTAGGTTCATGGAGATTGAGGGATTTGATGTCAGGACTACAAGATGATGCTTTTACATATAAACCTCTTAGCAAAAAAATCTGGACAAAGCCAAAAATAATTGAGGGACAAAGGCCTAAAAATAGAGACAAATTTTAAATATTGATCTTATAAACTTAGAAAGGTGATAGAATAAATCATTTTGATTTAGCATGCATCTTCACAAGGATATGATGCTGAAACTTAAATGTCTGCCATTATTTAGTGACTTTAATCCTCATTTATTTGCCATAAAATCACAAATTGTATAAGCAGCACACTAAGAATATGAGGAAAAAATCTGGGCAAGCTATAACAATCTGGACAGTTGAGACCTATGCTAGCTCATGTCTTTAGTCTTTTGCACAAAACAGTTTCTATGTATAAAGCAGTACCTTTCATTTGTTTCTGAGTCGCTGTATAATGTACCCATTGTTGTTGTTGTTTTCTTTTTTAAATGTATTTATTTATTTTTATCAGCATATTAGCAATGCTTGAAGAAATTGATTTATTTTTCATTTTAATATGGTTATAATGTGAGATTTGATAATGCAGAATGCTAGTGTTTCAGGCATTTCAAGTTTCAATGGCAAATCAATGAATAATGCTTCAGAGTAACCAAAAGTGAGATAATAAACAATGCAGCATTTTTTCAGCAGTTAAAGACCACATAGACATCTGTTTATTTTGCATATTTTTACAGAGGTAAGAGAGAAGGACTATGTGAGCCCTTTTCTGTCTGAACCTGGTTACTAATTTGCTCATGCTCTTTATCTGTGAATATAATGAATATATATAGCAAATGTTAATTACTTCTGAGTTTTCCTTTAGTGCCACAGTATCATGGTGTCTGCCCTGTGTTTTCTTTAATTTAAATAAAATATTTTTGACCACACTGCCACTTCCTTCTGGAGTATAACAAACTCAGTACTCTTATTCTGAAAAAAAAGGAAACTGTTCTCATATTTTGTTTTTAAATTAAAAAAACATGTTTTATTGTAACACAAATGTATCAAATTATTTAAACCATGAGCCATTTCAGTAATATAACCAGATAACAATTAAGTCAGAATTCCTCTCTCCTACTCATAGCATCTGCATTTCTAGAACTCATTTAACTGTTCTGAACTATAAACATATTCAAATTTACAAAGCTTATCCTTCATAGAACTCCTTTATCGTTCTTCCACTGGTAACCTCTAACGACTGTCAGACCCAGAGGGTACTATTCAGCATTGACCTTAGCCTCATTTATTTGATGATGTATGCTAATGTCACCTTCCATTGTTCAGATTAATTCATGGCATTTCTTCATTTTATACATGAATCTATATGTATATGTATATCTATACCTATATCTATATCTATATGTATATGTATATCTATACCTATATCTATATCTATATTAGATGGATAATTATATAAATGTCTGTATGTGTTCCAAAGGTACAACCTGCTCTGTTTAATTTCTCCAAGGTGGTCAGCCTACCCTCACTCTTTTCCATTGCATACATCTCTTTCACTGCTAGTTCTAAGATCTGGTGACTGGGGAGCAGTCACTGAGGATCACACTACAGTGGGGAAAAGGGCATATACCTTTTATTTTAATGTGTCAGTGTTATGAGTTTCAGTCAAATGAGTGTTCAGTATTTTGAACTGTCAATGTTTTGGTCTCAGTCAAATAAATTTCAGTCAAATGAAATTTAGGTCATATAAAGTAGATCTATATATGTGTGTGTGTGTGTGTGTGTGTGTGTGTGTGTATATATATATATATATATATATATATATATATATATATATACTTAGTGTGGAGACAATGAGAAATTTAAGGCTGAATAAGTGATGATACAAAGGTAATGTCAGAGAAAGAAACAACAATAGAGGAATTAGCTGTTGCCATAAATATACAATTATTAGAAAGTGTGCCTAGTTTTGACATACAAGAATATGAGTTCTACAGTGAAAATGAGAAGGAGGAGAAAGTGCTTTTGGAAGTTAAAAAAGATGTCCGAATGAAGGGTGGAAAGATGAAAAAATTGCCCAGCAGTAATATTTTTAGAAGAAAGGTGAAAATGTAATTTTACAGAACATGAGTGATGATGGTTTGTCATACATATTATAAGATCATAATTGCAAGTCTGCAGAAAAGATTTAATGAATGATGAAAAAGTATTACATGGAGGGCTATTTAGAATTAAAGGAAGACATAAGAAAGATATGCATGTTATGTTGAAAAAGGGGGTAGGCTGTACAACTAAGTGAGAAAAGGCAGAATAATAAAATGTGACACTGAAAGCTTTTGTTGTCTAGAATATGGACAGCTTTAAAGGATATTTGGAACATGATATGTGAAACATCGGTGAAGATTTTCAGAGCATTTATGGTTATACACATGGAAATGTTCAAGCAAATGGATGGTCAATAAAAAATGAAAACGTGTATGACAGGGTTGCCTAGTGAGCAGGTTTTTATTTAGTTTAGTCATAAATGGAGAGATATAATGTGAAAAAATAAAAGCAAAGATAAAATATCAAAAAAAAAATGAAGGCTGCCTCTGATTTTCAGTCAAGCTGATGATATGATTATACTGGGAAAAATAAATTATGGCAAAGGAAACAATAAAAGTAGTGGAACAATATTTGCAATGTGCAAGTTTAACACACTGAGTAAAGAAGGCTATCAAGACTTAATTAAATTAGGAAGGGCATCATTTACAAAGAATGCTACTTCAGTTTTAATTATATTATATGGTGAAGTGGTCAAAAGGCAGTGCAAAGAAATGCTACAGGAACAAAAAGTGCAGTTGGTTTATGGAAGCCATTTCAGTTAAATTTTAGAAAGAAAAGTCCATTTAGAATTATTTGAAAAGTTAGCATATATATAGATAGATAGATAGATAGGGTTTACTATTGAAATGTCGATCCCAACATGTGCGACTCGTCTTGCACGAACGCGGAACTGCGATCGCCACTACACCGACTCCCAGATGTGCGAACGGCAAAACCTCGCCCCTATCCGACCCATGGTAGCATGGTGTGGAGGTGTTGCGCGGCCGGTAATGTCGATCGAAGTTTTCACGGTTTCGGTTCGCTAGCGAACAATTTTCGCAGTTTCGGTTCGCGCAAACATGTCGATGAGGTCGCCGTTCGAACGAAGTGCATTTGCACATTCAATAGTAAACCGATAGATAGATAAATGTGTGTGTGTGTGTGTGTGTAAAGTTTTTTTTATTCATGTAATATAAGGGGTCTAGACTTAATGTCATTAAGGCAGTTATTTTATATAATGATAGAAAGGAAGGTTGGGGTTAATAAATACCTTAGTATACCTAGCATCATTGCATATGTATTGGATTATGAGGAGGAAAGTTTTACTGTAAAATAGTGATACCCAAGTATGGTTATTTCTGGGAAATTAAAGAGGTGCAGTAAAGGAATTAAAAATAGTAAAGGGAAGTTAAGATGAATATGATATGATAATTTTTATGAAAATTAGACATAGAAAATACATCATAGAAAATAAAGTGCTGGTATGATGATATTGAAAGTATAATGGGACTGGTAACTGTACAATTCTAAAAAAAGGTATTGCAAACAGTGCTAAAAAAGAAAAAAAGAGAACTTTGAAAACAATAAGGAATGGCAATATTTTTGGAGGATTTTATTAAGCAAATAGCTACTGAAAATAAAGTACAAAATGACTTAAAAACATAATAATTTAATAAGCTTAAAGAACAAACAACTGGTAAGTGCTTTCATTCCATATGTGGAATTTCATCAGACTAAGTTGCACAAAGCTAACATTTTTTAAGAGTATAGTGAGATTATATGGCAAATTTAGTTAAATGCTTTTTCACCCCCAGATTTAAAAGATGCTATTAATTTACAACCAGCATTATTAAGATCAACAGAAGGTTAAAAACAATAAACCCTTTGCTGAATCACTAGTTAGCTTTAAATATTTCCGATTACAACATATTAATGGTTGGGAGTTTATGTGTTTATAAATGATGAAGATAGGTTAAATGCATTTTGATATATTTATTTTTTTTACATTTTTTATACATACATCTCTTACAATTTTTCGACACTGTATTAATATTTTAGGGAGGATTCTAAATGCTCATTGTATTGTACTGTAAATGATCATGTTTTTATTGTTTGTTTTTCATGTGCACTTCTTTTTAAATCCTAGGCATTTGGTATTACATGTTGCAGTAACATTAGTTAGTGATTAATTAGGGTATAAATCAAGAGAAATCTTGACCTGTGGATGGGAGATCGTAGGTTTACCCCGGGAATCATCTCTGTGTCACTGCTGGACAGAGGCACAACAAACTAATGGGCACAGTATTTTTTCATATAAGAGGTGGCGTAAGCCACAAAACTTTGGGCTAGGCTTATAAATGCCTTAGGGCAGATAGCCTAGTATAAACCTATGAACCTATGAATGTGTGACACTATCTAGTCCTATGTCTTTTATTTCTAACATTTTTTGCATGTGCATGTATTTTTCAGGTCATAGCAGAAAAGCACCCACTGGAATAATTAATTATAATTAAATGAACAAACAAATAGATAAATGCTACATGTCCTTCCTTTATGGGCCAATCCTTGCACATTTGCTTATAATCCATTTCTGCATTTGCACTCAAATACATAATGGTTAAGGTGTTTACCTTACAAACACAATGTACAAGGTTTGACTCTCACCTTTGAAAGGAAATTGGCTAGGCTTAAAATGTTGCACAAGCGGAGCTAGCCTAGTAATTGCCTACGCACCTATGAACACACACACACACACACACACACACACACACACACACACACACAAAAACACTCACCTGTGACAAGTTGTACCTCTAAAAATGGACACACACACACACACACACACGCATGTAAACACACATATACAGTCACACATACACCCCACCACTGCATCTCTGCTAAACTCCCAGACACTTGCCTTCTAACAAGGTCTCCCTTAATGTTTGAACACAGACTCGTGGCTGTGTTGACTAAAGCAGCTGACAGGGATGATATACACAGTTGTGTGGTTCTGCAAATCACTTGTCTTCATAAATTGCTTACCAGAGGCACTTCGACAGAGAGTACATGACTCCTTATCATATGCTAGTTACTCAGAATACCTGATTAGCATTGTGGTAAGCCATAGAGAAAGCACAACATGGTGATTCTACCAACTGCACAGTCAGTGGAGTAAAGCTATCTATGAACTGGAAAGGGCTGCCTTCAGCAGAAAAACAGCCATGTTATGGCTTGCCTCTTCCAGTCATCTTTTCTAAATCCCAGGGTCTGTTTAACTGGCTCAATAGTTTACAATGTATTTCATAAACAAATAGGAGAAGATATTAAGTCTATGTGGTATGCATGATGCTGTAGCTAGTCTAAAGCATTTGTCTTGTATCTCGTTGCATCCTATTACAAACTGTCTTGCCATCTCCCAAGTCCATCCAGTAGATAGTGTGATAGCATCTGACAGCTATGAATCAGTGTTGGAATCCATTGAGAAATCTACTTGTTTCCCAGAAATCTTGTCATCATTGAACTCAAGACTGTCTCAAATGTTTTGTCCATCAATGAAATCGTACTTAGTAGCCAAAGTTTTTTGGGCTGCATCTAGCTGAATCGTATTTTATCTTTGAGGCACGTCAGGGGTTTTACCATATTCCACCAAGTACTTTATCTTTGTTTGGATTCCATTTGGTCCATGTGCCCTTCAGTCTGTGTTGTGTCCTTTCACACCCATTATTTTTATCTTTTCATGTCCCTAATCTGCAGGTCATCTTCCTTCCTAGACTTTATTTCCATGTCCTTTGTTAATTTTGCATACACAATGCAACATATTTATATTTTGTACTTCTCAGATGAATGGCGCCTTGAATGTGGACACCCATGCACCTATAACACAGATAACACCCCTTTGGGGATGTGAGCTCTTTCATTGACAAGGAACTATCCTTTGACTGCCTTGTATCTACCATCATTATACAATTCTTTTATCCAACCAGATTGATTACCAGGGGTATATCTTCCAGGTCAAGAGAAGTCTCATTTGTGATCGTTACAACGTAACTGTCAAACACTCCTAATCATTCAACAACTTTTTTTCATATGTTTTGACACTGCAAATTGATTTTTCTGCATCATATCCTTAAGTGTTTTAGCACATACTTGTATTTGTAAATATGCTTTGCTTATTTCTTATGTGATCTTCTTCACCCGGGCTATGTCTGCAAATGGTCCAGTGAGATCAGTGCACTATGCTGGGAGAAAGAAAGAAAGGAAGGAAGAAAGGAAGGAAGGAAGAAAGAAAGAAAAAGAAAGAAAGGAAGAAAGAAAGAAAGGAAGGAAGGAAGGAAGAGAGGAAGGAAGAAAGAAAGAAGATCCCCTGCATACACCTCACTTATCAGAGCAATACAAGAATATAATGCGCCTTTCAGTATGCACTTGTCTAAACATGTGATTCAGCTAGAAAGACTAAAGTGTTTCCTCACCAAGAAAGTGAAAGGCATATATTTCACATACTACATAGACCATCCTAAAGTCCTTTCTCTCTTCTAGTCCTATGTGACCTCATACAAGCCTACTAAACAAATAACACTTTAAACATCCATTTTAAGAAATTAAACTTCTACCACTGCATATACAGACCTTGCTAGCAATATAGATCTCTCTCTCTCTCTCTCTCTCTCTCTCTCTCTCTCTCTAAAAATCCTTCTTGTATGGACTAGACTTGCCTTAAATATACAACAGAGTACCACCCTAACTCCTCTTCAAATGCAACTTAGACGAATGGATGTAAAATCATACATTTACCCCAGTCTGCCCCCTCAAACCCTCACTAAAAGAGAAAAGTAACAGTTACTCCAATTTGTAGGGTTCTGATGAAATGGGATCTTGAAGTTGGACTTCAAATGATCAGTCTGATCAACAGCCTAATATGAACCTCTAAAGTATTTATTTTGGATACTATATAATCTCCCATCAGGCATATGATACAGTTAAATCAAGGATATAATAATTCTAAGTAACATGATATATCTGGATATCAATAAGACTTTTGACATTATACCACAGAGGGGGGTTCTAGTAAAACCAAGGAGCATGTTGGTGCATTCAGTATGTCACAGTGTCTGTCTGGTCAGAAGCAGTGGGTAGTTGTTAAAGTTGAAGGCCAGAAAAGAGAAGAAAGCACATGGGTACCAGCTAGAAGAGGAGCACTTCAAGATGGACTTAAGGAAATGCTGCATCATACATTGGATTATATGGACATGGAATGTATTGAGCTAATGATATATTGCAAGCAATCTGAGTAGTTCAACACTCCATGGATGAAAAGGGGTCCAGGACAGTGCCCTGGACAAATGCAGTGCTTTCCCTCCAGAACATATACTTGTAAATGTTTGGTAAATGCACTCAAATGAAATGCTAAGTAAATGCAACATTGTCTCATATGGCAGACAAACCATCCATAGCCATATACCATTGACAATATCCCACGCCAAAATGAAAATATATTTAGATAACTTAGTACTTGGGTTTATTTATTTATATATGTATTGCTTTTGCTGATCAGGAAAGTCCAACTGGGTGGAAAACCCTTTTTTCAATGGAGGTTCAAGGAAAAAACTTTCACACGATACAAGGACATTGTAACATACATACATACATGAATCATTTAGGCATACAATAATGAGAAAAAACAATGACTGTATGAGCATACTTTATTGAGAAAACAAAAACACTGACAATATACACGGATAGTCAACATACAAGTAGTATAACGGATGGTTAAAGCAGTAGAGTTGGTTAGCGAACAGGTAGAATAGTGTGTCTGTATATATGAATGGGTGAATGTGTCTATAAATGTGTGTATTTCCTGATTAGCCAATGACCTAACAGGAGCGTTGCCAACCATTTATAGTCATAGCTGTGTATATGAACACTACACATGTGTAGACTATCCTAATAAAATATGTCATGTATGAAAACAATTGCTCAATACTTTTGAAGGTTAAGTGGTTTCTATTCAGGAGAGATTTTTTTCCTTCTGATCTGTTTCCTTTTTCACAATTACTCTTTAGTGGTCATTATTCCCACTAGCTTAGAAACTAATCCTGTTGGAGACTTTGTACTCCTTGTGCTCTCAGCCCAACTAAATTGTACTACCCACAGAGGAAATAAACTTAAAACCTTAACAGAAACGTTTTTTCCATATCAGACTGCTCTCTTATCACAAGCTCCATTCTGAGATGACATACCCAGAATGCCATGCTGTGTTTAAAGCTAATCTTTTCCTACAGGCATCAGAATAATAATCTCACACTCCTCACAGTCTGTATACTATTATTTTCTCTCAGTTTGATGATCCCTAGCATAGCTGTGAATGAATATACAGTTTTTCTCTCTCTCTCTCTCTCTCTAAATATAGATATATATATATTATTCTGATGTTAAAATGTCCTAACTTCTTAATTACCTTAAATAATTAAATACCTAACTTCTTAATTTTTCTAGCATGTCGAAGGGCCAGATGCTGGCGTCCTCTCCTGCCCAGTTGGTGAATCTGGGAATATTGAGGCAATGTTACAATTGCCTCATGTACACAGACAACCCTCTCCTCCTCCCACATAACACAAATACTTGCGACAGATGCAACTATTTAGCCAAACTGGAGGCTGAGCTCTCTCAACTCAGGACTGGCAAGACCAGACAGGAGGAGAAGGCAATTACACACACCACAAAACCAGCCTCACATAATGCTACCACACCACTGAATCAAACACATAAACACACAAAGACATACTCAGAGGCTCTGAGTAAAAATTTACCTAAACAGCAGAGACCTCCAAAGCAGACACCCAAACAACTGCTACCTCAAGACACCCCACAAGCAACACATAAACCACAAAATCAGTGTGCAAAGCAGTCACAACCCTTAAGGCCAAATACAACACCAAACATACTTGTCATAGGTGACTCCATAGTCAGACACACTGACGTCCCACTCACCAGGCTGAACAAGGAGAGGGTCACAGTAAGCTGCCTATCGGGCGCTAGAATCCGCCACATAACACAAGCACTGGTCACTCCATGGCAAGTACAAATATGACACAGTCATTGTCCATGCTGGTGTGAACGACCTGAGACGTACCTCCCTGGACTACATGAAAAGAGACATAGAGGACCTCTCTGATTATGTAGCCCAGGCAGGTATGACCCTGACCCTGAGCAGTATCCTTCCTTCACCAAGAATGATGCCACAATATAGAGACAAGATGATCAGCTTTAACAATTGGCTTAATGTCTGGTGTCATTCAAAGGGATCCAATGTCTGTCTGCCTGGGATGACATGCTTGACAAGCCACACTGCTCAAGGGACGGCTTGCACCTGTCACCCTGGGATTCCGGATATTGGCTAAGGCTCTGCCACCCCATAGTGCCTTTTTAGGCAAGGCTCAAATTCTAAACCTACCACCCTAGAAAACAAAATGGGAAGAAACTGAGGGTAATGCTGCTCAATGCCAGAAGTCTAAATCTCAAAATGCATGCACTGAGGCCCTTCTCAGTATGGAGAACATCGATGTCTGTGCTGTAACTGAAACCTGGTTCAAGGCTCCTGAGAGCACCCCGGCACTATTAGGTTTTACCTCATATCATGCTCTGGCCCCAAAACCCGGACCACACCACAAAAGGAGGGGTGTATCCATATTCATAAAGGATACCCACACCTCCAGGTTGGTGGCAACGCATAAGCTTTGGAAACCATCCAGGTGCAACTAACCATAGGCAAAACTGCTCTACAAATTGTAGCATGCTACAGGCCACCCTCTCAAACTCAGGAACCCCACACAGCCTTCCTGAAGACACTGGAGGGTATAAATGTATCTCCAAACACCATCATATTGGGTGACTTCAACTACCCAAATATAGACTGGGAACATTACTCAAGCCCTAACTTTCTAGCCCAACGGTTCCTGGAGTTCATAAATTCAAATGCCATGGAACAGCTAGTCACTGTTCCCATGAGAGGAGAAAATATACTAGATCTCATTATCACAAACATGGGGACAAAATGCTCCACACCGAAGTATATCCCTCATTGGTGAGATCTGTTCATAAACTAATCTCACTAGAAATCCACATCCCGCCCCACCCCAAACAAAAAAGACCACAGCTAAGAACTTCTAAAGCAAACTTCACACTACTCAAGACTGGTGTGGTATCCTTCAAGGCCCCTGAGCCAGTGGAAACCACAACCCAAGCTGGAAGCCCTTACAAATGCCTTCTATGAACACCTCCAGGACTGCATGGATCAGGCAATCCCAAATAAAACCAAGACTCTTTCCACAAAGGGCAAACGTCCAGTCTGGTGGACCCCAGCCATTAACAAACTTTACAATAAGAGGAGAAAGCTATTACATGATAGAACAAAATCCATGAAAGGGAAGTCACCCTGATCATTATTAGTAAAAAATACGAGCACTCATAAATCAACTAAGGCCAATTTTGAGAGAAAAATTGCCATGGATTCAAAGGACAATCATAAGGCCTTTTTCAGCTATGTTAGGAACCTGGGTGGAAACTCCCAGATATGCTCAGAATTAGTCCAAAATGATACAAAAATCACTGAACCCACAGACATTGCCAACATACTGGCAGAGAGGTTCAGTGCAAACTTCACCCCCCTCTCCCCCCCTAAAGGAGAGATAACTATCCCAGCGGAGAGTAGCCTCCCAGACATCTCAAATGTGCAGGTGAAAGCTGCTCTCTCTAAAACTAAAAACACAGCATCAATGGGACTGGATTGTCCCCGGCTGTGTGCTACATGAGCTAAATGAGGAATTAAACCCGCACATAAGGCAGCTGTTTAATCTCAGCCTTACCACAGGATACATGCCCAAGGAGTGGCGTACGGCAACTGTGGTCCCACTCCACAAAGGCGGTGCCTCTACGGACCCTGGTAATTACTGCCCCATAAGCTTAACAAGTCTAGTCTGCAAAGCTATGGAGAGGATCATAATGGAGCTCATAAACAAAGATATAGGGGACTTGCAGACATTGGACCCGACCCAGTTTGGCTTCGTCAAGGGCAGATCATGCCTTTTGAACTTGGTTGACTTCTTCTAAACAGTCACCAAGGCCATTGATGAGGGAAAGGCAGTCCATACAGCCTACCTTGACCTTGCAAAGGCCACACAATACCCCACTCGGTATTGTAGAAAAACTTACCAGCTTAAATGTAAACCCATATGTCACAAGATGGGTTGCAAACTGGCTTAAGGACAGAACCCACAGGGTTAGAGTTGCTGGCGCTATGTCAGACTCCAAGCCGGTAACAAGTGGTGTCCCACAGGGCTCGGTCCTTGGCCCCCTATTGTTCGGCATCTACTTCTCAGAAGTACAGGCCAACATGAGAGGACTTTGGCTGACAAAGTTTGCAGACGACTGCAAACTGGGCGCCATAGTGGAAAGTGCATCGGGCACGGATATCCTTCAGAAGGGACTCATGGAAACAGATAGCTGGTGCCAGAGCCATGGCCTGAAGTTAAACGCCAAAAAATGTATAGTCATACCCTTCGGGAAAAACAAGGTAACCCCAAGCTACCATATAGGCGGCAATCCACTAAGCACAGAAGAGGTTATCAGGGACCTGGGGACCCAGGTTGACAGTGGCCTTTCTTTGACACTCACGTTGCTAAAGTGGTTAGAAAGACCTTCTACATTGCCCACCTGATCATGAAGGGATTCACATCCAGATCTAGTGAGGTCATTGTTCCCCTGTACTCTTCACTTATCAGACCAATGATCGAGTACAATGCCCTATTCGGGATGTATCTCACCCGACATCTGCAGCAATTGGAGAGACCCCAAATGTTCCTCACCAAAAGGATAAAGGGACTCCAAAATCTGTCATATGCTGCCAGATTGAAGAAACTCCAGCTCTATTCAGTCGCATACCGCCTGCTCAGAGGTGACATGTGCCTGACATACAAGGCCATGTCCAACCCGGAATTAATGGACATGCTCCACCTCAAAAATCCAAATCCACCAAAACCACTAGAGCAAGCGACTTAAACCTTAGCACGGATATAAATAGGACGCTCTGAGGGATAGATTTATCACTCAGAGACTCCCTATGCTGTGGAATAAAATCCCGGTCCATGTGAGGCAGAGCACCTCGCTGGCTCTGTTCAAGAGAAATCTTGACCTGTGGATGGGAGATCGTAGGTTTACCCCGGGAATCATCTCTGTGTCACTGCTGGACAGAGGCACAACAAACTACTGGGCACAGTATTTTTTCATATAAGGGGTGGCGTAAGCCACAAAACTTTGGGCTAGGCTTATAAATGCCTTAGGGCAGATAGCCTAGTATAAACCTATGAACCTATGAATGTGTGACACTATCTAGTCCTATGTCTTTTATTTCTAACATTTTTTGCATGTGCATGTATTTTTCAGGTCATAGCAGAAAAGCACCCACTGGAATAATTAATTATAATTAAATGAACAAACAAATAGATAAATGCTACATGTCCTTCCTTTATGGGCCAATCCTTGCACATTTGCTTATAATCCATTTCTGCATTTGCACTCATATACATAATGGTTAAGGTGTTTACCTTACAAACACAATGTACAAGGTATGACTCTCACCTTTGAAAGGAAATTGGCTAGGTTTAAAATGTTGCACAAGCGGAGCTAGCCTAGTAATTGCCTATGCACCTATGAACACACACACACACACACACACACACACACACACACACACACACACACACACACAAACACTCACCTGTGACAAGCTGTACCTCTAAAAATGGACACACACACACACACACACACACACACATGTAAACACACATATACAGTCACACATACACCCCACCACTGCATCTCTGCTAAACTCCCAGACACTTGCCTTCTAACAAGGTCTCCCCTAATGGTTGAACACAGACTCGTGGCTGTGTTGACTAAAGCAGCTGACCGGGATGATGTACACAGTTGTGTGGTTCTGCAAATCACTTGTCTTCATAAATCGCTTACCAGAGGCACTTCGACAGAGATTACATGACTCCTTATCATATGCCAGTTACTCAGAATACCTGATTAGCATTGTGGTAAGCCATAGAGAAAGCACAACATGGTGATTCTACCAACTGCACAGTCAGTGGAGTAAAGCTATCTATGAACTGGAAAGGACTGCCTTCAGCTGAAAAACAGCCATGTTATGGCTTGCCTCTTCCAGTCATCTTTTCTAAATCCCAGGGTCTGTTTAACTGGCTCAATAGTTTACAATGTATTTCATAAACAAATAGGAGAAGATATTAAGTCTATGTGGTATGCATGATGCTGTAGCTAGTCTAAAGCATTTGTCTTGTCTCTCATTGCATCCTATTTCAAATAGTCTTGCCATCTCCCAAGTCCATCCAGTAGAGAGTGTGATAGCATCTGATAGTTATAAATCAGTGTTGGAATCCATTGGACAATCTACTTGTTTCCCAGAAATCTTGTCATCATTGAACTCAAGACTGTCTCAAATGTTTTGTCCATCAATGAAATCATACTTAGCAGCCGAAGCTTTTTGGGCTGCATCTAGCTGAATCTTATTATTTTATCTTTGAGGCACGTCACGGGTTTTACCATATTCCACCAAGTACTTTATCTTTGTTTGGATTCCATTTGGTCCTTGTGTCCTTCAGTCTGTGTTGTGTCCTTTCAGACCCATTATTTTTATCTTTTCATGTCCCTAATCTGCAGGCCATCTTCCTTCCTAGACTTTATTTCCATGTCCTTTGTTAATTTTGCATACACAATACAACATATTTATATTTTGTACTTCTCAGATGAATGGAGCCTTGAATGTGGACACCCATGCACCTATATCACAGATAACACCCCTTTGGGGATGTGAGCTCTTTCATTGACAAGGAACTATCCTTTGACTGCCTTGTATCTACCATCATTATAAAATTCTTTTATCCAACCAGATTGATTACCAGGGGTATATCTTCCAGGTCAAGAGAAGTCTCATTTGTGATCGTTACAACTTAACTGTCAAACACTCCTAATCATTCGACAACTTTTTTTCATATGTTTTGACACTGCAAACTGATTTTTCTGCATCATATCCTTAAGTGCTTTAGCACATACTTGTATTTGTAAATATGTTTTACTTATTTCTTATGTGATCTTCTTCACCTGGGCTATGTCTGCAAATGGTCCAATGAGATCAGTGCACTATGCTGGGAGAAAGGAAGAAAGAAAGAAAGAAAGAAAGAAAGAAAGAAAGAAAGAAAGAAAGAAAGAAAGAAAGAAAGAAAGAAAGAAAGAAAGAAAGAAAGGAAGAAGATCCCCTGCATACACCTCACTTATCAGAGCAATAGAAGAATATAATGCGCCTTTCAGTATGCACTTGTCTAAACATGCGATTCAGCTAGAAAGACTAAAGTGTTTCCTCACCAAGAAAGTAAAAGGCATATATTTCACATACTACATAGACCATCTTAAAGCCCTTTCTCTCTTCTAGTCCTGTGTGACCTCCTACAAACCTACTAAACAAATAACACTTTAAACATCCATTTTAAGAAATTAAACTTCTACCACTGCATATACAGACCCTGCTAGCAATATAGATCTCTCTCTCTCTCTCTCTCTAAAAATCCTTCTTGTATGGACTAGACTTGCCTTAAATGTACAACTGAGTAGCACCCTAACTCCTCTTCAAATGCAACTTAGACGAATGGATGTAAAACCATACATTTACCCCAGTCTGCCCCCTCAAACCCTCACTAAAAGAGAAAAGTAACAGTTACTCCAATTTGTAGGGTTCTGATGAAATGGGATCTTGAAGTTGGACTTCAAATGATCAGTCTGATCAACAGCCTAATATGAACCTCTAAAGTATTTATTTTGGATACTATATAATCTCCCATCAGGCATATGATACAGTTAAATCAAGGATATAATAATTATAAGTAACATGATCTATCTGGATATCAATAAGACTTTTGACATTATACCACAGAGGGGGGGTTCTAGTAAAACCAAGGAGCATGTTGGTGCATTCAGTATGTCACAGTGTCTGTCTGGTCAGAAGCAGTGGGTAGTTGTTAAAGTTTAAGGCCAGAAAAGAGAAGAAAGCACATGGGTACCAGTTAGAAGAGGAGCACTTCAAGATGGACTTAAGGAAATGCTGCATCATACATTGGATTATATGGACATGGAATGTATTGAGCAAATGATATATTGCAAGCAATCTGAGTAGTTCAACGCTCCATGGATGAAAAGGGGTCCAGGATAGTGCCCTGGACAAATGCAGTGCTTGCCCTCCAGAACATATACTTGTAAATGTTTGGTAAATGCACTCAAATGAAATGCTAAGAAAATGCAACATTGTCTCATATGGCAGACAAACCATGCATAGGCATATACCATTGACAATATCCCACGCCAAAATGAAAATATATTTAGATAACTTAGTACTTGGGTTTATTTATTTATTTATATATGTATTGCTTTTGCTGATCAGGAAAGTCCAACTGGGTGGAAAACCCTTTTTTCAATGGAGGTTCAAGGAAAAAACTTTCACATGATACAAGGACATTGTAACATACATACATACATACATACATACATAGGGTAATGAATCATTTAGGCATACAATAATGAGAAAAAACAATGACTGTATGAGCATACTTTATTGAGAAAACAAAAACACTGACAATATACACACGGATAGTCAACATACAACCACAATATAGTCCTGATACAGGCAATATAGTGGTATGAAAAAGCATTCATAGGTAGATCAGAATGAGTATTTAGACAAACAAATATTAGAACCATAGTATTTTATCATAGTAGGGCAGTGGTAAAGTGAACTTTCATAACAATGTCAAGTCAAGGAAAGCACTATACAAGGTATGTGGCAAAGTCCATGAAATAGTAAAGGATATGATAAAGGTTACTGGCCAAGTAATCATTTTCTAGCAGGACAGGATAGATTGGATAAGGATAGTTTAGGGGCAATTAGCCAGGTCTGATATAGGGGAAAAGCCAGCCAGGAGACCTTTAACTGTGGTTTCAATGGTAGCTTTTAGGATTTCAGGTTGTTAGTTTGTGTGAACGAGAGGAGAATGGAATTCTAAATGTTAGATACATGACAGGAATATATGGAGTCACGTGCAGTATTGCTTGATTTAATGGTGTGCCTAGCCTGCTCAGTCAGACAAGGGTTAGCTCAATATATGGTACCAAGTTTTTGTGTGAATTTCATGGCATCATCTGTGATGACACCTAAGAATTTGGTATGAGTTACAAGTTTATTTTTGTTTGATCAGAAGAGGTAATGGTGAAGATAGTTTTAATTTTAGTGTATTGTTTAGATGTGAGCAGAATAAGTTTGGTCCTTTTGGTCTTCTGAGGGTTTAATAGTAATTGAGAATTTTGGTGCTGTGTCAATGGGCTTGAAAGAATCTTGTGTTTGAGTCTGAAGTTGTTGCAGGGTTTTGGCAGAGTAGACATGTGGAATCATCACCAAACTGAATAATTATAGCATGTTTATTTACAGTATGTAGGTCATTTATGAAAACACTGAACAACAACGGAAGACACATATATCCTTGAGACACCCGTGTGTGTCCCAAGGGGAATGGAGAAATACCATTTTCTGTTTTACAACTTGAAGTCTATCACTGAGGTAGCTGTTGAACCAGATGAGAGATGACTGTTGAAATCCTGGGGAGGAAAGTTTGTAGAGTATTTTGTGATGAGACAGTGTTAAGAGCTTATCAGAAATAAAGGAAAAGTGCTAATACAAATTTTCCTGTGTTCCTGTTATTGTTGGTGGTAGCAGAGCACAGTAGAACTGTTACAGTACTATGCAGTGACAAGAAACCATGCTGTGTGTGGTAAAGTAAGTTGTTTGTCACAACAAATTAATGTAGCTGAGATAGGACACACTTTTCTAAGGTTTTGAATAGGGAAGATAGAATGACCATTGGCCTGTAACTGGTGGTATCAGCAAGGAGCCACCTTTGAGTGGGGTTGGACATAAGATTAGTTTCCAAATTTTAGTGGCATAGCTTTCTGTGATGGAGCAGTTTATTAGGATAGAGATTTGATAAGCTAGGGTGTCTGTTATAACTGTAATATATTCTGCTGGAAGATTGTCTAAGGCAAGTGCAGATGGCTTTAGTTTGAGAGGGTATTTTCTGATGGTAGTTGTTGGGGTGGGTTCAAAATCAAGTTTGTTGGGATTATTTGTTATCTCTGGAGAGGATGGGGTGTTAGAAGTGGTAGAGTTATTTAAGATGAAAGTTACTGTGTTAATAAAATGTATATTTAATTGGATGTCTGTGCTGATATTAGTGTAGTTAGTAAAAAGGGCTGATTGGGTTGCGTGGCGAGGATATTTACACTTGCTGATGGAGGACCAGAAAAGTTTGGGGTTGTTTTGCTTAACATATTGAAAATGAGTACAGTATGTTTTTTGTGAAGTTTGATCAACTGTTTTACTGTGTTTTGGAGTTGTTTATAGTTCTGAAGGCTGGACTGAGTTATTCCAAACTCCAGCTCCTTTCTGTTATCATGTTGCTTTTTTCTAATTAACCAAGGAGCAGGGTTAGCTTTAACTCTTTTGTTTCTTAGTAGCGCATATTTACTGTGTATGAAGATAAATGTATTATTAAAGTCTGTGACAGCATTATCCAAAGGGAGAGTATAAAGGAGCCAGTACTTGTAATGCATTCATCTAGCACCCAGTGCTGGTCTCGATATAAAAAGGGACTTCTGCTTTTCCTGCAGCAAGCTGATTGCTGCATTTGCAGAAATTGGCTTGTTACAGACCGATTCCTGTCCTTTCAGCTCTTCAGACTAAATACATTAAAAAAAAAAGGACTTCTACTTTTTTTTAACTGTATAATCCAACACTGGCTCGCCAAAGCTTAACAAATATGAAGTGGCTTTCTGTACCAGCATTCAAAAATGCCAGCAGACAAAAAACAATTTGTGCTCGAGGTAGCTGTCCCCTTCATCCCACCCTTCTTACACTTTTGGAAAGAACTTCCAGTTAATGTATCTTAAGCTGGCCAAGAAAGCATCTTTATTGGAAGATGTGCATTTATGTGCTAGAATATAGTGGTGGTGTTTCGTTGGGGTACATTGCTGTCTAATTGTAAAAGTAGGGAGGTGAGCACTCAAGGAGTCAGAAAGGGAGGCAGAAGTGAGAATATTGTTTGGCGAATGTGTGAGTATCAAGTCAATGGAGCTTTTATTACTGGTTTTATTGTATTTTGTTGGATTCATGATGAGTTGAGAGAAGCCATATAAACTGATTATTTTATTGTTGGAGTCATTAATAATAGTTTGCCAATCTGTGTTGAAGTTCCTTACTGTTACAGTTTCTTGCAAGATAATTGCTGAGGCTGGTGAGAGGATTTCCTCTGTAGTACCTATGTTGTTACCAGTGAGTATGCAGATAGCAATGATGCATAAAGTCTAATAGTTGTTTAGTTTAAGTGAGGATACAAGAATCTTGGCAGTTTTAGTAGGTGGGGAACTATAAGAAGAGTGGGATGATTTATAGATCTTAATGTAGATCATTGACATGTCACATGCTTTTTGTTCATTCTGTCTAATCTAAACATGTTATACCCTGGTGGAAGGAACTCATCTTTTATATATTTAGCCAAGTGTCAGTTGTAGCCACGGTGCCAGGGAGTGAAGGGCAATCCATGTGTGGACCCCTCGGAGTTTGTTTCTAATGCTTTTGAGGTTAATGGTGTAAAGGAGTAGGTTATTGGTTTTAGAGGCTTGGCCTAATGAGAAGGGTGTATTTGTGGTTACCGTTTATACTATGCATAGGTATATATAATTATAATACATGTTTTAATATATGCTGTAATATATGATTAATATATGTTTCAATATATGTTTAATAGTTTCCTCCCCTTTGATCTCCATATAGCAACAGTTATCAGGAAATTCTTCTACCTGGCACAGCTGACTGCCAAGGAAATAACCATATCAAAAGATGATGTTGTACCCTTGTACTCAGCACTGATCAGACCAATTATGGAATACAGTGTCCCTTTGGTATGTATCTCACCAGCCATAGCCAATGTTTTGGGAAGACCCCAGAGATTCCCAATGAAGATAAGAGGCTTAAAGCCTCTAAGTTATCAGAAAAGACTAGAAGGATTGTTCCTGTTTTGTATGTCTTATAAGCTTCTCAGGGGAGAACTACACCATGTCATATGAGTAATCAGGGACCCAGTAGTCCAGAAACGCTTGTACCTTCACAAATCAAACAGTCCCACATATACCAGAGCAAAGAATCTAAATCTGCTTCAGCAGCTCAATAAAGCAAAGTAAACAGTCCCACATATACCAGAGCAAGGAATCTAAATCTGCTTCAGCAGCTCAATAAAGCAAAGTAAACAGTCCCACATATACCAGAGCAAGGAATCTAAATCTACTTCAGCAACTCAATAAAGCAAACAGTCCCACATACACCAGAGCAAGGAATCTAAATATGCTTCAGCAGCTCAACAAAGGAAACAGTCCCACATATACCAGAGCAAGGAATCTAAATCTGCTTCAGCAGCTCAATAAAGCAAAGTAAACAGTCCCACATACACCAGAGCAAGGAATCTAAATCTGCTTCAGCAGCTCAATAAAGCAAAGTAAACAGTCCCACATATACCAGAGCAAGGAATCTAAATCTGCTTCAGCAGCTCAATAAAGCAAACAGTCCCACATACACCAGAGCAAGGAATCTAAATCTGCTTCAGCAGCTCAATAAAGCAAAGTAAACAGTCCCACATACACCAGAGCAAGGAATCTAAATCTGCTTCAGCAGCTCAATAAAGTAAACAATCCCACATACACCAGAGCAAGGAATCTAAATCTGCTTCAGCAGCTCAATAAAGCAAAGTAAACAGTCCCACATACACCAGAGCAAGGAATCTAAATCTGCTTCAGCAGCTCAATAAAGCAAAGTAAACAGTCCCACATAAACCAGAGCAAGGAATCTAAATCTGCTTCAGCAGCTCAATAAAGCAAAGTAAACAGTCCCACATATACCAGAGCAAGGAATCTAAATCTGCTTCAGCAGCTCAATAAAGCAAAGTAAACAGTCCCACATATACCAGAGCAAGGAATCTAAATCTGCTTCAGCAGCTCAATAAAGCAAAGTAAACAGTCCCACATATACCAGAGCAAGGAATCTAAATCTGCTTCAGCAGCTCAATAAAGCAAAGTAAACAGTCCCACATACACCAGAGCAAGGAATCTAAATCTGCTTCAGCAGCTCAATAAAGCAAAGTAAACAGTCCCACATATACCAGAGCAAGGAATCTAAATCTGCTTCAGCAGCTCAATAAAGCAAAGTAAACAGTCCCACATATACCAGAGCAAGGAATCTAAATCTGCTTCAGCAGCTCAATAAAGCAAAGTAAACAGTCCCACATATACCAGAGCAAGGAATCTAAATCTGCTTCAGCAGCTCAATAAAGCAAAGTAAACAGTCCCACATATACCAGAGCAAGGAATCTAAATCTGCTTCAGCAGCTCAATAAAGCAAAGTAAACAGTCCCACATATACCAGAGCAAGGAATCTAAATCTGCTTCAGCAGCTCAATAAAGCAAAGTAAACAGTCCCACATACACCAGAGCAAGGAATCTAAATCTGCTTCAGCAGCTCAATAAAGCAAAGTAAACAGTCCCACATACACCAGAGCAAGGAATCTAAATCTGCTTCAGCAGCTCAATAAAGCAAAGTAAACAGTCCCACATATACCAGAGCAAGGAATCTAAATCTGCTTCAGCAGCTCAATAAAGCAAAGTAAACAGTCCCACATATACCAGAGCAAGGAATCTAAATCTGCTTCAGCAGCTCAATAAAGCAAAGTAAACTGTCCCACATATACCAGAGCAAGGAATCTAAATCTGCTTCAGCAGCTCAATAAAGCAGAGTAAACAGTCCCACATACACCAGAGCAAGGAATCTAAATCTGCTTCAGCAGCTCAATAAAGCAAAGTAAACAGTCCCACATATACCAGAGCAAGGAATCTAAATCTGCTTCAGCAGCTCAATAAAGCAAACAGTCCCACATACACCAGAGCAAGGAATCTAAATCTGCTTCAGCAGCTCAATAAAGCAAAGTAAACAGTCCCACATACACCAGAGCAAGGAATCTAAATCTGCTTCAGCAGCTCAATAAAGCAAACAGTCCCACATATACCAGAGCAAGGAATCTAAATCTGCTTCAGCAGCTCAATAAAGCAAAGTAAACCGTCCCACATACACCAGAGCAAGGAATCTAAATCTGCTTCAGCTGCTCAATAAAGCAAAGTAAACAGTCCCACATACACCAGAGCAAGGAATCTAAATCTGCTTCAGCAGCTCAATAAAGCAAAGTAAACAGTCCCACATACACCAGAGCAAGGAATCTAAATCTGCTTCAGCAGCTCATTAAAGCAAAGTAGAGGGATAGATTCATTACTCAGCATTTTCCTCTCCTGGAGAAAAAAAAATCAGTGTGATACACTATCTTCCTTTAAAAGGAGTCTGGATAATTGCATGGGTATTCATAAATTCACCACAGGCTTGATTCATCTAACCTCACTGAGAGGAGAGGTACAGTCTAGGGTGGGAATATGCAAGTTGTAATGGTTGCGAGACTCAGTAACTTTGAACTTTCTATGATTTCTTTAATTTTTATTAGGGAGAAGTAGCTGCACAGTACATAGCCATAACACTTCAATAGACTTGATTGACAATTGCCTTTGTCCTTCATCATCTTCTTATATTAATGTATACATACACAAGGAAAAGATAGTTACCATGTTGATGTCTCTGCCTGATGAATGTTTATTAAATAAATGAAGAGCCCATTACACAACTACATTATCTTACAGAGATGTTTAATCTCACAACTTTAGTATGGGGGCGATAGGTTTATGCTGTACAAACCAAATGAATGTGGAAGTGTACTAGATACAGTATCTAAATAAATATATATAAATAAAAAACATAAAATGTGGAGCTTTTCTCCTCAGGTCTCCACTGAAAATGGGCCACCAGCCCAGTTGGACTAACCGGTTAACAAAAGACAAATAATAAATATATAATAAATTTAGAAATTATCACATATCACTTTATTTTTAGATACTACCTTTCACAAGGCAAAACTGATCTTATAATAAATTCCACATATAATATACAGTTGAGGTATATACATTTTTTAATTTGTTGCTAGGTACTTTCAAATAACTGTAAACCTTACCAGCTTCTGATGTTATCTTATAACAGGAAGTTTGAAATGATGAACATGTAGCAGTTGATGTACATTGATCATTGTTAACATATGCCTGACAACTGTAACACCGTAGGGAGTGAACTGAAAGTAAAAAAAAAAAAAAAAACATAGAGGACAGATTAGTGATCTGCATAAATTAATCTTTAAAGACATACCATGTCTTTCACAAATCTCAGTGGAATGACATAATAATACACTGCAAAAATGTTTGCCAAAGTCACACTGAGTATGATATTTCTTATGTCAGTCTCGTTATGCTTTGAGAGTCTAGTCTTCTTTTTTGTTTATTTTTTTAATAAATCACCTTTATTAATTATAATTTATATTATATTAAATCACTCAAGGCTTGTCATTGTGGAATGCAGGTGAAATATTAAACCTCCAAATTTAATACAATGATATTGCTGTTGATACAGTCATTAATCTTTACTTTAATTAAATCTGAGCGCAACATGTACAGCTATCACCCCACTATTGTCTGGAATAGGCTCCCACTAGTAATCAGGACCCTTACACATCCTAAATGTGAGAAAAATATGTATTTGAACATATGTGAATGCTAGTTTAAAAGCAAATAATATATAATGCATTTTATTCTATTAATCATATATAGAAAAATCAATTCATGTTTGCCTATGAAGTGATTTTGAAACTGCAGTTTGGCTTGAAGCAAAGCTGGGCTTTGACCCTGTCAGAAAACACAGAGCTTAGCAAATGTTGTTTATGCTTTTCTAAAATAATTATCTGCTGGGTCAGGAAAATTAAATGAATAAAATACTAATTCAGCTTCTTCCTGCACGAATGATGTGACCTTGTATGTTACTAAACGGCTCGAAATAGCACAGACATGTAAGAATGTATTAAAGAAAACAAAGAGCTGTATTAAAAGGACTAAAGCTTCCATTGTATTGATCAGAGGCAATAGCCTTGAAAAGAGTAACTTTGCAGGAAGGCATTGCAACTAACATGTTGAATAGCAAGGCAGTATTGTTTCTTGAAAAAAACAAATTTTAAATTTACGGAGTCAGCTAATCAAGGATGAATAGAGAATTGTAAGCTAAAGTGATGTAAATGCCCTGTGACAACTCAAGTCAGTAAGGTGAGCAAAGCTAATTGTAAATAGTATAAAAAAATAGACACTTCCTGAATGAAATTAGACAAAATTCTGTACTTGTATTCTTGTATGGTCTTTTGTCTCCTGGTGTACACTAGTAAACTTTTATTTTTTGCATCTGAACCTCCTATGTTATTGACTGTCATTTTGAAAAGCCTAATGATTTTACAGTCTGATTTTAATAATTTATTTGACATTTTGGTCCTTTCATAGCTATAATTCCCTTGGTAAGCTACAGATCAGAATACAACGGTGGTCGAGAAGCTGCGCAGGTGAAGGTACCAAAACACGGTTCTTCTTGAAGTGAAAAGACCTCCAAATGATTTGTCGTATGTAAAGAGGCTGGCCACTTTCTGATCTGTGGCCGAAGAGCGGAAGACTGGACCCCAAGAAGAAAAAGAAAACATGCCGTCATAGACGGGAGGCTCAGGTAGGAAGAGTTTCCTTTTATTATTTTGTTTTAGATCAGGGACCAGGTTACAGTATATTGTTGTTAAGATTTGTTTTAGCAGATCAGGAACAAATTGAAGTACTGTATATTTGGTCATAGATCAGGGAAACAGAATAAGGTAGACAGTCATTCTAGATAAAACTGTGAATAAGGAAACAAGATATCATGTGATACAAAAAGGGTTACGTAACATTCAGTCACGGGTAGTAAGCACACTAAATTCTCGCGAGCTCCGCCCCTAACCGAGGACGCAAAATATATGCAGTTACAACGCTTCGATAATACTAAATATTATACAAAATGGGTTAGAAAATATGGATTTGATGGCAAATTAGATAAAAACATGTTAATCATACTTCTTAAGCAGCTTAAAACTGACGCAAAAGGCCAAGCAAAAAAACAATGCAAACTAGGCATTCCTCAAGTACACAGGTGGATTGAGGAAGCAAATCGTAGGGAACAAAAGTTTAAAAGTTCAAAAACATTGTTTTTGGACAAAGAAGATAATAATTTAGTAATACCAACGGCTCCTCCCCCCCCCTCCTTCCTTGCCTCCTCCCTTTTCAGGACATGAAGCGAGCAGACAAGTTGATCCGCCTCCGCGCTATCCTGAAATTAGTAAAACACAACCTTTTGTTAGAGAACCTATTGAAACCAGATCCCGAACACGTAAAAAACATACAGACACAGAAACTTATCAAACAGAGAAAAGTTTTCAGGATGAGAGTGAGGAAGAAATGTGCCCACTTATAGAAGTACCGAATCCTCAAGCAGGACAGGATGGGCAGAATCCAACATTCTTAGTATACAGACCATGGACACCGGAAGATATCCGGAAAGCAAATGAGGGAATCCCCCATCCAGAAGTTAATTTTGTGAAATTCTTAGAAGATTTACAAGGTATGAAATTAAGTTACCACTTAAATGGGGAAGAAGTAGAAAGAGTAGTGAGACAAATTTTAGGTCCAGATTGGCACATGATTTGTAGCAACTGGAATCCACGTAAGGCAGACCATAGGCCACTCCCACATAGTGATGCAGAATTAGATAACAGAGTAAAGGGTCTGACAGACCGAATCTCTGAAAAATGGAAACCTAGAGCAGACTGGACTTGCATTAATCAGTGCATACAGCAAGAAAATGAAGCAGTAGACGCATATCTTGCTAGATTATTGGAATGCTTTAATAATCATAGCGGCATGCCAGTTCCTGAAGACCAAAAAAATGATACCCCATATGAACAGCAATTAAAAAATGCATTTTTGAAAGGTTGCATAGCACCTATTAGCAGCTTCATTACGAAGCATATGATAGATCATTGAACAGGAAGGCTACAAGCCTTACTCGAGTATGCAAGACATGCTGAGAGACATTTTAGTAGTCTAAAGAAAAAGAGAGCACAAGTCTTCACTGCTGAAGACGGAGCTGAAGTATTTGTATTACAGTCAGGAAATAAGGGCAAGAAAAAGAATGCCCAGGGAAACAGAAATTCTGACAAACGTTCAGAAGAATTTGAGGAAAGGAAAAAGAAAGGTGAGTGCTTTAAGTGCGGAAGGAAAGGACATTTGGCAAGGGATTGCAGACAAAGTAAAAAGGTACAAGCAGAAGAAAAGGAAGATGAAGACTGACTATATGATAGTGAGGATACATCAGGTTAAAGTCAGAAATCATCGGGAAAAGTTAGTAACCAAAAAGCGAATGCGAATGTGATAGAGGGAGTAGAGGAAGTGCAGATTGACTTAGACGAAAATGGAAATGAAATTCTAGATCTGGCATTATTGAGCTTAGAGCTCTACTTGGCAGATACAAAACCAGAGGTTACACTTCTGGTGGAGGGAAAGGAAGTCAAGTTCCTGTGTGACTCAGGAGCGTCATGAACTTTGGTACACCCCTCCAAGTTACCAGAACAATCTGAATCGTCTGATTACATACTAGTGAAAGCTGCAAATGGACAGCTATACAGGGAACCACTTTCACATGATATAACAATAACTGACCCTGTTTCAGGGGTGACCCAGAAAAGCAAAATAGTTGTTTCTGCAAAGTGCCCAGTAAACCTATTAGGCAGGGACCTTATGCAGATATTTGGCATAGCAGTAGTTCCAACTATACAGGGTATGGAAGCACAGAGACAAACAGATACTTTTGTAGTGTGACCGGAAGGTGAAACTTATTACTGGTACAGCCAGGATCTAGTTACAACCGGTCTAGGGGCAGTGACTGAAGAGCTAATGAATTTAGCCATCAGTAAAGTTCCCTCCCATAGCACTGACCAACAACATCTGTTGCACTGTACCTTGTATTATTGCACTACTCCAGGACCTGATAAAGAATATGAACAAGAACTATTTAGAAATCGTACAACTAGATTAGTACATTGTATAAATCAAATCAATTGCCACATGTCAGCTTAACAAAGAGCAAAGACATTAAATGGGCAGATTTGGGGAAAAAGGTAACCAAGTGGGAAAAACAAACTGATTTAGAACTATTAAAACAAGGAGTACAAAGACAAACATTGAATTGGTTAACACAGAGATGCCCAGCTGTACACTTGCAACCCAGCAAGGACAGCTGATTAGCATTCTTACTAGAAGAAGAAGAAAAAGCCTTATGTGAAGTTCCAACAACTCTCTGGTCAACAGGCAAGTCAGATGTAGGACTTATTAAAACAGCAGGACCAGTTACAATAACCCCAAAGTCAGCTTTTAGACCACAGAAAAGACAATACCCTTTGAGAAAGGATGCAGAGGTAGGAATCAAACCTATAATAGCAGCTTTACTCAAAGAAGGTGTACTGGTGGAATCTCCTGATTCACCATGAAACACACCCCTATTTCCTGTTAAAAAGGCCAACGGAGAATGGCGAATGGTACAGGATTTACAAGCTGTAAATGATGCAGTGATACCCAGAGCACCAACAGTTCCAGATCCACACACTTTGTTAAACGATTTACACCCACAACAGAAGTATTTCTCAGTGGTAGATATCTGCAATGCCTTCTTCTCTATACCTATACATCCTGATAGCCAATACTGGTTTGCATTTACATTTCAGGGTAAAAGGTATATATACACCCGACTACCACAGGGATATTGTGAAAGTCCAACAATATTTGCACAAGAAATGGCAAGTAACCTGGCAGGGTTTAACCCACCAGGAGGTAGTCAACTTCTACTTTATGTAGATGACATCTTGCTAGCAGCCCCTACCCAGCAACAGTGCAGGGAAGATACTATAGCACTACTGAAATATTTAGCAGCACAAGGACATAAGGTAAACAAAAACAAGTTATAACTTTGGAAAAAACAAGTTAGATATTTGGGATATGTGATATCCAAAGAAGGTAGAGTATTAGATGAGGAGAGAAAGACAGCAATTTTGCAAACACCCAAACCAACGACCAAGAAAGAAATTATGTCCTTCTTAGGTACAGTCAATTTCTGTCGGTGCTGGATACCAAACTATGCTTTGGAATCTGCTCCACTGTGATTTAATATACAAAAAAACAATGGCAGCACAAGACACTTTACAATGGACAACTGAAGCAGAAAAAGCTTTCTGCAGATTGAAGCAGTTGATTGCTTCTTCATTTGTTTTAGGACTTCCAAATTATCACAAGCAGTTCATTCAAACCGTAGATTGTAAGCAAGGATATATGACATCAGTCTTGACACAACAACATGGGAATAAGCAACGCCCCATAGCTTACTATTCATCACAGTTAGATCCAGTGGCACGATCTTTGCCTCACTGTGTACAAGCAGTAGTTGCAGCTGCAATGGCAGTACAGGCTTCAGCCTCAGTGGTGTTATTCCACCCTCTCACATTGAGAGTGCCTCATGCAGTTGCAATAATTCTGCTACAAGAAAAAGTTGCATACCTTTCTCCTGCTAGACATCTTTCATGTATGACCATATTGCTGAGTCAACCTCATATGACAACTGAACGATGTACAACATTGAATCCATCAACATTACTTCCAACCCCTGCAGAAGGCACACCACACAGCTGCCTGCAGGAAATTGAACAGCTAGCGCTACCAAGACAAGATCTCACAGATATGCCCTTAGATGATGCTGAGGTGACATATTACATGGATGGCTCATGCAAAAGGGGTCCTACAGGGAAGAATCTAGTGGGATATGCAGTAGTTACAGATACTGAAATCCTAGAAGCACAAATTTTACCACACAACTTGTCTGCTCAAGCAGCAGAACTGGTAGCTTTGACAAGAGCATGTACTCTAGAAAAAGACAAGAAAGTGAACATATATACTGATAGTCAGTATGCTTTTTCTACAGTACATGTATTTGCACAACAATGGAAAAACAGAGGAATGATAACATCTAGTGGAAAACCTATTAATCATGCACAATTCATTCTAGAGTTATTAGAATCTATTCAGTTACCTGCCAAAGTAGCTATTTGTAAATGCGTAGCTCATACAAGACAGCAGGATAAGATTTCAAAAGGGAATGCACGAGCTGATGCAGCTGCAAAGCAGGCAGCCTCAGACTCAGAAACTGTACTTTTAAATGAAGAATTGACGTACCTCCCTGGACTACATGAAAAGAGACATAGAGGAGCTCTCTGAGCATGTAGCCCAGGCTGGTATGACCCTGACCTTGAGTAGCATCTTACCCTCACCACGAATGATGCCACAATATGAAGACAAGATGATCAATTTCAACAATTGGCTTAAGTATTGGTGTCATTCAAAGGGGATCCAATGCCTGTCAGCTTGGGATGATATGCACGACAAGCCACGATGCTTTGCTAGGGATGGCTTGCACCTGTCACCCCTGGGCTTTCGGATATTGGCAAAGGCTCTTGCTACCTCCATAGTGCCTTTTGTAGGCAAGGCTCAAAAGACAAACCCACCTCCATAGGTATCACAAGGGATAAGAAACTAAGAGTAACGCTACTCAACGCCAGAAGTCTAAACCTCAAGATGCACGCACTTGAAACTCTCCTTAGCATGGAGAACATCGATATCTGTGCAGTAACAGAAACCTGGTTCAGGACTCCCGAGAGCACCCCAGCACTACCAGGTTATACCTCATGCCTTGCTTTTCAGCCCCAAAACTTGGACCGAACCACAAAAGGAGGGGGAGTATCGATATTCATCAAAGATACCCACACCTCCAGGTTGGTGGCAAAGCACGAAGCATCAGAGACTATCCATGTGCAACTAACAGTGGGTAAAACTGCCTTCCATTTTATAGCCTGCTACAGACCACCCTCCCAAACCCAGGAACCCCACTCGGCCTTCCTGAAAACACTGGAAAATATGAAGGTCACTCCGAACACCATTATATTGGGCGACTTCAACTACCCAAACATAGATTGGGAGCATTACTCTAGCTCCAACACCCTTGCCCAAAGGTTCCTAGAATTCATAAACTCAAATGCTATGGAACAACTTGTTACCACTCCCACAAGAAGGGAAAACATACTGGACCTGATCATCACCAACATGGGGACTCTATGCTCCAGACCAGAAGTGTATCCCTCACTGGTAAGATCAGACCATAAACTGATCTCACTGGATATTCACATCCCGACCCCACCCCCTGTCCAGAAAACCACAGTGAAAACTTCTCTATAGCAAATTTCACACTCCTCAAAACCGAGGTGGAATCCTTCAAAGCACCCGGGCCTGTGGAAAATATGGCCCAGACCGCAGAATCCTTTATAAATGCATTCTATGAACACCTTCAGGAATGCATGGATCATGCAATCCCAAATAAAACCAAGACCCAATCCTCCAAAGGCAGACTACCTGTCTGGTGGACCCCAGCCATAAACAAACTATACAATAGAAGGCGGAAGCTACTACATGATAGAGCAAAATCCCAAAAAGGGAAGGCATCTCTGATCAGTATTAGCAAAAAACTAAGGGCACTCATAAAATCGTCAAAGGCCAGCTTCAAGAGAAAAATTGCACAGGACACTAAGGATAATCACAAGGCTTTCTTTAGTTATGTTAGGAACCTGGGTGGGAATTCCCAGATATGCTCAGAATTAGTCCAAAATGACAAAAAATACACTGATCCCACAGACATTGCCAACATCCTAGCTGACAGGTTCAGTGCAAACCCCCCCCACCAAAAGGGCAAATATCTATCCCAGCAGAGTGCTGCCCCCCTGACATCTCAGATGCTCAGGTGGGAGCTGCCCTCTCCAAAGCAAAAAACACAGCATCAATGGGACCAGACGGTGTCCCAGGCTGCGTCCTACATGAACTCCAAGAAGAGCTAAACCCAAACATAAAACTACTGTTCAGTCTCAGCCTTACTACAGGATATGTAACCAAAGAGTGGCGTACAGCAACAGTGGTCTCTCTCCACAAAGGTGGTGCCTCAACGGACCCTGGAAACTATCGCCCCATAAGCCTGACTAGCTTGGTCTGCAAAGCTATGGAAAAGATCATCCTGGACCTCATAAATAAAGATATTGGGGACCTACAGACACTGGATCCTACCCAGTTCGGCTTTGTTAAGGGCAGATCCTGCCTCTTAAACCTGGTTGACTTCTTTGAAACAGTCACCAAGGCCATTGACGAAGGGAAGGTGGTCCACACAGCCTATCTGGACCTCTCAAAAGCCTTCGATACAATACCCCACTCGGGCATTATAGATAAGCTCACCAGCTTAAATATAAACCCCTATGTCACTAGATGGGTTGCAAACTGGCTCAAGGACAGAACCCACATGGTTAGAATTGCTGGAGCCATGTCAGACTCCAAACCAGTTACAAGTGGCATCCCACAAGGCTCAGTCCTGGGACCTCTCTTGTTTGGTATATATTTTTCGGAGGTAAAAGCCAACACGGAAGGACTGTGGTTGACCAAGTTCGCAGATGACTGCAAACTGGGTGCCATAATCGACTCTCCAGCCGACATAAGCATCCTCCAAAAGGGCCTCATAGAAACAGACAACTGGTGCCAGAGCCATGGCCTCAAGCTAAACGCCAAAAAGTGTATAGTCATCCCCTTTGGCAAAAGCAAAGTGCTCACAAATTACCACATAGGTGGTAATCCATTAAGTACAGAAGAAGTAATTAGGGACCTGGGGACCCAAGTTGATAGCAATCTCTCATTTGACAACCACGTGGCCAAAGTGGTTAGAAAAACATTTTATATAGCCCACCTAATCATGAAGGGATTCACATCTAGATTAGGAGAGGTCATCATGCCTCTTTACTCATCCCTCATCAGGCCCATAATCGAGTACAATGCCCCTTTTGGGATGTACCTTACCAAACACCTGCAGCAACTGGAAAGACCCCAAAAGTACCTCACCAAGAGGATCAAAGGGCTCAAACAGATGCCATATGCTGCCCGGTTAAAGAAACTCCAGCTCTACTCAGTGGCATACCACCTGCTCAGAGGTGACATGTGCCTGACGTATAAGGCCATGTCCAACCCGGAATAGGGACATGCTGCACCTCAGAAAATCCAAATCCCATCGAGCTACACGCTCGAGAGACTTGAACCTCAGCACTGAAATAAATAGGACATGCTGGAGGGACAGATTCATAACCCAGAGGCTCCCTTCACTATGGAATAAAATCCCAGTCCAGGTTAGGCAGAGTCCCTCATTGAGTCTCTTCAAGAGGAGTCTTGATGAGTGGATGGGAGATCATAGGTTTACCCCAGGTATCACTTCTGTGTCACTGTTAGACAGAGGCACAGTATACTAACCTCAAAAAAGGGCATAGCAAAATTAATTTAAAATGGATGGCGAAAGCCAAACTTACTCTGGCTAGGCTTATAAATGCCCTAGGACAGATAGCCTAGTATGAACCTATGAACCTATGAACCTATCTGAGATTTTAGATTTAGACATGTTAAAGACAATGCAAACACTCACTACAAGAGCAGAACAACAAAAGTGGAAAAAACGAGGAGCAATCCTTGAAAATGGACTGTACATTTCCAAAGAAAAGAAACCAATATTGCCATCTAATTTATTTAGATATGCAGCCTTGCTGAGTCATGTCTCAACAGGAGGGATGGTACAGTTAGTCAATCAGATTTTCCAAACGTATGGGTATACAAACTATGCAAAGAAATTTTGTGCAGCTTGTCATACTTGTAACAAGCACCATGCACAAGGAGCATTTAAAACCAAGCAGGGAAGTTTTCCCATACCACCTTACCCGTTCCATGCTATTTGTATGGATTTTATAGAACTGAACAAATGTGAGGGGAAGAAGTTTTGTTTAGTAATTGTAGACATGTTTTCTAAGTGGGTTGAAGCTTTTCCAACAAAAAACCCAGATGCAATGACAGTAGCAAAAGCCCTAATAAAAGAAATAATTCCTAGATTCGGCATCCCAGAAAGGATTTATAGTGACAACGGCACACATTTTGTCAACCAGACCATCCAGCAACTTGGGAGATTTTTTGGTATCTCTTTAAAGAACCACTGTGCTTACCACCCGCAGTCAGCAGGACTGGTGGAGAGACACAATGGTATCCTTAAAAATAAGTTAAGGAAGCTAGTTGAGGAAACACAAAAGAACTGGATATACTGTCTTCCTCTGGCACTGCTGAGTATGAGAACTGTTCCAAATGCAAGGGGTTTAACTCATTTTGAAATGATATTTGGGAGAGCATATTATGTGCCTCAGTGGAAAGGTCTCGTGCCTGCAGAGCAAGAGGCTGACAGTTCATTAGCAGAATACATGAAGAAATTGTTAACAAATAAAACTGTTTTGCAGCTTAACTCTTTTTCAGATAAAAAACAGACCAGCCAGGAAGCAGTCCTGGCCCCAGGATCCTGGATCTGGATCAAAGTGATGAAGAAAAAGAACTGGGCAAGTCCAAAGTGGGAAGGTCCATACCAGGTTTTGTTGGCAACACCTACTGCAGTCCGAGTAGCTGAAAAAACATCCTGGGTTCACCTAACACATTGTAAACCAGTAAGAAACTTTCAACTTGATACAAACTTTGAGACTGATACACAACCAAACCAAGATGTCTAAAAATAAAACAAATAAAAACTTAGGACAAAGTTACATAATCATTTTGATATGTTTTCACATACTTGCTTTAATTTTCACTCATTACGTCCGAGTGACGCCTCCAGGTGCATCTGCAGTTAACTCCTACTACTCCTCTAGGCGTCAAATATTACTTATGCATATATGCATTAATAATTCCAAAACCATGCTACACACAAGGTTTAAAAATATTTTATCTTGAAGCATACATGATGGCAAACACAATTGTATTGATATTTGACCTCTGTCAATGAGTATTTGTTAAAATTGTAAGGTGATAATTTAATTTTTAAAGGCTCAGGCCACATCCACTAGGAGTTAAAGGTACATATTCAAAATAGTTGCACTGGAGTGAATACTTGTAGGTTTACTCCTAATAGGAGTCTGTGTTTGTTGTGGAATACCCTGCATAAAAAGATTGATCAAACATTTTATTAATGTATCTGTTACTGAAACTCTTTTCCAAGATGTAGAGCTTGAAAAGTTACTTTCAGGTGATGTTATTTCTGAAGTATTGAATGCATGATTCACCTAGCTGAAAATCCTGAATGGAGAAGGCTAGGAGATGAAATAACACTGTGCATACTTCAAATAGAATAAAAAGTATTATCAGGAGGGAAAATGTGAGAAAAATATGTATTTGAACATATGTGAATGCTAGTTTAAAAGCAAATAATATATAATGCATTTTATTCCATTAATCATATATAGAAAAATCAATTCATATTTGAATATGAAGTGACTTTGAAACTGCAGTTTGGCTTGAAGCAAAGCTGGCCTTTGACCCTGTCAGAAAACGCAGAGCTTAGAAAATGTTGTTTATGCTTTATTATACCATGACCCCCCATTATTATTCCAAAACGTGCATGCTGATTGGCCAGCGTGCCCGTTGCAAATCGAGTTATACTAATGGAAAAAGGTCTGGTCGCCCGGACTTTTTTCCATTAGTATAACTCGATTTTGAACATTGTTTCGTTATGTTAAATGGGTTTAACATAGCGAGACAGCTTTAAAATAAGCAACGGAAATCTCCGTTGCTTATTTTAAAGCTGTCTCGCTATGCTAAACCCATTTAACATAGCGAGACAGGTTTTAAAAAAAAGCAATGGAGAAAGCAAGATCTCCATTGCTTTTTTTAGTGTTTTGCTATGTTAAATGAGTTTAACATAGCGAGACAGTTTTAAAATAAGCAACAGACATCTCCAAAAGGTCCGTCGCCCCGGACTTTTCCATTATATAAAACAATTTTACAAACACTGTCTAATATGGGTTTAACATTTGGAGACGATTTTTTAAAGCAAAAACGGAGATCTCCGCTGCTTATTTAAAACTGTCTCGCCATGTTAAACCCATTTAACATAGCGAGACAGTTTAAAATAAGCAACGGAGATGTCCGTTGCTTATTTTAAAACTCTCGCTATGTTAAACCCATTTAACATAGCGAGGCATAAAACGGAGATCTTGCTTTCTCCGTTGCTTTTGCCCCAACTCTGATGTACTGCGCAGGCGCGCAGTACATCAGAACCGCGGATGCCAGACATCTGCGGAAGGGCAGCAAACAGGCATTATACTATGCCATTATTTAAGAAAAGTAATAGTTTCTTTTCTTAAATAATGTCATGATATAATAGCAATAACCCACTTCTGGGTGTGGGTAATGCTTGTATTACCCACGGTTGGCTTTGTTTGGCAAACCACGCCAACCATGGGTAAATCCAGCATTACCCACACCCAGGCGTGGGTTATTGCTATACTAAAATAATTATCTGCTGGGTCAGGAAAATTAAATGAATAGAATACTAATTCAGCTTCTTCCTGCATGAATGATGTGACCTTGTATGTTACTAAAAGGCTTGAAATAGCACAGACATGTAAGACTGTATTAAAGAAAACAAAGAGCTGTATTAAAAGGACTAAAGCTTCCATTGTATTGATCACAGGCAATAGCCTTGAAAAGAGTAACTTTGCAGGAAGACATTGCAACTAACATGTTGACTAGCAAGGCAGTATTGTTTCTTGAAAAAACAAATTTTAAATTTACGGAGTCAGCTAATCAAGGATGAATAGAGAATTGTAAGCTAAAGTGATGTAAATGCCCTGTGACAACTCATGTCAGTAAGGTGGGCAAAGCTAATTGTAAATAGTATAAAAAACTAGACATTTCCTGAATGTAATTAGACAAAATTCTATACTTGTATTCTTGTATGGTCTTTTGTCTCCTGGTGTACACTAGTAAACTTTTATTTTTTTGCATCTGAACCTCCTATGTTATTGACTGTCATTTTGAAAAGCCTAATGATTTTACAGTCTGATTTTAATAATTTATTTGACACTAAACAATTTAAGACAGCCACCAAAGAGTATATTAAAAGTCACTGGTCCTGCCACTGCACTCTCCATCCTTAATCATTTCCTACTTTCTATACCTTAATCTACTTTCTGCCTTTAACTCACTCTTCTCACTAGCTCTCTCTAATCTTCCTTGACTACTCTTTCTACTGTCTTCTAAAACCTCAGAGAAACATTCTATTGCTATTGTCTTGCCTTCATGCAACTACATTATGAAAAAACTGGGTTTTTATAACCACTCACCCCCAAAACTATACTAATCTTAATGACATATTTATTTTTATATAGCTCGAAAGAGTTTTACTATACTCCTGATTATCAACACTTCATAATGTTGTATTGTTACTTAATGCCTTGTAATAATTCCTGTAACATTGCTGTTTCAATGCTAATTTATAATGAAAATTGTATAATATGTTGGAGCTTTTCTCCCCAGGCCTCCGCTGAAAAAGGGCTCTTCAGCTCAGTCGGACAATCCCAGTCAACGAATGTAAAATTAAATAAAATAATAAATAAATATATAAAACTAACACCTGATCATTATAATTTTAAAGGGCCTATTTATAGTGGTTCCAAATCTTACACCTTAACACTTTTGTAAACAGGTTGGTACAATGAGATAACATCACCATGTATATACTCTTCCTCTGAAAATTAAGGTATCATGCACTAAGCATGTCATTCTCCATAAAATAATCCAGTGCTATTCATAATCCAGAAAACACATTAATTTAAACACATATAAGTGCTGGATGCACACTTTTATAGGTTCATATAACGTAGCAGCTCTTGTGGGTTATTTTAAGCTTAGCCAATTACCACATATGAGAATCAAATGTTGCACCTTGTGTTTGTAAGGCAAACACCTTACCCATTATGCCAACCTTCCACCTCATAATTTAATAACTGACTTAATGCATTTGTAAGCCTAGGAAATTACCCTATGTGAGAATCAAGCCCTGCAGCTTGTGTCTATAAGGTAAACACTTCTGCCATTATGCCAACTTTTTAATAAACTACAAGAAAGCTTTAAATAGCGCTAATATTCTTGACTCAAAACTCACCAGCTCTCCAGCTCCTATCTTATCTAGTGATAGTTCTTATGTGATATGCTCCCAAAGTTTAAATATTTAGCATATTTCAAAGGTGAGACAAAAACAAAGCCAAATGAATAGATCAACAGACACTTTATTGTAGTAGGTACTTTCACAGAACCATAACACTTAGTCATGCATGGAGGCTGCCATTTAGGAGCATGATGGCAGCACATCATGCATATTAATGAAGGCGTGCTGCCTGAGCTCCTAATCCTACACTGAGCATGGACGAGTGCAGGGGGTGTGTCTGAGAGCAGAGCTCTCAGAATATACACACCCTTGCAATGAAGGAGTGCAGAAAGATAGCAAACAATGAGCGAGACCGCTCATAGATGTATGTATATCCCCAGCAACATCCCCCCTCCCATGTATAACAGCAATACTCAGTAAAATAAAAGTTACTTCTTTTTATTTAATAAAACGGATGAAGTTTAAGCATAGGTGCATGGGTTTGCCCATCGCTTAGCTACAGTTATTGCAGCTTAAATAGCAGAAAGAGGATAAAAAGCAAGATGTATGCAAATGAAGCAGTACAGCAATAGTGTAGTGGGCAGAGTATTTGCCTTGCAAACAGTCATTCCCGGTTTGAGTTCCATTGCAGTACATTCCATTTTCCCTTCCAAATCACATTTTTATGATAAATATTTTTTGTTGCATAACCTAATAAATAACATATATTTCTGAACTGCAGTACTGCATTTAATGCACACGTGAGTTGTCAGTATCATAATGTTGCAAAGTCCACAGATAATCACATGTGCCCCATACAGTATCACAGATACAAATGGAAGGTAAACTGTGCAATGAATGATAACTCCATACATTTTTCAAATTTCTCACCTCATCATGAACCATTACACTTTAAGCCCTTACAAATGCCTTCTATGAACACCTCCAGGGCTGCATGGATCAGGCAATCCCAAATAAAACCAAGACTCTTTCCACCAAGGGCAAACGTCCAGTCTGGTGGACCCCAGCCATTAACAAACTTTACAATAAGAGGAGAAAGCTATTACATGATAGAACAAAATCCATAAAAGGGAAGTCACTCCTGATCATTATTAGTAAAAATATAAGAGCACTCATAAAATCAACCAAGGCCAATTTTGAGAGAAAAATTGCCATAGATTCAAAAGACAATCATAAGGCCTTTTTCAGCTATGTTAGAAACCTGGGTGGAAACTCCCAGATATGCTCAGAATTAGTCCAAAATGATACAAAAATCATTGAACCCACAGACATTGCCAACATACTGGCAGACAGGTTCAGTGCAAACTTCACCCCCCCCCCCAAAAGGAGAGATAACTATCCCAGTGGAGTGTAGCCTCCCAGACATCTCAAATGCGCAGGTGAAAGCTGCTCTCTCTAAAGCTAAAAACACAGCATCAATGGGACCGGATGGTGTCCCCGGCTGTGTGCTACACGAGCTCAATGAGGAACTAAACCCACACATAAGGCAGCTGTTTAATCTCAGCCTTACCACAGGATACGTGCCCAAGGAGTGGCGTACGGCAACTGTGGTCCCACTCCACAAAGGCGGTGCCTCCACGGACCCTGGTAATTACCGCCCCATAAGCTTAACAAGTCTAGTCTGCAAAGCTATGGAGAGGATCATAATGGAGCTCATAAACAAAGATATAGGGGACTTGCAGACATTGGACCCGACCCAGTTTGGCTTTGTCAAGGGCAGATCATGCCTTTTGAACTTGGTCGACTTCTTTGAAACAGTCACCAACGCCATTGATGAGGGAAAGACAGTCCATACAGCCTACCTTGACCTTGCAAAAGCTTTTGACACAATACCCCACTTGGGTATTATAGAAAAACTTACCAGCTTAAATGTAAACCCATATGTCACAAGATGGGTTGCAAACTGGCTTAAGGACAGAACCCACAGGGTTAGAGTTGCTGGCGCTATGTCAGACTCCAAGCCGGTCACAAGTGGTGTCCCACAGGGCTCAGTCCTTGGCCCCCTATTGTTCGGCATCTACTTCTCAGACGTACAGGCCAACATAGGAGGACTTTGGCTGACAAAGTTTGCAGATGACTGCAAACTGGGCGCCATAGTGGAAAATGCATCGGACACGGATATCCTTCAGAGGGGACTCACGGAAACTGATAGCTGGTGCCAGTGCCATGGCCTGAAGTTAAACGCCAAAAAATGTATAGTCATACCCTTCAGGAAAAACAAGGTAACCCCAAGCTACCATATAGGTGGTAATCCACTAAGCACAGAAGAGGTTTTCAGGGACCTGGGGACCCAGGTTGACAGTGGCCTTTCTTTTGACACTCACGTTGCTAAAGTGGTTAGAAAGACCTTCTACATTGCCCACCTGATCATGAAGGGATTCACATCCAGAGCTAGTGAGGTCATTGTTCCCCTGTACTCTTCACTTATCAGACCAATGATCGAGTACAATGCCCCATTTGGGATGTATCTCACCCGACACCTGCAGCAATTGGAGAGACCCCAAAAGTTCCTCACCAAAAGGATAAAGGGACTCCAAAATCTGTCATATGCTGCCAGATTGAAGAAACTCCAGCTCTATTCAGTCGCATACCGTCTGCTCAGAGGTGACCTGTGCCTGACATACAAGGCCATGTCAAACCCAGAATTAATGGACATGCTCCACCTCAAAAAATCCAAATCCACCAGAACCACTAGAGCAAGCGACTTAAACCTTAGCACGGACATAAATAAGACGTGCTGGAGGGATAGATTTATCACTCAGAGACTCCCTATGCTGTGGAATAAAATCCCGGTCCATGTGAGGCAGAGCACCTCGCTGGCTCTGTTCAAGAGAAATCTTGACCTGTGGATGGGAGATCATAGGTTTACCCTGGGAATCATCTCTGTGTCACTGCTGGACAGAGGCACAACAAACTAATGGGCACAGTATTTTTTCATATAAGGGGTGGCTTAAGCCACAAAACTTTGGGCTAGGTTTATAAATGCCTTAGGGCAGATAGCCTAGTATAAACCTATGAACCTATGAACCTATGAACTGTCTAAAATGTAGCACTAGTAAGTGGTAGTAAGTGGTACTAAGTACATTTAAGTAATAGTAAGTATGTTTAAGCCCATTTGCGCAGGAGTAAGCAATGTTGAAGCTAACTCAAGCAATGTTGAAGCTAACTCTCTATAAGCATATGTAACCAGAGGTTAGCATTGCTTACCTTCGTGCAAACCAGAGCAAACCCACTCACAATTGCTTTAAAGGACAACAACGGGATATTAAAGCAGATTGCTCAACCTGCTGTCTCTTTTAGTCCCTGTTCGTTGATACAGTCTCAAAACATTACCCATGCAGCTTTAAAAAGTAATCCACTCAACTGTTTTCCCTGTTATGCTTCCTACCTTTCTGTACTGTTTTACTTTCACTTTGAAAACAAAGTTGAAAAATCTCTAGCTGGCTCTAAAATGATGATGTCACATCTGCCAGAGCTCTTGCTCTAGCTACTGGGATGTTTCTACCCCCAAAGTGATGCAATCCCTGCCTGATTTGCATGCTGTACAGAAGAGCCAGTGGACTTCCCACATTGTGATGTCAGAGCTGCCTTGCTCAGCCCACTCTTAACCTAGCAAAAATGTCAAACTATAATCTCACTTTTCTGAAGATCCCTACAGATATGTGATAAAGTACAGGCAGAAGCACAGTAACAGCTGCAAAAACTAAGACCATAAATTTGCAGTGACCACACGTAGACGTTAATTGCATGTTTTTATATAAGAAGCAGATGTCTGTCACAATTAATCGACAGCACTACATCAGATTACAAGTATGCAATACCATAATTTTCTTAAATTACCAGTTAAAAAAAGCATGTGGGTGCTGTCATGTAAGTTTGTGAAATATTTTGTGTTTATAGTGCATCATTTGTTAGCTATTTAACCAAACAGGAAGGAAAAATGAGTGGAAGTTTGATGCTTTGCAAAACAGTGATTATTCCCAGTGCTATGTAGCTTGGTTGTAAATTTGACAGGAAGAGTGTAACAAAAAAAAAATCTCCCACTGTAAGGAAGGAAAGGCTGACAGGAAAATAGTGCATTAGTCTGGTCACCTGCTGTGAGCTGTCAATCACATGCAGATAATGGGTCAATTACCCTTAGCTCTTTGACAGCTAGGGAAGTTAGGTG
Organism: Protopterus annectens; assembly: GCF_019279795.1. Classification (NCBI taxonomy): domain Eukaryota; kingdom Metazoa; phylum Chordata; order Ceratodontiformes; family Protopteridae; genus Protopterus; species Protopterus annectens. The sequence continues at coordinate 1,293,075,772 of NC_056732.1, forward strand.
TGAAGGGGGAGGGGAAATACCTTGAAGAACTAGATTTCAGCCTTCACAAAAGAAATCAAGTTAGCATTTCTAAGAAGAAAGAGAAATAAAATGCACTTTTCAATTCTGTTCTGTAGCATTTGCACTGCTTGTGTTAGTAGTCATTGAGAAAGGATACAATTTTAACCAAAAGTAGGTGGCCATAACACAGCAGTGAATGCCTGTAAAACCAGTGGAATGACAGAAGCTTTAGGTAAAAACATGGCAGATCTGATGCAATGTTTTGGAGACAAACAATGGATTCTAGGATACTTAGAGGCAGACTAAACAGTCAGAACTATTTCAAGATGCCAGACCCCCTGTGGTCAGAGTCAGAAATTGTGTATACAAATATTTAAAAAGCTCTAAATAGTGCCAGAGTGGTATTAAAATGTAGGAAACACCAAACCATGATGAAATAAACATGTTTTTTTGAGTCTGTGAGTGTGGTTTAAAGTGCCTTAATCACTCAGTATGCATCAGCTGCTGTTCTGGGCAGAAAATATAACTAACATTTGCAAGTTGTGAACCCAGGACCCTGTACACTTCAGTCACACAAATTAACCACTAAGCCATCACAACAATGCTTAAGGTTGAGGTGTTAATATACAAACCTCACCATAGGAAAACAAGCTGAACATGTACTTTCTGTACAGTCTTATGTTGTATATCCAGCTACATAACATAAATATGTGAAATGGAGTACTGCAGTAAGCCCAGAAGTGAGGTGTTATTGTAATAAAGTGTAGAAGTCTTTTGGACCCCATACAGTGTACATACACATGAATCATGGATACCAGACACATATATAACATGTAATGAATAATAAATCAATGCCAAAAAGCAAATATAATGCAAATTAAATATTAAGCAATGCTAAGTGCTGCACAGCTCAGCTTAGTTGATGTAAGCAATGTGTAGGGCAGCCAATTCAATCTGCCCAGTGGTATACTTCTTTAAACAATGCCAACCTTAGGTAAGCAGGTGTGCCCATAGCTTAGCCTATTCAAAACCGGCCAATCATGGAAAAGTGCAGGAAATCAGGCATATTTAAAGCCCACAGCCGGGAATACTTCCCATAACTGGTTGTAGCTTCCTTCTGTAGGCAGAATGGCTGAAGTGGGTGAAGGCACTCGATTTCGAGCCCAGTGCTGGGGCATCCAGGAGTCCAGATACATGGTATGGCTCCTGGTAAAACACCATGAGCAGAGACTACTGCAGGGCCAGTACCAGGGCTTGTAGTATAAAATGGAGGCCTGGGACAGTGTCGCCTGTGACCTCACCAGTGCCAGACGTATCCTCCAGACTGGTGAGCAGGTCAGGCACCACCATGCTGACATGAAGTGGCAGAGGGGGGATGTAGTGGAACAGTGGATCCAGGAATCTCGGCAGATGAATGATACCCCAGCACTGAGTAAGTACTCGTTCTGTTAAGTAGTTAATAATTGCCTAGCTTGTGTATACTATGGATAGGTATGGCTAAATATCACTGTATTTCTCTGACAGCTGCAGATGTGCTGGCTGTGAACCAGCAAGCCCATGATGCTAGGTTGCAAAGTCTGCATCATGAGGCAGGTTAGTAATTATTCTGCATGTACTGTCATAACAAATAAATATAAGAGTCTTAGAAAGTGTTGTACTACTATAAAAATGTATTGTGTATGGGATGTACTGAATAAACTAGACAATAAAGCAGGAAGACTGTCATATAGGTTGTATGTAAATAAAGGTGTAATATCCTGTGAATAAAGGTATAACCTCTGGAGTGCTTCTGTTTACTCTGCTTTCATATGTTGTTGTAATGCTGCATTCTATAAATAGTACTCTTGTATTAAGCAGTGTTACCCACACTGTGGTATGCAGATAAAATGTATATGAAGTTCTGTATAACAATGGTGGAAGTGTCAAGAGGTGGTTTGGTATAATGGTTAAGGTGTTTGCCTTACAAACACAAGGTGTGGGGTTTGATTCTCACATGGGGTAATTGGCTAGACTTAAAAAAAATGGCCCGCAGGAGCAGTTAGCCTAGTACTAACCTAAGAGGTCAGTCATATAGTACAACTGAGGGAGACTTAGACAGAAAGCATTGCAAAGCTGCACACCAATTCCTTGATAGCACAGTGTACTGTGATGTTAACTGTAATGCTTTTTGTCACACACAGCAGGGGTTTGAATCCTGGGAGTGCTAGTAAGTTGCGTGCATAATCATACACCACAACTGTAAAGATTTTGTTAGAATGTTCAGATAGAAAGCTGTACGCATAATTACACCCAACAACTGTACAGAATTTGTCAGAATGTTCAGATAGAAAGGTATATGCATAATCATACCCCTCAACTGTTCCAATCTGTCAAGCATGTCCAGATGAATGGCCCATATCAACTGCCTGGTACCCTGTTCCCCTGACAAATCAGTGTGAGGGTCCAAGAAATGTAGGCAGCCTTTAATGACATATAACTAATAGTCAGACATGTACATAGTCAGAGAATGTATATGAAAACAAACCTGCATTCTAGCATCTCACTCAAAATGTATGAGAGCAATTCTCAAAATATGTTGCATTAACACCTGCATCTCTTCAAGCCCTGACCAGAATGTGTGCAATAACAGATTGAGAGGTATGTGTATAGGGTCTATATTAGAACATCGAAATTTCAAAACTTCGAATGTTCTAATATCGACCCCTATTCAGCGAAAGCTGAAAACATCAAACATACAGAACAGCGAATTGTTTCCTAGGGAAAACATTTGCTGTACCAAACCACATACACACAACACAAGCACACCAAACAAACAGCAATCCACACACATACACCTAAAATCTTACACCGAACCCTACACTAAACTATACACACACCACTATCTATCCACTTATCTTAACCCAAACTTTAACCCTAAGGTCTGTCATTATCGCACACTCACCTCACCCATGCCCTAACCCTAACTCACCTACCCTGCCCTAACCCTCACGTCTACACAATCTAACACTTAACTGATCTGCACCCTAACTGTAATTCACCTAACCAGCCTTAACACTCACGTCCACACAATCGCACACATACCTAACCCGCGCCATAACCCTAACTAACCTAACCCGCACTCAATCACACACTTACCTGAATGTGACCCGTAACTTTCCATCACAGCGCTAAAAATACGGAAGCAACAGAAACGGACAACCAAATTCTTTCCCTAGGAAAAAATTTGGTTTTCTGTTGCTTTAATATTTTCAGCTTTCGCTGAATAGGGGTCGATTTTATAACATTCGAAGTTTTGAAACTTCGATGTTCTAATATAGACCCTGTGTATAACATCAAGACAGAATCTGGGAGTATGTGTAGAAACAGTCTGGTAGTGTTAACAAAGATTTTCTCCACAGCTATGACAGGTAAGAGGTGTAGACTGTACATAAGACACAGGTCACATATATACTAATCTGGTTCCACTTGAAACCATCAAATTACCACATCGTCAAACCTTAAATCATCGAGACCAGACCGTCCAAACTTAGATCACCAAAAACTGAATTCATTGAGATGCATAACATCGAATATACTGCACAGAAGTGTGTATAATGTTTTATGCTCCGCTACTTTTGTAATTCCCACTATAGCAATATATTTATAGGGTTGTAGTCACTTTAAGAAACAGATTTTAGCTAACCAACATGGTGGAGAACACAACATTTTGCCCTGGAATACTAGGCAGTTTGTACTTGGTAACAAAATCCCAACGTAGTAAGGATGTCCTCCTTATAGACGGATATGTTTATAACTTAGAGAGTACTGTAGATGTAAAGAGATATTGGTGCTGTAAACAAAAGTACATTACTAAATGTAAGGGATGCTGTATAACGATTTCAATGCCCGATGGTGAGAAGTTATGTAAAACTGCTGCTCACAGTCATAGCGGAGATCCATCTGAGGTACAGCAATATAAGATGAATACTCAGCTAAAGCAAAAGGCTGTTATGTCCCGGGATACACCTTGTTTGATAGTAGATGATATTATGTCTACCAGCAGTTTAGACACAGTTCCTAACCTACCTAGCAGAAAAGATCTGCTACAACAGGTTGGGAAATTACATAGACAGCAGAGTATTATTCAGCAAATCACAGAAGCCTCCACGATAGTAGCAAATATATTTTATTTTAGAATAAACAAAAGGTTAATGCGCAGCAAATAAGCGCTTCATCAGGTTACAGGTTTAAAAATTTTAAAAATGTGGACTCATCTTATATAGTCATATACACAAATAAGCATTAGCTGCATTTTATTTAAAAACAATTAAAAGCAATTACAAAGCCCTAGTGTCCATTAGTTGTTAGCAAAGCTCAAAAAAAAGGAGCTGAAAAAAGTGTTCATTTTATAGAATTCAAGAGCTTTTTAAAAAATATAAAATATATTCATTATTTTAATTAAAGTATATATATAAAAACAATATGTACCAATACTCTCTCAATTTAATGAAAACATTATATGTAGATAGAACATACAAGTTAGTAATAGATCATTGGATGAATGCTGCACTTTTTACTGCCTATGTATTATATATGCATTATACTATATTAGTCCTTCTTAACCTGGATAATCTTTTGTTAATAGAGGTTAGTTCAAACTCATATTAAGTAGTATAGGTCATATTATATTACAATATATATATATCATATTTATCATTATAATATTTGATTTTTATTTAGAAAAAAAAAATAAAATAAAAATAAAAAACAGCAGAGTAGAGGTTCAACTAGTGGTACAGTAACACTTGAAAATATTGATATATCACAATTTAATTTGAAAGAAGGTGCATTCATTTGTAAGATGTTTGTAGATAAATCTACTGACTTAACTGTGTTAGTGATTACTACAGTAAAAAAACCTATGTGATCTAAGCAGGTGTACAATTTGGCTAATGGATGGTACATTCTTCTTTAAAGGGGTTATCTGTCGGCAGTTGTACAATTTGCATGGCTTTGTGTCATTCAGCTGTTATACAAGAACGATGCCATTGTTGTATACACTCATGACCAGAAAGTCACTTAGAAGTTATAATGTTATGTGGAATTGTATATTAGCTTTGATGGCTGAAGAAAACATTGTACCGACTGTGAAGTACATTTTTTGCGACTTTGAAATAGCCACTATAAAAAGTCTACGGATGAATTTGAACAGTATTGTACCGAAAGGATGTTTGTTTCATTTTAGCCAAAACATATGGCTAAAATTGCAGAGTCTTGGCTTAGCTGCGTTATATAACAAATGCCATTGTTTCCAGATTTCTGTAAAGTGCCTCATCACGTTGTCATTTTTACCAGAAGACGATGTACTTCCTGCTTTTAGTTTGTTAAAGCAGTCATTCCCTGAAGAGGGACAACCGTTATTAAAATACTTTACAGATTGGCATTTATTGGGGAAACCCAGGAAGTTTGCAACTAGAACTGCAGCATTTGTTCATTTTCCACCATTATTTCCTAAGGAATTCTGGAATATTTTACAGCTTAACTTGCAATGTCTACTACGTACACAAAATAGCATATTGGGATGGCATCACCATTTAAAGTGTATGTTGGGAGCTTTTGCTACTGATTTGTAAGTGCTTATGTGCACTTTGTCCCAAGAACAAAACAGAAATGAGGAATTACATGTTCGTATGGCAGCAGGGTGCCCGCCATAGCCTAAAAGACGTAAGCTTATTGTACACGAAAAGGGGTTGCAGGCAGTATTGGACAGTAGAGACTCTTATGATACTCTCAGCTATTTGGAGGCTATTGCTGGGCTACTTAAGCTTTGATCTCACATACTTGTACATAATGCATGTTGCAGAATCGGTGTGGTGTAGGAATTTTTATATTATTTTGATGTACTGCTGTTGTCTGCATGGTCATGTGCTACTTTAGATTCTATTATATTTGTTAGAATACGCTTACTGTGTGGAATTGTTATGTTGGCTTGATTGCAACTAGGGTGAAGATGGTTATATAATGGAGAGGATGGATGTTACTTCTAGTATGTGACGGTGTCCATTGTATTTGTCACTGAAGGAGACAGTTACAGGGTATCGTGTGTTATCGCCAGTCCATAATTCGATGTTTTGATACTTGGATTGGTGTTTGTAGGTATGTTCACAATTTAACATCTGGGGAATGTGTTTTCGATGTTATACGTCTCAATGAATTCAGTTTTCATTGATCTATGTTTGTGATGGTCTGGTCTCGATGATTTAAGGTTCAACAATATGGTAATTTGATGGTTTCAAGTGGAACCACTAATCTACAAACATACCATTGTACAAATTAAGGCCATTGGGTAGTGTAAAAATACATGTAAGGGACAAATCACTGCAGTGACTAAGAATGTTGTGAAAACTAGAAGGATATACTAGTTGTTAATTGAACTCTGTCTCTCACCCCTACCATATGTGCAAAAATAACCCAATTACACAACTCAGTTGGTATGTGTACACTCCAAACTTTTGTTGGGACATATGTCCTATTGGTTTATAAATATTCACATTTGTTTCTATGCATGCGCCATGTTAAAATACTCTCATATTGGTGGCCTGTTACCATCAATGAAATCTACAAGCTGTTGTAATGGCCACTGTTGTTCCATATATGCATGTGTTCTGCTTGGTGTCTTGGGTTAATGGGAATACCTATGCATGCTGTTATAACTAATCCTGAATGCTGTTGACTATTACTAACCCATATCTTTCTTAAACCCGCTACAACATACCTCGTATGGGAAGGCCGGTCCCAGTGGACCCACCTGTCCCACATCAGCTGGCCATGGCACCGGGCAGAAGCACATCTGGGACCCAGCCTGGACCTTCTCCTCCGTTGGCCCTGCACCACCTTTGAGTGGAACCCCCACAGGGGATGGGGCTTGCCCCCCCAGAAGTGGGGTGGAGAGGAACTTGTCACCCTTCATCAGGTCTGGGCTGTTGTGCATAGGGAGCTTGATAAGGAGTTTCGAGACCAGTTATGCCATTAATCTTTTACAACAAGAAGCTACTAGCTTAGATGCTGCTATTAAGGGTCATGTAAACTTTTCAAGATACACTTTTGATTACAACAGAATTTTTGACAGTATAGACCAACAAACGATGAAATTTAGAGAAATTAAAGTAAAAAAACTTGCTAGAGACCGTAAAGCATATGGTGAGGGGAATGCTTACCCTCACCCCCAAGTTCACAAGTAGAAAAATCCAGCAATGCTGCTATGAATGTATTTTTGTGTAACACAACAAACAGAAATGAATTAACATATGGTCTATCTGTCTCAAATGATAGTAGTGCACTTCCATCAGGTGAGGGACCTATGTTACCCCCACAGACAATTGTGAGCAATACATCAGCTAACACCCAAAATTTTCAGCATCAAGCCAACCAATACAATCTGAGATCAAAGAACAAGAAATCTCATTCCAACAACAACTACAAAGGGAAGAATTGGAAACGCAGGAGATTATATCAACCCTTATTGTACCAGCTTCCCCGATAACTAATGCTGCAGATTTTGGACTAAGGAACATCTTTATGAACAATGATAAAGATTTTAAAATTTATAACTTTTCTGATGTTACCATAGATCAACCACTGGTGGAACTATTAGCCAAGGGGTACACTTTTGTCCCCCCAAGAAAAGCAGACTTAGTTAAAACATTAATTGACTTAAAATTATTTGTGCATAAACTCAGTTTGTCTATGCTTTTTGTTGACAATACTATGGTTCAGTCTAGTGCATTACATCCTTCAAGTACTTTTTGTCCCCCTTTACACCCAACTTTACAATGTTTTGAACTCATTTGTGAGTTGGATTTATATAATGCTTTAGAGTCTGGTAGTAATCATAAGCAGAATAAAATAAATAACAAAATAAAAAAAATAAAAAAAAAAAACAAAATAAATGTTCCACCTGTAAATGTCACTAGTGAACAACTGCATTTATTACAACTAATTCAAGAAGCCCAGTGCATATTATGGCCCCAGATAAGGGAGGGGGGCTTGTTGTTATGAATGTGGAGGACTATGTCAATAAAATGGACCAAATAGTCCGAAGTTCCACATATCAGTTGGTTTCACGTAATGAGTTAAATCAAGCATACAGTAAAATAAAGTCTCATTTATATGAAATGTTGTTAGAAACCAGGATTACTACTGACTTGTTTAGATATTTATCTATGCCTTCCCCAAGGATACCTGTTTTGTTTGGTATCCCTAAATTACATAAAAAATTTGAATAATCCACCAATGCGATTCTACCCTTGGTGGATGCTAGGGCAAGCATTACTTACCCTTGGGCAAAATGGGTAGACCAAAAGCTGAAGAAGTATGTAACTCAAAAGAAATATATATGTAAAGATTCTTGGTCATTCTTGTCACAAATCAAGAATTTAGAATTTAATGCTGACTTCAATTTTCTAACAGTGGATGTGGTAGATTTATATTCTTCTATCCCCCATGTGGAAGGTGTCGAACAAGTCAGTAGTTTCCTGAGAGCTAAAGCAGTAGCCTCTGATGAGGTGGCCTTAATAGGGGAAATGCTTGACATAATTTTGTATAATAATTTCATTTTATGTAATGATAAGTTATATGTTCAAAAGACTGGTGTAGCTATGGGGTCACCCTGTGGGGCAAGTTATGCCAATTTGGTAATTGCCTCATGGGAACAAGAATTTATCTTTAGTAAACAAGAAGTGAAACAGTACATCCAGTTCTACACATGGTTTTTGGACAATATTTTTATCATTTTTGAAGGAAATAAGGAAGCAGCTAGTAAACTAGTAGATTATTTTAACAGCACCACATATTTCCATTCCTTTACTTGTGCATTTGAAATTACCAGGATTTCATACTTGGATGTGGATCTTAGTAAAGATATGGAAAGGAACGCATATGTAGCAAAAATTTATAGAAAGGCCACATATTCAAATTCTTTATTACATTTTAGCAGTTGCCATCCATGGCACCAAAAGAAATCAGTGGTGAAGGGTCAACTCATGAGAGCTGCCCGTATGGTCATGTTGGACCAGGATTTCATGGATGAATGTAATAATTTGAGGTCAATGTTTGTTAGGAGAGGTTACCCCAGTGGACTTTTTTGAGTTTCTACTGGAAGAAGTAAAATATAAGAGAGAACAGGGGTTGTATAAACCCATTTTGTCCATCGGTTTACAAAGTGTTATAATAAGTGACAGAGAATTACAACAAAAAAAGTATGGAATTTAAGTTTAATAACACCCTATAGTAGTAATGAAAGGGAAATAATGTAAATTTTGAACAAAAATTGGGAAATAATTAGGAGAGATCCTCACCTTTCTTACAAGGTCAAAAGCAAACCCCGGATTATTTACAAGATGGGGACTAATTTAAAGGAGATATTACAACATAAAAAAAACACCCCACAGTGGAAGTGCGGCATGTACAAATGCCAAATGTGTAATTACTGTAAATACATGAGTACAGGACAAGGCATTGAAGTTAAAAATATTAGTTTTAAAATCAAATTGAAGTATACTTGTCAGTCCAAGTTTGTGGTTTATTTAGCCCAGTGTCAATGCTGTGCAGCGTTTTACATAGGTAAAATGGATAGAAGGTTAAAAGAACAAGCATATGAACATCTATATAACATAAAGACCCTTAACAGAGATAATGCACTGGCTAGACACATTATTTCCTATCCACAACATTCATTTTTGTTCAAAGCAATTGATTCAGTTGTTGATGATAGTTTGGGGGGGGGGGGGCCCGCTTACACTTATACTTGAGCAACTTGAGTTAAGTTGGCAAATACACACTGGGGCAATGTTTTACCCGGGTTTGAATGAGACAATATCTTTAAACAGTATATTGAAGTTAAGAAACCTTAAACGTTAATGTGTGTATGCATTTTAATAAAATGAGTTCATATTTGTGATATCTGACTTCATTTGACTCGGATAAGTAAGTTTCGGACTTTTTAGTTAACTAAGT
>NC_056732.1:1293090764-1293100764 GCF_019279795.1 Protopterus annectens
TGCAGTTTTTTTGTATGGTAATTTCCCTCTTTCTCCTTGTTCCAAGAGTTTCTTAAAGTTGTTTCCTACCCTGTATGTAAAAATGGGTTCTTTACCTACCCTCGTATACACATCCTTGTTGGTTTTCATAAGGTTCCAGTTATTTCTAACTATATGTGTAAAAGTGTCTGAAAAAGTGCTATATTCAACAATACAGGCTGTATTGTATTTAGTTCTACTGTCCTGTGTATTGTTGTCCTTAGTAAGTGGATGACCTAAAAGTGCTTTATATTTCTTACCCCATTCCTTCTTCACTTCTTCCAAAATCCCAGAAACTAATTCCATGGGGTATTCCCTTTCTATAAAACATTTACTAAGAAATGTTAATTATTTTTCTAAATCTTGGGGATCTGATGTCATTCTGGCTATTCTTGCAGCCTGTCCCTTGATCAGACTTTTCTTCTGCGTAAAAGGATGGTGACTAGTAAAATGCAAATAACTATTGCACCATGTTGATTTCCTAAAAATATTAGACTTGAAACCTTCCTTTGTTTTAGAAATAGTCACGTCCAAATAGTCAATACTTTTATCATTAATAGTATAAGTAAATTTCAGAAAGCTAGTACTGGACTCCAAATAACCCATAAAATGGTGCAATTCATCCTTAGTACCATCCCACAACACAAAAATATCATCCAAAAATCTTAGATAAAGTCTAATGTTGTGGTAAAATGGTGAAGGGAAAATTGTCCTGTTCTCCCATTCCAGCAGTACGAGATTGGCGTATGTGGGGGCACAGGCTGCCCCCATCGCAACCCCACTAATCTGCTGGAAAAATTCTCCCTGAAACTGGATGTAGTTGGAGTCCAAGGTAATTGATTAAGTATTGTTGAATATAGTACTTTTTCAGACACTTTTACACATATAGTTAGAAATAACTGGAACCTCATGAAAACCAACAAGGATGTGTATACGAGGGTAGGTAAAGAACCCATTTTTACATATAGGGTAGGAAACAACTTTAAGAAACTCTTGGAACAAGGAGAAAGAGGGAAATTACCATACAAAAAAACTGCACCTTGTGGGGCATGTAGCGTGTGTTCTTTTATATGGACTGAGCATACCATTAGACTTAACAATAGTCTTAAAAGTGTGGTGAAGCTTGTTATGAATTGTAGATCAACATGTTAGTATATATTGCTATCTGTACTACATGTATGGCATATTATATTGGTAAAACCGAGAGACCCTTCAAGGATAGAATTTATGAACATCTATATGAAATTAGAACACACAGGAGACTAATGCTCTATATACACAGCACTGCATGTTCAGGTGTATCCAGTTTCAGGTTTGGTATTATTGATACAGTTAGGTATGGTTTGCACAAGGGAGGGGGAGACCTCAAGAACCATTTACTATACAAAGAGCTGATATGGCAGCTCAGGCTGAATTCAAATTCACCACCAGGTTTAAATGACTATATCAGTATAAAATCTGTGCTATATAAAAAAGTTGAAAGTATATAATAAACCAAAAGAGTACAAATTTTTATATTTTTTTAAAATTGTTGCACGTTTTTATTACTTGTATTCTATCAGTTGAACAATTATATTATTAATGTTTGCATATAAAATATATATGTGTTTATTAAAGTCTTGAAAGTTGGGAAGTCTTTTTAAAATTGGATTTTAGGTTTTTGAACCTGTATGTCTTTAAATTACAATTAATGGATTCTTAATTGTTTGTGATTTTATATATAAGTGTATCATGATATCAGTGCTTTCATCTGATGAAGTCTATCCATTAGACGAAAGCGCTCATCTGTTGTGGCTGGAAATAAAAAGAATTGATTTTATTACCAGTGTGGTAGTTTGGACTTTATTTCTCTACTACTTGGTTTGGTATCAGTTTTATTTTTTGTTGGTTTTCATTCCAAAGACATGCATTTGGAGCATTTCTCCCCGGGCCTCCGCTGAAAACAGGATCTGTGGAACCTAGTCGGACATTCCCGGTCAACAAATGTTAAATAAAATAAATAAAATAAAATAAATGGTTTTGTTCTGGTCTGGACTGCCTGCTGGTGTTCTCTGTAAAAGCAATTGCTTTGTTAAATTTGGCACTGATATCATGGATTCATCTTCAGGGGATACCACTCTGCTTGACAATATGCATATGTCTAGTCCTAAACTTTCTTCTTTGGCTGCTGTGAAGCTTTCTTCAATATGTAGTGAAATTGCTGCTCTGAAAGGAGAGTTGACTGTTCTCATTGAGTTGATTAATCGTAAGGAACCAGCAGGTGGCGCTGGAGCTCCACCAAATGAGGAAACGTGTGCAGGAGAAGAGACTGTTTTTTCTTTTTTGTCATCTCCACACTCAATGTTTGTGAGTGATAGTGGAGGGCAGTTAAGAGGTGAAAAAGGATGTGGCAAAGAAAACAAGCGTACAAGAGGTGAAAACAGTGACTTTTTTCAGTTGGAAAACTCACGAGGGGCCAAGGAAGGAACTGCATTAGAAGGGAACACTTCTTTCACATCAGGTACTGTTTCTAAAACTAGCAAACGTTCTGGTATGCAAGCACCATTGACTAGATGTGAAAAGTGTTTGTTTAGTTAAAGATAAAAACATATTGTCAGGGCAAAACCTGAACTTCAACAAAGTTTTTGAAAAGACTTACCACTTTAGTGGTGAAATGGACTATGGTAAACATGGTTATGACACAGTGGTTAAAAATGTTAATGTACCTACGTTGAAAGAAATGATTTATGCTTTTGACAAAAAACTGTTTAAATATAAATGTTTGCAGTTAGACAACAGTTATTTGAAAAGTTGCCTGGTTAATAAAATTGTACCACAAGGGCTAAGGCTTTTTAAATACCCTTTTGGCATTGACTACAATGAAGTTAACATTAAGAAATTTCATTGTTTTTTTGACTCCTGTGGTCTTGGTTTACTTGAATGTATTATAAAGTGTAATGAGGAAATGCTACTAATTTTGGCTGAGGAACTTAGTAAACTGAACACTAACATTACAAATGACCTATTGTTTTGTGAACATGAGAATTTATATGAGAACATTTTAAATAAGGTTGACAAAAAGATTCAGGATATTCATGTCACTAAACAAAAGTTTTTGAGGGACAAAAGGCAATATGAGACAGGGAAGATTTATGTGGGGCCTTCTGGGAATTACAAAAGAGGACCAGGGTATAGATTTTATGAAAACCATGAGAAAGAACACAGTGATATTCACCCAGTGTCTGAGCAACATAGAATTCCAGTTGACCATGGTAACAGGGATTTTATTAGGCATGGTGGTTTGGATGAACTGGATTCTTTTGGGGGTGAGGGTGTACAGCATTGTTTTCAACTCAGGAGGTCAGAAAGGCTAGCGAACAAGAGCAGGTTTCCACCGGACCCAGGACATACAGACAGACACTACAGCTGGAAGAACCAAGGGAAAGGGACCAGATAATACAAAATGTTGATAATTTGGATATACTTTTTGAATATAAAGGTTTTAAAATATTCAATTATACTAATTACAAACTGACTAAATTACATTTTAGTTTGTTTTCCAAGGGTTTCAAGTTTGTTAAAACATACAAGGGGGATCTAGCCAAATTGTTAGTGGATTTAAAACTATATCTGAGAAAGCTTAACTTAGGTATTTTACTCAACCAAGGACTGGATCCTCAGGCTAACAGTTATAACAAAGAAGGTGTCTTTGTGAGACACAGTGTGTTTAACCCTCTGTTGCACCCCACCCTTTTACTATTTGAAAAGATGGTGACTGAAGAAGTGTATGAAAAATATGGTAGTAAGGAAACAGGGTTTATTTCTAACCTGACAGTGGAAGAAAATACTTTGTTACAGGACCTGCAGAGGCAGAATGAGTTACGAATTATGAAACCAGACAAGGGTGGGGGAGTAGTCATTTTCAATGTGGAGGACTATAACAATGCTATTACTAACATCTTAATGGACAGCACCACTTATACTTCAGTGTCCATTAATCAAATTAATATAGCCTGTGGTAGGATTGATTCACTTCTCGAGGAATATCTTATAGAGAAAAGAATAGATTTAAAAACTTACAATTTTTTGAAGCAGAGACACCCTAACATTCCTAGTTTCTTTGATTTACCAAAGGTACATAAGTCTTTGGTTACTCCCTCTTTGAGGCAGATTGTGGCTGCAAAAAATTCTAAAACACATCCTTTGGCTGTTTTTGTGGATAGAAAAATTAAGGAGGTTGTTCTTGACACCTCACACCTCCTGAGAGATTCGTGGGAATTTTTGAGTAAGATCACTGGACAACTATGGAGTGAAGGAATATTATTCCTCACCATTGATGTAAAGGAATTGTTTACTTGTATTCCTAGGAAGGAAGGGCACGGGGCGGCCATGGTGGTGCAGTGGTTAGCATTGCCGCCTCACAGCAAGAGGTTCTCCGGTTCGATCCTCGGCTGGGGTGCCTTCTGTGCGGAGTCTGCATGTCCTCCCTGTGGTTGCGTGGGTTTCCTCCGGGTGCTCCGGTTTCCTCCCACATCCCAAAAGACATGCTGCAGGTGGATTGGACACTCTAAATTGGCCCTAGGTGTGCGTGTGAGTGTGCCTTCTGTGGAAGGTTGGGCGCCAGGCTGGCAACTCGACACCGTAAAACTCCACTGCCATTCAATGTGCGGACAAGGTGATCCGCTGTGGCGACCCCTAACTGGGAAAAGCCGAAAGAAGAAGAAGAATTCCTAGGAAGGAAGGGCACGAATATTTTTGTGACAGTTTATATAAATATTCAAAACTATCCACTGACGGTATTCTTTTAGTGGCAGAACTGATGGAGGTTATCTTGGACTCCAACTACATCCAGTTTCAGGGAGAATTTTTCCAGCAGATTAGTGGGGTTGCGATGGGGGCAGCCTGTGCCCCCACATATGCCAATCTCGTACTGCTGGAATGGGAGAACAGGACAATTTTCCCTTCACCATTTTACCACAACATTAGACTTTATCTAAGATTTTTGGATGATATTTTTGTGTTGTGGGATGGTACTAAGGATGAATTGCACCATTTTATGGGTTATTTGGAGTCCAGTACTAGCTTTCTGAAATTTACTTATACTATTAATGATAAAAGTATTGACTATTTGGACGTGACTATTTCTAAAACAAAGGAAGGTTTCAAGTCTAATATTTTTAGGAAATCAACATGGTGCAATAGTTATTTGCATTTTACTAGTCACCATCCTTTTACGCAGAAGAAAAGTCTGATCAAGGGACAGGATGTAAGAATAGCCAGAATGACATCAGATCCCCAAGATTTAGAAAAATAATTAACATTTCTTAGTAAATGTTTTATAGAAAGGGAATACCCCATGGAATTAGTTTCTGGGATTTTGGAAGAAGTGAAGAAGGAATGGGGTAAGAAGTATGAAGCACTTTTAGGTCATCCACTTACTAAGGACAACAATACACAGGACAGTAGAACTAAATACAATACAGCCTGTATTGTTGAATATAGTACTTTTTCAGACACTTTTACACATATAGTTAGAAATAACTGGAACCTCATGAAAACCAACAAGGATGTGTATACGAGGGTAGGTAAAGAACCCATTTTTACATACAGGGTAGGAAACAACTTTAAGAAACTCTTGGAACAAGGAGAAAGAGGGAAATTACCATACAAAAAAACTGCACCCTGTGGGGCATGTAGCGTGTGTTCTTTTATATGGACTGAGGATACTATTAGACTTAACAATAGTCTTAAAAGTGTGGTGAAGCTTGTTAAGGGGAATTGTAGATCCAACATGTTAGTATATATTGCTATCTGTACTACATGTATGGCATATTATATTGGTAAAACCGAGAGACCCTTCAAGGATAGAATTTATGAACATCTATATGAAATTAGAACTCACAGGGAGACTAATGCTCTATATAAACACAGCACTGCATGTTCAGGTGTATCCAGTTTCAGGTTTGGTATTATTGATATAGTTAGGTATGGTTTGCACAAGGGAGGGGGAGACCTCCAGAACCATTTACTATACAAAGAACTGATATGGCAGCTCAGGCTGAATTCAAACTCACCACCAGGTTTAAATGACTATATCAGTATAAAATCTGTGCTACATAAAAAAACTGAAAGTATATAATAAACCAAAAGAGTACAAATTTTTATATTTTTTTTAAATTGTTGTACATTTTTATTACTTGTATTCCATCAGTTGAACAATTATATTAATGTTTGCACATAGAATATATATGTGTTTACTAAAGTCTTGAAAGTTGGGATGTTTTTTTAAATTTGACATTAGGTTTTTGAACCTGTATGCCTTTAAATTACAATTAATGGATTCTTAATTGTTTGTGATTTTATATATAAGTGTATCATGATATCAGTGCTTTCATCTGATGAAGTCTATCCATTAGATGAATGTACAGCCATATACCTTAAGCCAGCTTACTAATGATATACCTTACATGTTGTAATACCCTAGATTAATGAGGGTGCTTACACCCCCCCCCCAGACTGACTTACAGGGGCATAAAACATTGCTACATACACTGCATGTGTTGTGCAGATGAAGGCTATATATATATATATATATATATATATATATATATATATATATATATAGACCCTACCCCACAATATGAGCACTGGAATTATGACGAGAATGGCAGCATGACATAATCTCTGGCCACCACATAATAACGCCTTACTGCATGTTATATGGACAAAGCCTGGCATATCAGTGGAGGACAGAGGCCAGTACACAAGCACATACATGAAATAGTGCTGTCATACACTGAGCAAGTTGCTGTTGTTACAGGGTAGTCTGCAACACAACCTTAGACAAGAATATGATGTCAGAAACACAAATGAATGTAGCCACCTACAGATAGCACACAGTACACACACTGCCAGTGATATATCTGACACGGTATCTGTCTGCCTGGGATGACATGATCGACAAGCCACGATGCTTTGCCAGAGATGGCCTGTACCTGTCGCCGCTGGGATTCCGAATTCTGGCTAAGGCTCTAGCCACCCCATAATGCTTTTTTATGCAAGGTTCAAATGACAAATTCACTACCCTAACAAGTACAGGCAAAAAGAATCTGAGGGTATTGCTACTCAGTGCTAGAAGTCTAAACCTCAAAATACACTCTCTTGAGGTACTCCTTAAAATGGAGAACATCGACATCTGTGCAGTGACAGAGACCTGCTTCAAGGCTCCAGAGAGTACCTCTGCATTACTAGGCTATAATTCATACCACACCTTTTGGCCACCTAACCTGGACCGAAACACTAAAGGTGGAGGCGTGTCCATATTCATTAAGGATATCCACACCACCAGGCTAGTTGCTCAGCATAATGCATCCGAGATTATCCAAGTGCAACTAACTCGCAATCCAAATTTTAGCTTGCTACAGATCCCCCACCATGCCCCAGGATTCCCACTCCTCATTTCTTAATACACTGGAAAATATTAAGGTACAACCTAACACCCTATTAATGGGCGATTTCAACTACTCTACCATTAACTGGGAAAACTACTCATGTACCAACTATTGTGCTCAACATTTTCTGGAATTCATAAATTCCAGTGCCGTGGATCAACTTATCCACACCCCAACCAGGGGCAGCAATATTCTAGACCTTGTTATTATTATTATTATTATTATTATTATTCTGCTTATTGCCCTTGCCTTTTCTGGAAGTAGAGCCATGCAAGATTTGAATAATATTGAACTTAACTATGAGCCCCGGGGTGCCAGACCTGGCCAATTTTGTTGGGAAAAACCCCCCAAGGTTTTTTTTTTCCCTTTTTTTGGGTTTTTGGGGAAAAATTTTTGGGGGGTTAAAATTTAATTTTTTGGAGGCCCCCAAAATGTTTGTTTAAGGAAAAAAGGGAGGGTTTTAACCCCCCAGGGGAAACCTTTTTTGGGGTTTCTATTTTTGGGAAAGGAAAATTTTTTTTTTTTTTTTTTTTTTTTTTTTTTTTTGTTTTTGTTTTTTTTTTTTTTTTTTTTTTTTTTTTTTATTTTTTTTTTTTTTTTTCTTTTTTTTTTTTTTTTAAAAAAAAAAAAAAAAAAAAACAAAAAAAAAAAGAAAAAAAAAAAAAAAAAAAAAAAAAAAGAAAAAAAAAAAAAAAAAAAAAAAAAAAAAAAAAAAAAAAAAAAAATATAAAAAAGAGGAAAAACCCAGGGGTTTTTTTTTTGGGGTAAAAAAAAAAACCCCATTTTGTCCATCGGTTTACAAAGTGTTATAATAAGTGACAGAGAATTACAACAAAAAAAGTATGGAATTTAAGTTTAATAACACCCTATAGTAGTAATACAAGTGAAATAATGTCAATTTTGAACAAAAATTGGGAAATAATTAGGAGAGATCCTCACCTTTCTTACAAGGTCAAAAGCAAACCCCGGATTATTTACAAGATGGGGACTAATTTAAAGGAACTATTACAACATAAAAAAAACACCCCACAGTGGAAGTGCGGCATGTACAAATGCCAAATGTGTAATTACTGTAAATACATGAGTACAGGACAAGGCATTGAAGTTAAAAATATTAGTTTTAAAATCAAATTGAAGTATACTTGTCAGTCCAAGTTTGTGGTTTATTTAGCCCGGTGTCAATGCTGTGCAGCATTTTACATAGGTAAAATGGATAGAAGGTTAAAAGAACGAGCATATGAACATCTATATAACATAAAGACCCTTAACAGAGATAATGCACTGGCTAGACACATTATTTCCTATCCACAACATTCATTTTTGTTCAAAGCAATTGATTCAGTTGTTGATGATAGTTGGGGGGGGGCCCACTTACACTTATACTTGAGCAACTTGAGTTAAGTTGGCAAATACACACTGGGGCAATGTTTTACCCGGGTTTGAATGAGACAATATCTTTAAACAGTATATTGAAGTTAAGAAACCTTAAACGTTAATGTGTGTATGCATTTTTATAAAATGAGTTCATATTTGTGATATCTGACTTCATTTGACTCGGATAAGTAAGTTTCTGACATTTTAGTTAACTAAGTAATATTATATTTTGAGAGTCAACCCAATAATTTGAGATATAGTATTGTTAGTATATGTATGTTTGTATATATATATTTCTATCATCATTACAGGTAACAATTCTGAAGGAAGGGTAGAGTTGAGGTGTTCTAAAATATTGTCAGTCATATTTGTTTTTAAAAAATGTCTTAAGTAGCAATAATGTGGATGTGCCTTTAAGATATAAGATTTTGATTAGAAGTGTCGTGACAAAAAGGGTGTGTATATATTGCTTGTGTTGAAGTTTGTTCAGTTTCTGATGAAGTCTTGCCATATGTGCAAGACAAAAAGCGCTTCATTAAACTGAGAGAGAATTTGCGTTTGTGTTTCAAGCAGTCTTTTTGTTTTTCGCTAGTTTGTCTTACTTTGGTTCCTGTCAGTTGGAGTTTGTCTGTCTTGTCTGTCATCCGACCCAACCTATCCTCCCCGAGCATACCTACTCTCCTTCCCCATCTCATTCTCACCTTAAAAAAAAAAGGGCAATCAGTTCCTCAAATAAAATCACGCCCCATACATAGCTGTCCATTTCACACGTGTCCAATGGACACATGTAATCTGGTCTAATTGGCATCACAACATATTATTGTTGTCCTCACCCCTCTCTCATGGGTTGGAGTGTCCAAATGTACCTCCAAATTCAGTGTATATGCACAGCTGTTGCTGTAAAAGAAATGGGCAGCTATGGACCTTCCCTACACCCTTCCTGCTCATCCTTAGCTATCTTGATTATTGTCTTTCCCTCTTTGTGCCCCTTTTTCACCACTTTCCTATCACCCCTTTTTTTCTTTTCTTTTAAAGAAATTAGCATGGGGGTAAGCAGGAGTAAGCACTTTTAAGCAGCAATAAGTGGATTTAAGCCTGTTTGCATTGGTGTAAGCAATGCCTACACAGTTAAGCAATTTAGAAGCTGAGTGTAAGAAACTGTAACCAGAAGTTAGCAC
>NC_056732.1:1293103264-1293387294 GCF_019279795.1 Protopterus annectens
ACAAGGTGAAATGTATGGTAATGTACAGCCATATACCTTAAGCCATCTTACTAATGATATACCTTACATGTTGTAATACCCTAGATTAATGAGGGTGCTTACGCCCCCCCCAGACTGACTTACAGGGGCATAAAACATTGCTACATACACTGACCTCTACACTGCAGAGGTGCATACATGTGTTGTGCAGATGAAGGCTATATATATATATATATATATATATATATATATATATATATATATATATACATTGGAATGATGACGGGAATGGCAGCATGACAATCTCTGGCCACCACATAATAACGCCTTACTGCATGTCATATGGACAAAGCCTGGCATGTCAGTGGAGGAGAGAGGCCAGTACACAAGCACATACATGAAATAGTGCTGTCATACACTGAGCAAGTTGCTGTTGTTACAGGGTAGTCTGCAACACAACCTTAGACAAGAATATGATGTCAGAAACACAAATGAATGTAGCCACCTACAGATAGCACACAATACACACACTGCCGGTGATATATCTGACACGGTATCTGTCTGCCTGGGATGACATGATCGACAAGCCACGATGCTTTGCCAGAGATGGCCTGTACCTGTCGCCGCTGGGATTCCGGATACTGGCTAAGGCTCTAGCCACCCCTATAGTGCTTTTTTATGCAAGGTTCAAATGACAAATTCACCACCCTAACAAGTACAGGCAAAAAGAATCTGAGGGTATTGCTACTCAGTGCTAGAAGTCTAAACCTCAAAATACACTCTCTTGAGGTACTCCTTAAAATGGAGAACATCGACATCTGTGCAGTGACAGAGACCTGCTTCAAGGCTCCAGAGAGTACCTCTGCATTATTAGGCTATAATTCATACCACACCTTTTGACCACCTAACCTGGACCGAAACACTAAAGGTGGAGGCGTGTCCATATTCATTAAGGATATCCACACCTCCAGGCTAGTTGCTCAGCATAATGCATCCGAGATTATCCAAGTGCAACTAACTCGCAATCCAAATTTTAGCTTGCTACAGATCCCCCACCATGCCCCAGGATTCCCACTCCTCATTTCTTAATACTCTGGAAAATATTAGGGTACAACCTAACACCCTATTAATGGGCGATTTCAACTACTCTACCATTAACTGGGAAAACTACTCATGTACCAACTATTGTGCTCAACATTTTCTGGAATTCATAAATTCCAGTGCCGTGGATCAACTTATCCACACCCCTACCAGGGGCAGCAATATTCTAGACCTGGTTATTACCAACATGGGCAACCGGTGCTCCACACCAGAGGTCAATTCCTCGTTGGTCAGATCCGACCATAAGCTAATCACCCTAGACATCCACATCCCTCCCCCACCCTCCATTAGGGAAACCACAGTAAAAAATTTTTCCAAAGCCAACTTCACGCTTCTTAAGACAGAAGTGGCAAACTTCACGACACCCATGCTGACGGACAATAGCGGTACGACTGCTGAATTCTACACAAATGCACTTTATAAGCACTTACATGAGTGCATGGATCATGCAATCCCTAGCAGAACCAAGATGCTATCCTCCAAAAAAAGGAAGCCAATCTGGTGGTCCCCTGCCATAAACAAACTCTACAACAGAAGAAACTGTTGCAAAAAAAGAGTAAAATCCCATGATTGGAGAAACTCCCTGGTCAGCTTCAGTAAGAAGCTGAGATCCCTCATAAAATCCTCCAAAGCTAGTTATGAAAAAAAAAATTGCCACTGACTCTAAAGACAACCACAATGCATTCTATAGCTATGTCTAGAATCTCAATGGCAACACTCAGATCTGCTCTGAGTTACAGCACAATGCCACTAAATATACAGAACCAACGGATATTGCCAACATCCTGGCAGATAGGTTCAGTGCTAACCTTACCCCTCTGTCATCCCCTAATGGGCCCATCTCTATACCAGAAGAATGCAAAGTTCCTGTAATCACGGCTGCACAGGTAAAAAACACAATCCAAAGCCAAGAACACAGCATCCATGGGACCTGACGACATCCCAGGCTGTGTTCTACATGAACTACAGAACGAACTGGCACCCAACCTAAGTACCATGTTCAATCATAGTCTCATCTCAGGCTATGTGTCCAGTGAATGGCGCACAGTGACAGTTTTCCCACTCCACAAAGGGGGAGCCACCACAGACCCTGGAAACTACCACCCCATTAGCCTAATGAGCCTGGTCTGCAAGGCTATGGAGCGTATCATCATGGAACTTATAAACAATGACATTGGTAATCTCCAAACTCAGGACCCAACCCAGTTCGGGTTTGTAAAAGGCAGATCATGTCTCCTAAACCTGATAGACTTCTTTGAAGCAGTCGCCAAAGCCGTAGATGAGGGTAAGGTGGTTCACAAAGCCTATCTAGATCTCACCAAGGCTTTTGACACCATCCCCCACTCTGGAATTATAGATAAACTCACTAAACTAGGTATAAATCCCTATGTCACAAGATGGGTTGCCAACTGGCTCACTGACAGAACCCACACTGTGAAAGTAGCAGACTCCAAATCCAGCTTCAGACCAGTGACAAATGGAGTACCACAGGGTTCAGTCCTGGGTCCTCTCCTGTTTGGTATCTACTTCTCTGAAGTACAGGCCAATACAGAAGGTCTTTAGCTAATGAAGTTTGCAGATGACTGAGACAGATGCCTGGTGTCAAAGCCATGGCCTCAAGCTCAATGCCAAAAAGTGCATTGTCATTCCTTTTGGTAAAAACTCAGTACCCATGAACTACCCCATAGGTGGTAGTCTACTTAACACCGAAAGTGTGATAAGAGACCTTGGGACATAGGTGGACAGTAGTCCCTCCTTTGATAATCACATCACCACAGTAGTCAGGAAATCCTTCTATGTGGCACACCTCATCACAAAAGGTTTCTCATCCAGGAAAAAAGAGGTCATTGTTCCCCTCTACTCATCACTTATTAGATCCATTATAGAGTACAATGCCCCTTTTGGTATGTACCTCACAATACATCTACAACAACTGGAAAGGCCACAGAAATACCTCACAAAGAAGATTACTGGCCTCAAAGCGATGCTCTATGCAGACCATCTCAAAAAACTGGAGCTTTACTCCGTTGCATATTGCCTACTCAGAGGCGATCTCTGCCTAACACACAAAGCTATGTCAAACCCAGAGCTTTTAGACATGCTCCACTTAAATAAATCCCAATCCCTATGAGCTACATGCTCTAGGGACCTAAACCTCATCACCACAATAAAAAGAACATGCTGGAGGGATAGATTCCTGTCCCAGAGACTTCCCATACTCTGGAACAAACTACCTATCTATATCAAACAAAGCTCCTCATTAGCACTATTCAAGAAAAATCCTGATGATTGGATGGGAGATAGGAAATTCACCCCAGGGATCACTTTGGTGGCTCTGCTCGACAGTGGCACAGGAAAATAATTTTCTTGGGTGGCAAAAGCCAAGGTACCTTTGGCTAGGCTTATATAGGCCCTAGGGCCAATTGCCTAGTACCTACCTATGAACCTACAAACCTATGAATAAGATCTGTGTTGTGGACAAACAAAACATAGGCCCACATGTGAGAACTATGCAGACAGACTGCAGTCCATGATAAACTAGTATGTACACACAAATCCTGCAACACTGGTGCTATACAATGCATATACCAATACCACTCACACTCTGTCTGTAGTTCTGGAACTTTATACAAATAAGTAGCTGCCCTGAGACTGCAAGTCCTCTCCTGAAAAGTCTTGCTACCTGCTGGCTGTAACACTGCTGCCCACACACATGAATGATGTCCACCATACAGAAAAGGTAAAGGGACCATGCCCAAATGATGTAGGGATTTATAGTAGTGGATTGCCATGACAGTCGTAATTGGAAGTACTATACAGCATGCTGCATGCAGGTAACAAGTGGAGGATACTGATTGGTGCAGAGGCCATCATCTGATCATGTGCCTCACCTACAAAATCCATGCTTCGGTCTATTCAAAGCATCTCACTCCAGTTACTGGGGCACACACATACACGCATGCACACACACACACACACACACACACACACACACACATAGGCTAAGCCTACAAAAAGAATTTTGTGAAGAGACATCAGTCACACAACAGGTATGTGAAGTATATATGCATTTAATTGACTGTAGTACTTGGGACATAATAATGGGACAGATGATGTTGAATTATTTATATGTGCCAGCAGGTGATGATGTTGTTGTAATGACGTTCTGCTGAACAAATGCTATGGACACTAGAGTTTGTCCCTGTGGGTTTTGGGCCATAGGCATCAACTGTGCAGAGCAGCACTGACTGACAAGATATAAGCCATCATGGTGTGTGCCGTGTAATGGAAAATATGTATAGCAGTGTGGCCAAACATGCTACTGTATCACTGTTATAGAACATATGTGGGTAGTAATCTTCTACACAATCCCTGAACATGTCCAAAACCATGCATAGATATTCGTAATAACACAGAATGTCAGATGTGCAGTAATCACATAGCAAGTATGCCACATGCATATATGGAACCATAGTGGCCTGACAATGCCATGCATGTGAATAGTGTATAACACACAAGCAATGATAGTGTCCACACAGGGAACATGGCTACAGACACATAGCACAAAGTGTATATATATATATATATATATATATATATATATATATATATATATATATATATATATATATATATATATATATATATATATATATATATATATATATATATATATATATATATATATATATATATATATATATATATATATATATATATATATATGTATATATATATATCCTGATGTTAGTTAAGGTGTGCCATGCCTATTGAGTCGTGTGAATAGTTTGTTGTGGCAGATTGGGGGGGGGGTAGAAATGTGTATTAAGAACTATGGTAACCTTGCTGTATGATTTGCTCAGACCTGTTTCCATCTTTATGTCTTTCAGGCAAGATGTCCCTAGGAAGGCTTCCCACATATTCTCCTGAAGAAACCAAAGTAATCCTTGGATACCTCACACATCACTATGCCATATTATTTTGGAAGGCAGCACAGGACCAGCAGGAGTGGGCTGCCCTGTGAAATGACCTAGTCCACAGGGTCAATGATGTCAGACACCATAACCAAAGTTATGAGCAGGTCCAGCATCGTTCCTCTGACCTGCTTCGCAATGCCCTTCAGTGTGCTGCTGCAGTCCGGAGAGATCACCTTGCAATGGGGGGGGGGGGTCATGCAGACCATCCCCCCCTGACATGTGTGGAGGAACTCCTCAGCAGCACCCTCAGGGCACCTGCTCATAGACACCAACAGTAACTGCCCAACAGCATTTTGGAGGTGGGTGTTACCCTCGCACCAGCTGAGGAGCGTGCAGCTAAGACCACAGGGAATATTAGTAGACCACTGTTGCATATGCATATGCATTTGTATAGGTAGAGCATCATCTTCTTCATTCTGCTTAGGGGTTACTACAGTAGATCACCTCTTTCCATTTCTACCTGTCCTCTGCATCTTGCTCTATCACACCAACCACCTGCATGTCCTGTCTCACCACATCCATAAACCTTACCTTTGGCCTTCCTCTTCTCCTCTTACATGGCAGCTTCATCCTTAGCATCCTTTTCCCAAAAATACATAACACTCCTCCTCAGCACATGTAAAACAATGAAATCTCACCTTTCTGGCTTTGGCTGACAACTGTCCAACCTGGGCTGACCCTCAAATATACTTATTCCTAATCCTGTATACCCCCATCACAACCAGTGCAAATCTTAACATCTTTAACTCTGCCACATCCAGCTATAATTCCTGCCTTTTTGACAATGCCACTGTCTCCAACCCACACAACATAGCTGGTCTCACTACCCTCTTGTAGACCTTCCCTTTCACTTTTACTGGTACTTGTCTGTCAGAAATCAGTCCTGACACTCTTCACAACCCACTCCACCCTGCCTGTACTCTCTTCTTCACCTCTCTTCCACACTCCCCATTACTCTGAACTGTTGATCCCAAGTATTTAAACTCATCCACCTTTGCCAACTCTACTCCCTGCATCCTTACCATTCCTCTATCCTCCCTCTCATTCACACACATATATCCTGTCATAGTCCAGCTGACCTTCATTCCTCTCCTGTCTACAGTATATCTCCACCTCTCCAGGGTCTCCTCAACCTGTTCCCTACTCCCACTACATATCAGAATGTCATCTGCAAACATCAGAGTCCACAGGGACTCCGGTCTGATCTTGTCTGTCAACCTGTTCAACACTATTGCAAATAAGAAAGGGCTCAGAGCTGATACTTGATGTAATCCCACCTCCACCTTAAATGCATCTGTCACTCCCACTGCAGATCTCACTGCTGTCACACTACTCTTGTACATATCCTGTACCACTCTTACATACTCCTCTGCCAATCCCCACTTCCTCATACAATACCACAACTCCTTTCTAGGCACCCTGTCATGTGCTTTCTCTGAGTCCACAAAGACACAATGCAATTCCTTCTGACCTTCTCTGTACTTCTACATCAACACTCTCAGAGCAAACCACATCTATAGTGCTCTTTCTCAGCATGAAACCATACTGCTGATCACTAATAATCACCTCCATTCTTAACCTAGCTTCCACTACTCTTTCCCATAATCTCATGCTGTGACCAATGTTATCCCTCTGTAGTTACTACAGCTATGCACATCACCGTTATTCTTACAAATCTGTACCAAAACACATTTCCTCCACTCCTCAGGCATCCTCTCACTTTCCAAGATTACATTAAACAATATGGTTAAACATTTCACTGCCATTTCTCCTAAACACCTCCAAGCTTCCACAGATATGTCTTCTGGACCAACAGCCTTTCCATTCTTCATCCTCTTCATAGCTATCCTTACTTCTGCTTTGTAGAGCATGCATATCTGAGATGTCATATATATTGTTTGTTGATGCATAGTAGTAATAAACTGATGTACATAAGTGCTAGTATTGTGGACTTGTACTACTGATATACTGTAATGCTGCACCCACCCTGTAGCAATGCCACAGCTGTTGCAACTAACACTGCATCTCTCACACTCTTTTGCAGGTCCCTCTGGTATACCACCAAGGCAGCAGCCTGTAGCTGGTGAGTATGGTTTATGTTGATGCTTGCCAATACACCAGGTATGTAATGGCTATGGTATATGCCATGCACACATCTAACACAACTACCCTTAATGCATGCTGTACATGTTCACGTATTGTTGTTATGAAATGCACTACATCACAGTGGTGACCATGATGGGGTATTGGAAAGGTATGTCAGACACCTGCAAGATAACCAAAGTCCTGTCATTGTGAAATGAGTCCACAAGGATTAACATAATGCTGGCACACACAGCCTACAGTAGGGACACGTGTGAAACATTACCCTTATACAGTGCACCAACAGTGTATATACCAGTATTACAATGGCAACTGTTACAGATGTACACTATGGCATAATGTATCACTGTAGTCCACATTATTATCTGGGACTGGGCTGTAACACGTGCTGTACAGTGTATAGGACACTGCAAACTGACACACATGTGGGTCATACCTGTCAAGCATCTGCAAAAAGGCTGAAGGTGGGTAGGGGTGTTAGCATGACACACCAGTGCACTGCAGGAGGAAGCCATAAGGATGGTAAGAATGGCTGTAACTGCACACAGACAGGGCCAGGAATAGTGGCCAACATAACTCCATATCTATGGAAATAGGGATGGCAGTATTTGAACACCAAGGGTTGTGGATATGAGTAGACCTTGCAATCATGAAGAGTTGGGGAACATGTGTAGGGCAGACTGACCATACATAAGCAAATGCAGATGGGACATGGTAGTATACTACTGGCAGGAATAGTGACTGCTGTAGTACACATAACAATGGGTGCAAGAAAACTTCATGATAATTGTGTGCACACATAGGCACACACAGGACTGTATGCAATGTGGTTAGCATCTGCACACCTAACAATTTTAGTAGACACTGCATGTGGATGTACAGGACATATGGCACATATTAGGCTCATGTGCTGTTAATAGATGCTGTGATGTTGTCCCATGGCAGATAAAAGAATGACATATCATATCAATAGAAGTGTGTACACTCCCCATAACCAGGGTATGATCTGGCAGTTGCCAGTGTAATACTACTGGATTTGTCATACATGTTCTGCTGATGTTGAGAGCTGTAAACCAGACATCAAGCATTCAAAAGTACATCTGTCCACACATCTTCCCAGTTATATTTTGCTTGAAAACATAGGGGCTGTGAGCATTACAGCTGACATAACTGACACAATACTACATATTCTGCAATGGACACCTGTGAGTTTTGGTGCACAGTACATTGCAGGGTAATTAACAGGTGCACAGCAATACTGTGTACATGGGTGCAATGTTCCCCAGGGAAGGGCATCACCTGCTAACACAGTCCGTGCCTCACACACATGTATACTGTTGCCAGCATGGCTTGACTATAGCTGTACTGCATGCTGTTGTGTATGATATATTATGCATGTTGACAGATGGGTAATGGGAGGACTGGGTCTGCTATCATTGTGCAACCTCACCTGTATGTGTGTGTGTGTGTGTGTGTGTGTGTGTGTGTGTGTGTGTGTGTGTGTGTGTGTGTGTGTGTGTGTGGATGGATGGTTATTTTGCCTGTAGGTTCAATGTGATGTAGTGGAGGGAGGTTGCAGCATGTAGGATGTGTGTGTGCATGTGTGTGTGGTTGGGTTTGGTTATGTAGGTGTCCATGTATGCACATGTGTGATTGTGGAGTTGTTCATATGGTAGTACCTCCCTTTAGTATTGTGCAGTACATGGACATGGACTGACACATGGCACACCAGGAATACTTGTCTGATATGTAATCACAGGACAGCAGATAGTCTGATAAGGTCTGTAGCATGGAGCATGCATTGGGAGGGAAAGTAGATACCAGGTATACCCTCAATATTGCATACAGCAGGGAGGTGAATGACAACCCATGTAGGCAGCACTAGAGATGCACTGGGGAATTACTAGACAACAGCAAGGAGTATATACATATATCACAGTTGTCACATGATAGGTTGATTGAGCAGTATGATAGGCATGTACTGCACAATCCTTACACATGACACTACAGTGTGTGACATTATGGAGGGAACATATCGGCCCCTCACATATAGGGGCCATGCTCACAAGTCCAAACATACACAGGGTGAACACTGAATGACAGCAGTGAGGCTATGTAAAAACTAATACACTCAGGTCAAGGAGTTAATGGAGTAACAGGTCCTGTGTTGTGTTCACTTGTATAGGCATTTAGAGGAATGATATGTTAATGAGTGGCATTAATGAGTGTATGTTACCAGGTGTGATGCATGATGGGCAACTTATGTGAATAAATGTAGGACTGTCTGTAGCCTCGCAGACTGTAGGTACTAAGGTGGAGTGTGTGTGTGTGTGTGTGTGTGTGTGTGTGTGTGTGTGTGTGTGTGTGTGTGTGTGTGTGTGTGTGTGTGTGTGTGTCTGTGTATTGATATGCAATGATGGACAGGTATTAAAGTGTGTTCATATTTCTCCCCCACAGGTGACAAAGTGGGGTCAGGGTCAGGTTCCCTCCTGCAGGCATACTGATGTTGGTGTCCATGCAGACACCGCCGATGATGAGACCATGACTGATGCACAGGTGGGTTTGTCAGGGGTCCACACAGTGCCAACATTTGACATCCCCCTCCTAGCCACCCCAACCCCACACACAGTTTAAGTGCCTATGCATACCCCAGCACCAGTGGCCATAGCTGAGGGACAGTTGGCAGTTAGTGGCAGTGTGCAGGGTAGTGTGGTGATCATGCCAACTGTGTCTGTCCACAGCAGTAATAGCTGGATGTCCAGCAAGCCACCACATAGGTGGATGCAGCAGGGAGCTTGTGGAAGGGCCACTGGACATCATGCGCCTGGCAGAGGCACCACAACTGGTACCACCAGGCGCATGTTTCAGGCTGTCATGGAGGCACAGGTATGTATAGAAATGTATATCACAGGGCCTGAGGCTGCAGAGGGCTGCTTTATCAGCTTTAAATGACAACTTCTGTGACCATACTGCTGCCCTCCATGAACAGAGCGAGGTCATGGAAAGATGGTGGGGTGAGATAGTGGGCCTCCTTGGTTGCAGTATGTCTGTGCTAGAACACGTGGTGAGAGTGGTGCGATGGCCATGTGGGCATAGACCAGAAACACCAACATCTGGCAGTCAATGTGGATGTTCTAGGACATCAATCCACTCCCATAGTGACAGTACTAGCCCCAGCACATCAGTGGGGGTGCTGTACACACCACAACACAGCAGGCCTCATGCACGTGGCCCTGGCCAGTCCCAGCCAGGACATGGTTCCAGCAGACAACTGCCATCAACGGAGAAGAACAGCACCTCAAGGCCTGTACCTGCATGTGCCCATGGAACCCCTGGCAGGCACAGTCAGTGTGTCTAAGGCCGGAAGCAGTGAATTGTACACCCTGCAAGGTATGGTCTGCAGCTGTCCAGAAACACCTGTATGTGCAGTTACATGGCAAAATTGTGTGCATGCATACTCACACACTATGCAATCACACATATGGCAACCCCATCACACACACACACACACACACACACACACACACACACACACACACACACACACACACACACACACACACACACACACACACATGGTGTCAAATGTATGGACCAACATTGGCCTCTGGCAAACCAGCAACACACCCTGTGCATATGATGATACCTGTGCAACATCCCTGTCATCCATAACATTGATGCAGGGAAAGGAAAATATGCTTCTGATGCACACAGTGACTGTAATACAGTGCAGCAATGTACTGCAGTGTGACACGCTGTCAGGAGTAATGTGTAATGCATACATGTCAAGTAGTGTAGCCATCCAGAGATCAAGCAATCCCAACACAGGAACACAATTATGGACAGATGTAAGGTATTGTTCTTATACACTTAGTCCTTTAATATTTAGTATAACTATATGTGACACCTTATATGCTTTGTCATCTTCATTTTAGGGGTCAATTAGTTGTTGTGGCTCCTGATTACTTTAATCTGGTGGAAGAAGGGTCAGACATGGCTCTCTGGATAGTGAAGGTTGCAGACCCCTGCCCTATGTACACAGACCACAGTACTGTACACACAACCACAGAATGTCCAAGTGATGTCCTCAGAAAAAACACTACTATACACAGCATGTCCAGCAGTCCGTTATCTGACTGGCTTGTTATCAGGTATGATGTCAATGAATAATGCTGTACAGAACATATGCACCATATATATGTGGGCTTCATCTGCACAACACATGTGTGTCCCTCTGCAGTCTAGAGGTCAATGTATGTAACAGTGTTATATGACACTGTATGGCAGTCTATGGGGAGTATGCACCATAACTATCCTAGGGTGTTACAACATGTGAGGTATACCAGTATTCAGCTGCCTTAAAGGTATATGGATGTACATTACTATACATTTCACCTTGTGAACATTGCTAGCCTACCACTTACTGGCATATGGACTCTTCTGTTTGTCAGTGTGATTGTGATGATTTAAGTTATGCATTGTTTTGTAACAGATACCTCCCATTTTTTCACCCTAGGTCTTTTCACCCTAGGAATTGCATACAGAGCATATTTAGAGGCTTCTGTGTTGTACATCTGCATTATTTACTGTTGATTGATTGCTATCCTGTGGGCCAGTCTGCCTTTCCTGTTGTAGTACTTGAAGCTCTTTGCGTGGACAACAACATATGTTATGCTTTCGGATTAATGTATTAAATGATCTGTTTGAGAGTTGCATTCATCTGCTTGTATGTATTTCAAAGCCTAAACAGCTATATGACGTGGCATATACCACTGTAATAGTACACAAATAAACCTTTAAAATGTATGCAAACCTTTGTATGGTGTTACATCCTTTGACTTCTCTGTAGGTATATGTGTCAGGCAACAATTGTCATTTGTATGGGTGACTCATACACTATCCATCTGATGAGGTTTCAACTGTAGGGATACTGGCTGTTCAGTATGGTGTGCACCCACTACTTATGTATCATCCTAGACATACCTCTGTGTGTATGTGTAGTTACATATATGTCTATATATGTATATGTATATATATATATATATATATATGTATATATATATATATATATATATATATATATATATATATATATATATATATATATATATCTGCATACCTGCGTCTGTGTATATGTATCTTAGGAATGTTCATGGCTTACACATTGTACATTCACTATGGTAGCCAGACTGAACTGTATGATATGTTATCGATACCAGCCTCACATCATACAGGTGGCATGGCTTACTGTTAATCTCTTGTGGCCATGTAGTGTCAGGTCCTGGTTATGTCATTGGCAAAGGTTGGTATTGTATTGCAGGGCAGACCTGTTTGTCTGTGAGGAGGGGGTAATGGTACATGTAAGATGCATGTTGCTTGAGCCCCCTCATCCCCATTAACGGTGCCTTTAGTCATATATGTCTTTGTTATGTGCTCTATTATATCTAACGATATGTATCAATATATATATATATATATATATATATATATATATATATATATATATATATATATATATGTATATAAAATACACACACACACACACACACACATATATATATATATATATATATATATATGTATGTGTGTGTGTGTGTGTGTGTGTTTATCGACATATAGATGCATTTGCACCCCAGCCTCTTGCCTATTTCACATCTGTTATCCCTGTATGGTAGATATTGTGATGTATACTAGGGGCTCCATATAGGAAATTGGCAAAACATACTCAACATTGAGTCAAGCTGTTACACACTCACAACCACCTCCACACAGGATATGAATGACAAACACAGACACACACCTGTCATGTCTGGGATTAGAACTTCTGCCTAACTAGGTTAGTACAGTACAGCACTACGCAGTTATAGAATGCGCCACAGAGATTATTGGAGTACTCCTTCCCCAAAGGTGTATTTCACAGTGAATGACATCAGCAGGATTGCCAAAGTAGAGCATTTGAACTGTAGTGAGTGTGACTAACCTAAAATGCCCTAATTAGTCTGTATGCATCAGCCGCTGTTCTGGCCAGAACAAAAATGACCAGCCTTTGCAGGTTATGAACCCAGGACCCTATACACTACAGTCACAGTAGTTAACCATTAAGCCATCACAGCAGTACATAACATTGAGGTTTCACCAAACTTATCCCACCACAGGAAAATCAAACTGAACATTTGAAAGGAATGTATATACAGTTGTCCGTAAAAGAAATCTCCAAAGCCAACTTCATGCTACTCAAGTCAGAAGTGACACAGTTTGTGACACCCATGGAGACAGGAGCTGAAAGTTCAACTGCTGAGTCCTACACTAAGGCACTGTATAAGCACATCTGCTTGTGCATGATTCATGCCATCACACATAAAACCAGCACGCACACCTCCAAAAAAGGAAGCCAGTCTGTTGGTCCCCTGCTATAAACAGACTATACAACAGAAGATTGAAACTGTAGCAGAAAAAAGGATAATCCAAGGATGCAAACAACTCCCTTACCAGCCTCAGTAAGAAGCTGGGATCCCTCATGAAATCCTCCAACACTGGTTACATAACTAAAATTGCCACAGATTCCAAAGACAACCACAAGGCATTCTGTAGTTATGTCCAGAATCTAACTGGCAATGTTCAGAAGTGCTCTGAGCTACAACAGAATGCCATTACATAGACTGATCCCAATGATTTTGACAATATCCTGACAGATTGATTTAGTGCCATATACACCCCCTCTCACCCCCTAAAGGGCCCATGTCAATACCAAGTGATTTCCAATTTCCAGTAATCACGGCCAAACAAGTTGAAACTGCACTCTCCACAGCTAAGAATACAGCATCCATGGGACCAGATGACATCCTGGGCTGTGTACTACATGAACTACAAAATGAAATGGCAACTCACCTAACTGTCATGTGTAATCATAGCCTCACATCAGGATTGGTGCCCACTGAGTGGTGCACAGCTGCAGTTATCCCACTCCACAAGGGGGGATCCACCTTGGATCCCGGGAACTACTATCATATCAGTCTGTCGAGCCTGATCTGCAAGGGCATGGAATGCATTATTATGGATTTTCTGAATGCAGACATTGGCAACCCTCAAACTCTGAACCCCACACAGATTGGGCTCATGGAGGGCCAATCTTGTCTCATGAAACTGATTGACTTCTTTGAATCAATCTCCACAGCTGTTGAAGAAGGTAAGGCAGTCCACACAGCCTATGTAGACCTCAACAAGCCCTTCAACACCATCACCCAGTCTGGAAACATAGATTAACGTAGTAAGCTGGACATAACTCCCTATGCCACTTGATGGTTTGCCACATGGCTTACTGACAGAACCCAGATTGTAGAAGTAGCTGACTCCAAATCCAGCTCTAGAACAGTGACAAGTGGAGTACCTCAGGGTTCAGTCCTGGGACTGCTGTTGTTTGGCATTTACATCTCTGAAGTACAGGCCAACAGTACGGGACTCTGGCTAACAAAGTTAACAGATGACTGCAAACTGGTAGTCATTATTGATTCCCCAGATGACATGAATAGTCTACAAAAGGGCCTTACAGACACAGATGCTTTGTGCCTGAGCCCTGGGCTCCAGCTTAATGCCGTGAAATGTATGGTTATCCTCTTTCTGCAACACTAAACACCAAAACTGTGATGACAGACCTAGGGACACAGGTGGACAGTGGTCTCACCTTCAATAATGACATTGGCACAAAAGTAGGGTAATCATTCTGTGTGGCACACCTCATCACTACGGGCTATTCATCCAGGATAAAGGCGGTAATTGTCACACTGTACTCATCCCTCATTTCACCCATTATAGTGCACAACGGCCCATTTGATATGTACCTCACAAGACATCTGCAACAGCTGGAAAGACCATTGTAACTGTGTTGTGGAGGGTCCTGGAGACACGGACTGCATGTGGTGGATATTGGATTGCACAGCATAACTGTTTTCTGCCATTGCTCCACTGCTGTTGTGTCCACCACACATACTGGGGGGTTGGGCCATATATGTGGGCTTCACCTACACAATATATGTGTGCCCTTATGCACTCCAGAGGCCACTGTATGTAACAGTGGTATATGGCCCAGTATTATTGAGTCTAGGGGGATGCACCATAACTAACCAAGGCTGTTACAACATGTGTGGGTATCAGGGGTAAGCTGCCTTAAGGTATCTGGATGTACATTACCATACAATCCACCTTGGGTAAATGCAGGCCTACTGCCTCGTGCCATACAGACTGTTCTGTTTGTCAGTGTGATTGTGATGGTGTCAGTTATGATTTGTTATATAACAGACACATCCCATTGTGTCAACTGAGGTCTTTACCCCCTAGGGATTGTGTACAGAGTGTAGATAGAGGATGCTGAACTATACATCTGCATTACGTACTGTTGATTGTTTTGTATCCTGTGGCCCAGTCTGTCTTTACTATTGTACTACTTGAAGGCCTTGGCCTGGATAGCACCATATGTCAACCTTTCCAGACTACTGTATTAGTATAACTGTTTCACAGTTGCATTACTCTGTTCATATGGATGTCAGTGTCTAAAGACCTATATGACATGGCATATACAACTGTAATAGGACACAAATAAAGCTTCCACATGTATGCAAGCCTGTGTGCGGTGTTATATTGTTTGACCTGTATGTGGGTATATGTTGCAGGCAACGACTGTCATTTGTATGGGTGGCACATACAGTGTCCGGATGGTAAAGTTGTAACTGTAGGCATAGTGGCTGTTCCATATTGTGTGCACCTTCTACATATGTATCCTCCTATACATATCTCCGCGTGTGTATGTGTAGTTACATATATATATGAGCTAGTTCAAAATGATGTGAAGATTACTGATCCTACAGACATTGCCAACATACTGGCTGACAAGGTTCAGTGCAAACTTCTCCCCCCCCTCCCCCCCAAAAGGAGGAATATCTATACCAAACGATTGCAGCCCCCCAAACATCTCCAGCGTACAAGTGAAACTCCAAAGCAAAAAACACAGCATCCATGGGACCTGATGGTGTCCCCGGCTGTGTGCTCCATGAACTCAATGAGGAATTAAACCCACAGCTAGGACAGCTGTTTAATCAAAGTCTTACCTCTGATACGCACTCCAGGAGTGGCGCACTGCAACTGTGGTACCACTTCACAAGGCGGTGCCTCCACCGACCCTGGAAATTACCGCCCATTAGTTTGACAAGCCTCATCTGCAAAGCCATGGAGAGGATCATAATGGACCTCATAAATAAAGACATAGGAATTTGCAGACTTTGGATCCAACCCAGTTTGGCTTTGTCAAAGGCAGATCATGCCTTTTAAATTTGGTTGACTTTTTCGAAACAGTCACCAAAGCCATTGATGAGGGAAAGGCAGTCCATACAGCCTACCTCGATCTGGCTAAGGCCTTCGATACAATACCCCACTCAGGTATCATTGAAAACTCATCAGCTTAAATGTCAACCCATATATCACAAGATGGGTTGCAAACTGGCTGAGTGACAGAACCCACAGGGTCAGAGTTGCTGGCGCCATGTCAGACTCAAAGCCTGTCACAAGTGGTGTCCCACAGGGCTCAGTCCTGGGCCCACTCTTGTTTGGCATCTACTTCTCCGAAGTACAAGCAAACACAGGAGGGTTATGGCTGACCAAGTTTGCAGATGACTGCAAACTGGGCGCCATAGTAGAAAACAAATCTGACACAGATATCCTTCAGAAGGGTCTCACAGAAATGGATAACTGGTGCCAGAGCCACGGCCTAAAGCTAAATGCCAAAAAATGCATAGTCATACCCTTCGGGAAAAACAAGGTTACCCCTAGCTACCAAATAGGTGGCAATCCACTGAGCGCAGAAGAAGTTATCAGGGACCTGGGGACCCAGGTTGATAGTAGTCTGTCATTCGACACCCATGTAGCTAAAGTAGTTAGGAAGACCTTCTACATTGCCCACCTTATCATGAAGGGTTTCTCATCTAGATCAAGGAGGTCATAGTCTCCTTTACTCATCACTTATCAGACCAATGATTGAGTACAATGCCCCATTCGGAATGTAACTGACCCGACACTTGCAGCAGCTGGAGAGGGCACAAAGTTCCTCACCAAAAAGGATAAAGGGTCTCAAAAATCTGTCCTATGCTGCCCGACTGAAAGAACTTCAGCTCTACTCAGTCGCTTACCGCTTGCTCAGAGGTGACCTTTGCCTAACATACAAGGCCATGTCAAACCCAGATTTGATGAATATGCTTCACCTCAAAAAATCCAGATCCATCAGAGCCACAAGGGCGGGAGGCTTAAACCTTGACACGACTATTAATAGGACGTGCTGGAGGGATAGATTCATCACCCAAAGACTCCTATGCTGTGGAACAAAATCCGGTACATGTGAGGCAGAGCACCTCACTGGCCTTGTTCAAGAAAAATCTTGACCAATGGATGGGAGATCTAGATATACCCCAGGGATTACCTCAGTGTCATTGCTCGACAGAGCAAAATAATAGTATTGTCTTCATATATATATTTGCAAAAGTTACAACACCCACATCTTTTTGTACCACTCTTTTGTTTTGTATAACTTTTGTAATGATTTTGTTTGTATTCTATAATTCTTTTTAAACTATTCCCTGTTTTGTATACAAAGTGAGGCTTAGATGGTACTTTGTCTTTTATCATTGTGTCACTTGTTAG
The DNA here is from genome assembly GCF_019279795.1 of Protopterus annectens. Lineage (NCBI taxonomy): Eukaryota > Metazoa > Chordata > Ceratodontiformes > Protopteridae > Protopterus > Protopterus annectens. The sequence continues at coordinate 1,293,121,108 of NC_056732.1, forward strand.
TATGTTCCAATTTTTACTAATAATTTCCTTAACTTCCTTTGTGTGTTTACCGTATTTCACAATGCAAGCTTTTTTATAATTATTGGTGTAAGCATTTGTCTCTGTAGCATTACATATACCAATACCTAATAGTGGTGGGTATTTTTTTCCCCATTCGCTAGATACATATGTGATTATATCATTTAACATTTTTACCGGGTAACCTTTTTCCTTAAATAATGTACCTATGAAGGTCAATTCCTCCTTCATTTTATCCCTAACAGATGTCATTCTGGCTGCCCTTATGCATTGACCTTTAACTATATTATATTTAACTCTATATGTGTGGGCACTGTTGAAGTGCAAATATCCATTGCTATACGTTTCCTTCCTATATATTTTAGACTGGAAGGAGTGCCCATCATTATAGATATATACATCTAGATAATTAATTCCTTTGGTGTCATATTGATGTGTGAATTTAAGATAACTTGTTGATCCATTGATATACTCTATAAATTTGTTGAGCTCATCAATATTGCCCACCCATAGCAAAAAAATATCGTCCAAAAACCGGACGTATATTTTAATATAACTCATCCAATTGGAATTAAGTACATATTCCATTTCCCAATCCAGGAGTACCATGTTGACATACATGGGGGCACACGCTGTCCCCATTGCCACTCCATTGCCATTATTAGTAAAAATTGGAACATACTAACAAGTGACACAATGATAAGACAAAGTGCCATCTAAGCCTCACTTTGTATACAAAACAGGGAATAGTTTAAAAAGAATTATAGAATACAAACAAAATCATTACAAAAGTTATACAAAACAAAAGAGTGGTACAAAAAGATGTGGGTGTTGTAACTTTTGCAAATATATATATGAAGACAATACTATTATTTTAAAAAATAAGACAAAGACAAAGATAATCTTTAAATTTGGTAAATGCCAAACGAAACACTTAGTATATTTGGCAATATGTGAAACATGCAAAAGCTATTATGTAGGAAAGACAGATCGCTTTCTTAAGAATAGAATATATGACCACATTTATTGTATTAATAAACAAGATACTAATAATGCATTGTCTCGTCATATTTTAAATAACCCAGGATGTGTGGGCTTTAAATTTGGAATATTAGATGTGATTGTACCTAACCCTAGAGGAGGTAATACCAAATCTATGGTTAGTGAAAAGGAAATAAAATGGCAGTTAAAACTAGATGCAGGAACACACCCGGGACTTAATGAAGTTATCCCCACAAAACCACTAGTAAGAACATAGTAAAACACAATTTTGTAAGTGTAGATAGATTTATGTGTTGAATGAAATAGTATTTAATATAGCATATAATGCGCTAGGTTATGTGTTTTTAGTCACACATCATATATACAATGAATTATATACAAGGAGTTTTTATTATAATAGAGATAGAATGAATAGCTTGTGTAGGAGTAAAAGAATGGTAGTTTGCACATGTGTTAGGAAAAATTAGTCCTAATTATAGGTGACATAACTAGTAAACCCAATAAGGACTAAGGGTATATAATAGGTTTAGACATACATTTTATGTTATCATACGCATAGAATCAGATGCATATTATGAGTATGACATGTGTTGCTAGACAAATGTTGAATGTGTCTTAAAAGCCATACATTTTTAAGGAATGATATCAACTAGTTATACTAGTTATATGGTTTTACATGAATTTGATTTTTGTATTGTGTTTTTTAACATGAGAGAGAAAAAAAAATTTTTCTCTTTAAATTTTAATAGTAATGTAACATATTTAATTGTTTAATTGATGTAAAAGGCGGGGTTTTTTAGTATTTAAGTGGCATGGAGTCTGTACTGTTTGTTCTGATGAAATCTAGTTATCTAGATGAAAGCGCTAAACCATATTGTATCTCCGTAATACTTGTCAACAATAAAAGAAACGTTTAGTGGTTTATCCAGTATCCTGGTAATTTTTCTAGCCTTGTTGGGCTTGAACATTTGGTGTGTAATTGTTATATAACAGACACATCCCATTGTGTCAACTGAGGTCTTTACCCCCTAGGGATTGTGTACAGAGTGTAGATAGAGGATGCTGAACTATACATCTGCATTACGTACTGTTGATTGTTTGGTATCCTGTGGCCCAGTCTGTCTTTACTATTGTACTACTTGAAGGCCTTGGCCTGGATAGCACCATATGTCAACCTTTCCAGACTACTGTATTAGTATAACTGTTTCACAGTTGCATTACTCTGTTCATATGGATGTCAGTGTCTAATGACCTATATGACATGGCATATACAACTGTAATAGGACACAAATAAAGCTTCCACATGTATGCAAGCCTGTGTGCGGTGTTATATTGTTTGACCTGTATGTGGGTATATGTTGCAGGCAATGACTGTCATTTGTATGGGTGGCACATACAGTGTCCGGATGGTAAGGTTGTAACTGTAGGCATAGTGGCTGTTCCATATTGTGTGCACCTTCTACATATGTATCTTCCTATACATATCTCCGAGTGTGTATGTGTAGTTATATGTATCTGCATATATGTGTCTGTGTATGTGTATCATAAGGATGCGGATTGCTTCCAAGATGTACATTCCCTATGTGAGCTTGACTGTACTGCATGATATGTTACTGATACCAGCCTGACATCATACAGGTGGGATGGAGTACTGTTAACATCTAGTGCCTTTGCCGTGTAAGGTCCTGGTTATGTGATCTGCAACAGTTAGTGTATTGGAGGGCAGACTTGTTTGGCTGGGGGTGGGGGATACCTATTTGTGCAAGACATATGTTGTTTTGGCCTCTCAACCCCATTAACGGTACATGTGGACATATATGTTTTTGTTATGTTCCCATTTTTATTTACAGCCGTATGTCTGTATATACCTACATAAATACATATATCTGCTTTTATATATAGTGGGTCTACTAAACGTAAAAGGGCTAGACCGATTTTAAAGGTTCCACATAGTAGTGAATTGTCTGATTTTTCATCCAGTGTTTCCAATACTGATACTGATATTGAAACAGGGGACATTGAGCAGCATGGTTCACCAGTGAGAAAGAGGCCCAATACCCCTTTAGACGGGGGGGCCGTAAACACCGGCGGGGAGGAAATAAGGTTGTTATTCCAGTCCAAAATGCAAATGCAAGTAGTGTAGTTGCAGTTAATTTGGATCCCGAGGGGACTGTTGAAATTGATAATGCTGATGTTAACAATTTGATTGTCAATTTGTCTAGATGCACATTTGATGTAAACCAAATAAAACTTTTGAACAAAGGACTTGGATATGTACCGTCTTTTTATGTGTCCCACTATGATGTTGTGAAAGATGTAAAGCAATTTACTAGAAATCTGAATTTAAAATATTATTTTGCACACCAAGCACAAAATGTCAATAGCAATATGGATGATAATTTTCATTTTAGAAAATCTGAATTCCAACCTCCATATAATGCTGTTGTCAAAACTTTTGAGAACTTGGTTTTACAAGATATACAAAATAATTGTACTAGCATTTTTGTAAATCATGATAGGAATCTTAATCAAGATGAGTATGAGGCTTTGCAATCTTTGATTAATAACCAGGATATTATCATAGTGGGCGCTGATAAAGGTGGGGCGACAGTGATTTGGGATAGGACTGAGTACACCTTGGAGGCCTTGAAACAGCTTAATGATCATGTGTCGTATATTAAGCTTCCATTCGATCCAACACATGATTTCAAGAGTGTAATTGATGGTTTTTTAAAAAGGGCATTTAAAAGAGGTATTATAACTGACACTCTACATAAACAACTTACAGTAGATATACCTAGGCACCAATACTTTTATCTTGTCCCTAAGATACATAAAACTTTGATAGGTACCCCTGGCAGACCTATAGTGGCAGGTAGAGGTTCTTTGACCGAACCCCTTTCAGAATATCTGGAATATAGGTTGAAGCCTCTTCTGAATCAAGTTAGGGCACGGATTAAAGATACCACCCAGTTTCTATCTTTAATGGGGGATTTACAGATACCTGTACAGGCATATATAGGGACTTTGGATGTCCAATCCCTATATACCAGTATCCCTCATCAGGGTGGTATTCAGGCCATACAATATTGGTTATCATTAGCTGGTGTTTACTCTAAGGATGATATGGACTTTATCATTAACATTCTTACTTTGGTATTAGAACACAATGTCTTCAGTTTCCAGGGCCAATGGTATCTCCAAAGCAAAGGGACAGCCATGGGGGCGACGTTACTACATATGCTGACCTATTTATGGGTTTCTTTGAGATTAAATACATCTATCAGGCTGATTTCCCCTTTAAAGAACAGCTTATGATGTGGAGGAGATACCTAGATGACTGCTGGGTGGTTTGGAATGGGCCTGAGGGGGTATGGAATGACTTTGTTCAGTATTTGAATAGTAATGTCTTCGGGATTAAATTTACAGGTAAAATACACCTGTTTACGGTTGATTTTCTTGATGTACATGTCACTAAGACACTGGATGGCACAATAGCTACCACAGTACATAGAAAACCCTTCTCTAAGAATTCTTTACTATTGGCGAACAGTTGTCATCCACCCCATATAATAAATAATATACCTAAAGCCCAATTCCAACGCATCAGAAGAATTTGTTCCACAGATGAGGAATATGATACACAAGCAGCAGTTTTAAAACAGAGGTTTATGGATCGTGGATATACAGAACCTAAGTTAAATACAGCCTATTTTGCAGGTCGAAAGCTAAATAGAACGCAGCTGTTACAATCCAGATCTGTGGATAAAGCCAATGATTCATCAACAGTGAGATTTATTACTAGCTATGGGACCAATACCTTCAAGATCAGGGATATTATCAATAAATATTGGCACATTTTTACAGGTGACCAATTTTTTTCAGATATATTACCTGATAGATGTAATTTTGGTTATAGACGGGGTAAAACATTGGGTCAATGTTTTTCACGTTTCAAGAATGAAGTTCCCAGTTTGGGACATAAATCTAGTGGTCGCCCGGGATGTACCTTTTGTGGCAACTGTAAATACTGCAAACTAGTGTCTAGAACTTCATCATTTACATCTATTAACACTAGTAAGGTTTATGATATTAGACATCATATCAAATGTAGCAGTACTTGGTTGGTTTACATGGCTGTGTGTAAATGTGGGGCTTTTTATGTAGGACAAACTTCCTGTAGTTTTAAACAAAGGATAGCCCTTCACATTAGTGATATCAAATGCAAACGTGAAAGGAGTGCCCTATATAAGCATACCCTAGTACACACAGCCTCGCATTTTGTATTTGTAGGGATTGATTTGATACAATCAAGTGTTGCCAATATAGCTTTAAGACATCAATTGTTAAACAATTTGGAACGTAGGTGGATTGTCAATCTTGGAGCATTGTTTAAACCGGGATTGAATGATCACTGGTGATTATGGAGGTCATTCAGACTTTCCATTGTATGTGTCTGTGTGTGTATATATATCATTACAAAGTTTTTTTAGTATAGTGATATGTATAGGTGTTTTGATTATATAATATAATGTTGTTGGGGGTATTAGAATGATAGATTTTGGTTTTCTTGTAGTACTTTGTTTTATATTATCATATGAAACTAATTAGTTTAAGAATTAGTTACATGCATCAATTTTTTTTTATATGTATGTATTAATGTGGCACACCACTAGGGGGCATGGTGCAATCCGGCTATATATATGGATGCATTATGTGAATTCTGCACTCACTGATGACGCTCTTCGGAGCGAAACCAGTTTGGGGGATGTGTTACATTCAATAAACAAGTTTACCTACAGCTGCTCGTGTCTCCTGTTTGTGCTGGATTCTTTTTTTGGAGGTTTTTTATATATATATATATATATATATATATATATATATATATATATATATAAGGAAAAGGATCTTTCACCAATGGGGTCAACCATGGTTTCTCCCATTCTGATGATGGCTAGACAGTCCAGGCTTTAATCACCATTTCGCCAAATTCTAATATCCTCGCAGAAACCTTCCATGAGGAAAATATGCAAGAGTAAATGGAATAGATTTCCCGGTCAATAAATGCAATAAATAAATAAATCTCTTTGCCTGTCCCCTCAACAAGTGCAGCATGTTTTTCACCCCAATTTCCCCCTCAGAGGGACTCATTGAGAAATGCTGTAGTCCATGTTTGGCCCTCTGGTATCCTGTATATTTACCCTCTTTTACCTCTAATACCCAAGTTTCTTCAGAAAGCACTGTGGTTGAAGAGTAAGGTTATCCTTGTCACCCCATCTTGACCTTGGTAAGTTTGGTTTCCCTTTCTTGTTGTCTCACCTTCTATGCCCTCCTTGGACACTGGACCCCAGACCAGATATGGTATCTGATCCCTCAAGGATGGCTCACCAGGACACTCCAGGTCCCAGGTTAACCACATGGTTTCTCCAATTCCGATGATGGCTAGACAGTCCAGGCTTTATTCACCATTTCGCCAAATTCTAATATCCTCCCAGAAACCTTTGATGAGGAAAATATACAAGAGTAAAGGGAATACATTTTCCTATTGGGCTCAACAGAGAGAATCGTATCCTTTTACTGCTCCCATTCCTGCTGTTTTAGATTTTTTTGCTTTGATTTTTCAAGGAGGTTCTAGTTTCTCCACCATCAAAGTTCAGCAGCAGCAGCAGCCATCTCTAATTATCAGACTGGAGATGATGCTTTCCCTCTAGCTTCATCCAGACTGTTTAAAGCATTTCTTAAAGGTAACTTTTTGCTTAGACCTCCGATTAAAAGATCCTACTCCACCTTGGAATCTTACACTTATGCTGCAGTGCATGGTTCTCCCTTTAAGCCTTCAGACAAGTCTGATCTCAAATTTGAACATTGGAAGACTATCTTTCTTAGGCTATTACTTCTGCTAGGCAAGTTTCTGAACTCAAAGCACTCTCTTCAAAACCACCTTATTTGATTTTCTATAAAGACAGATAATCATTTAGTCTATTATTATTGCTATCTAGTTACTGTTTTAGAAAATTTGTAGCACTGTGTTACTTCTTATTTCTCAATGTTAATTAGAGATTACTACTCAATTGTACCCAATTTGCTGCTGTATTTCTCCATGTCAAGATCACCTCTACAGTATTAATATCTTGATTGTTATTGTTAACCATCTTCCATGTTATTCTGTGGAGATTTTCTCCCCGGGTCTCTGCTGAAAAAGGACCTGTGTCCAGTCAGAATGTCCCGGTAAACAAATGTAATTGCTGTATATATGTAGACATATGGATGTAGACATATACATCTATAAATGTATGTATATCTATGTGTATATGTTTATATATATATATATATATATATATATATATATATATATATATATATATATATATATATCTATATATATATATATATATATATCTATATATATATATATATATATATATATATGTTATATCCATTTAGATTATATATATATATATATAACACACACACACACACACACACACACACACACACACACACACACACACACACACACACACACACATCTACATGTATAAATACATTCCCTGTACTGTTGAATGATTGTGCTGCATGCTATGTTTGTGAAAGCATCAGGGTTATGTATATCTACCCTGGCTTAGTGGTAAATCACATTGGCTGTGGTGTGCAGAGTTCAAGCCTTGCAGAGGCAGTTTATTTTCTTGCTGGGCAGATCTAGGGCTGTTGGATACAGAGTGATTGAGGCACTTTTGAGCAGTTGTAAGCAGGTTTGCGCAGGTTTGCATGGAGTTAAGCAGTGCTAACCTTTGGTTACAGTTTCTTACACTCAGTTACCTTTTAAATTGCTTAACTTGTGTAGGCATTGCTTACACCCACATAAACAGGCTTAGACCCACTTACTGCTGCTTAAAAGTGTTTACTTCCGCTTACTCGTGTGCTAATTTCTTTAAAAAAAAGAAAAAAGGGTTGATTGGAAAGTGATGAAAAAGGGGCACAAAGAGGGAAAGACAGTAGGGAGGATAGCTAGTGATGTGCAGGAAGGGTGTAGGGAAGGTCCATCGCTGTCCATTTCTCTGTGCATATACAATGAATTTGGAGGTAGATTTGGACACTCCAACCCCTGGGAGAGGGGTGAGGACAACAATAATATGCTGTGATGCCAATTAGACAAGATTACATGTGTCCAGTGGATACGTGCAAAATGGACAGCTATGTATGGGGCGAGTTTTTTTTTTTTTGGGAACAGATTGCCCTTTTTTTTTTTATGGTGAGAGTGGGATATTGGGGAAGGAGAGTAGGTATACTTGGGGAGGATAGTTTGTGTAAGTTGACAGACAAGACAGCATACAGGGCCAGTATATGAGAGAGAACACCTTGGATGGGGAGGGGTGTTTGGAAATCACAAGCCCACAAGCCTATGAGGTCCAAAATGGAAACAGTGGGATTGATCTCTCCACCCATGGGCAGTCACCACTGCACCTTCATGGCTCCAAAGGTGGCTGTGCTGGGGGCTAGGTAGGAGGGGCAGGCTCACCCTCCGATTGTGCCATGCAGCCTCAAGGTAAGGTAGCCTGTCTCAAAACTCCTTGTTGGCCTCCCTATACACCCTGCCTCCCTCCTGACGTCAGGTGGCAGTTTCCTCTCCACCCCCTTTCCCAGTGGGGGGGGGGTCAAGCCCCATCCCCTGCAGACGTTCCATACAAAGGTGGTGCAGGGCCAACAGGTGAATAGGTCCCAGGCTGGGACCCAGACATGCTGGTTCCCAGTGCTATGTCCAGCTGAGGTGGGACAGGTGGGTCCACTGGGATCGGCATTCTCATACGGGCTATGGTGTTGCCATTTTAAGACAGATATGGGTTAGTAATAGTCAACAGCATTCAGGATTACTTATTCCTATTACCCCACGACAACAGATGTCCAACAGTTGCAGAGCAAGGGGAACACATGCATATATACTGCATGACATATGTACAAAGGGTGACAGACTTGTGACTGGAGCTATGAACACCGGCCCAGTATTGCCATGGTGCTGTGATAACCTCAGACATTTAATGTCGTACCACTGCTTTTTGTGATGTATGTCCAATCAGGGATATGAAGTCAGTAACTCTCATGCCTGTCACTATGTACTGACTGCAATCTTCACACTATGCTTCTGCAGTTCTCAGATAGGTGTTCTGTGAGTAACACAAGTAACAAAAGGTTTCACACACACTGACCAGTGTGCAGATGACCCTACAGATGGGGGTTTCCTCACAAACATTGCACTGTCATGATAGTTATTAAAACATGCATACTAGCCATAACCACACACACCCTGTGAAACCGACATTACTCTAAATGGAGAATAGCAACACTTACATTCTGTAGTCATGTCTGGCACATCACCCTCCTGTTTGTTGGCCTTTTTCAACACTGTATGTTGTTTGAGGTTATTCCCATAACCATCTATGATGGTGTTTGCTAAACACCAGATCTAGGTTCCTCTCACAGTGACTGTCATGGCCCTATACCAGTATGATGTTCCTAGACATTGTAGTGTGTTTCCATGCAATTTGCTATGGGAATGTTACCACAACTGTTTCACATTCAATCAGCTAGAGGAGGACTGCAATTGGTGCAGAGGCCATCAGTTGATCATGACCATCACTTACTAAACAGAAGCTGCTGCCTAAGCAATGCAGGTGTACATCTCCACATCCACCAGAGATGGTGTCGGAGGGATAGACAGAGACAAAGTACATCAGGGAAGTGGTGGGGGAGTAAAACATAGGCATGTTTGTGTCACACACTTACCAGTACAGGGTTTCAAATCTCTACTGACTATGCATTACTATCACATGTGCATGCAGTTATTGCATGCACCACATAGCTTACATGTTGGTGAGCTGCACAAACGTATATGTGCTGGTGAGTGACATCTGCAACAGTGATATAGGACAGATACGGTAGGTGTAGCACACGTGCCTGTCCACATGAGCGGGTGTCAGTGTCAACACAGCCACACTCTCTAAGGGACTCATACACATTGCCACACTTGGCAGGGTCAGGAATACACTTCCTAACTAGTTTACAACAATACAGTATGGCACAAGTATCACATGTACAACAGGGGTTATCATGAGGTTCTATGGGCAAAGGGTATGTGAAGGTATCTGACATCAGTCAGCATGCTTCAGTATGCCAATGGGAGTTGTACTGGGTGTGAATGTGTTTTGGAGCATCATACACCACCCACACAGATACAGGGTGCCAGTACTGACATGCATGTGTGCATTGCTTCACGGGTGTGTAGAGACTGGCTGTGCCAGAGGGCTGTATGAGGCTAGGTGAGGGGTATATCTTGGCGTCAGGCCACATGGCAATGGTCAGGGGTGTAGTGTCTGGAATGCCTCACACAGGTGTGTATTGTATTACCCATCCAGTCACCTGGGTTACTACTGTATGTGGCCAGTGCTGTGCAATGCTTGCCATATCTGTGTTCGATAGTCCATGACATGGATGTTGTCTGGGATGTGCACACATCCCACATTAATGTACAGTGACATGTGGAAGTGTACCTGAGTTGCTTGGCCCATCTTGTGTACACAGATTGTTATCATCAGATGTGCCAATCCTTGCCTCTTGTGGCAGGACCTGCTAATAGACAGCAGGTTGACCCTGCACCTACATTGATAGCATGATACAGGTATTCCCTGGTGTCAGTGGCATCTGTCCATACAAGGCATGTGTGTAAGGCACTGTATGTCCTTTGTGGATCACATTTGATGGCACCACAAATGTTGCAGGCATCCACTGGGGAACATAGTGAAGGCACATTGTCTGCAATTATGTGCCTATTGTACTGATGGACAGGGAGCCATGCCCTCTGTAGCCCATTGTAATCACACCATGCTTACTATCTGTGAACAACATGCAGGGTACTGCCAACATAGCAGTAGTTACCTAGGCAACTGTGTTTGTGTTTGAGACATGGTTTCAGAGTGTACTCTGGGTAATACTAGGGTTGCTTACTTTGTTCACCAGGTCTTGTATTACATGTAGGGGTGTGGATTGCCACCCCAGGCTCTCGGCTGATTGACATCTGTAATCCTTGTAAGGTGGGCATTGTGACTTATAATATGGCCACCATATAGGAAAACTACAAAATCCACTCCACAACGAGTCCATTTGTTATACACACAGCCACCTTCACACAGGATAAGAATGACAAACACACACACACACACACACACACACACACACACACACACACACACACACACACACACAAACACACACACACTCTTGCCATGTCTGGGGACAGAGCACCTACCTAACTAGTTCATCACACTACAGCATTACACACTTACAGCATGTGCCACACAGATTACTGGACTGTTCTTTCTCCATAGCTGTATTTCACAGTTGATGACATCAGCAGACTTGCCAAAGTAGGCCATTTGAATTGTATTGAGTGTGAGTACCCAAAAAAGCATTGCTCACTACACAGACAGAGTAACACATGCATACAAACTTGCCATGGCTGGGATTAAAACACCTACCTGACTAGTTCATCACACTACAGCATTACGCAGTTATAGCACACACCACACAGAATACTGGGCTATTATTTCCCCAAAGGTGCATTTCACATTTGATGACAACAGCAGACTTGCCAAAGTAGGGCAATGGAGGTTGTAGTGCCTGCAAATGGTCTCAAAACCATTGCTCACTACACTGATAAAAGAACACACACAAATACACACACACACACACACACACACACACACACACACACACACACACACACACACACACACACACACACACACACACACACACACACACACCACACACTTGCCATGTCTTGGTATAGAACACCTACCTAACTAGTTTATCACACTATAGCATTACACAGTTATAGAACATGCCCCATGTATTACTGGCCCATTTGTTTCACAAAGGTGTATTCCAAAGTGATTGATATCACCAGCCTTGTTATAGTAGGGCTGTAGGGATACGAACAGAGATGTACCTGTCTGTGGTGTTAGGGTGGCCTGGGTGCATGTGTACATTTCTGCATAGGATTGCGGGGGGAACACCTGACTATTTCTACATTTTGATGCAGGATTGGGGGGCACACCTGACACTTGTACACATTTGCTATGACTGTACTGGTATGACAGGTACACCATTTATTTCTGTATCCTAACTTATCATGCTGACTAGAGATATATCAGTGTACTACAGCTCTTGGGTCTGGTTGACCTATATATTAGTTTCTGACTTCCTACGCTTCTAAACTAACATCCCACTGCCTGACCTGTTGTACTCTGTCTGTGTAGGTCTGGGGTGGGATGTTCTCCATAGCCATCAATCAGAGGCCTTAGCACTGCCTTTGTTTGTGTTTGTCTACAGGTGTCCTGCTGGCTGACACTGTTGTTAGGTATGCGAGCCTCCCTGACTGGCATGTGTGCGTCATATGGACACCCATGTGGCCCGGCACATTTCCTGCAGTGGGTTTTGGCACCTTGTCTAGTACTGGCTGCTATGGTGGCACTAGTATTTGTTATAGATCTCATGCTGCCACTAGAGGTGTCGACTATCTGCTGGCATCCCAATTAGCCACCCAATCCCCTTGCGTGATCACATCCATACCATAGATACAAGTAACTACACATACTACTCCATTCGGTGATTGGTAGGAAGAGTGGCTTATCTTGTGGCTGTGCCAGTATTGAGGATGGTGCTGGAGGGCTGACTATGTCGGATGCACATAGTACACTCCCTATCCATGGTAAAGCACAGGTAGTGTCATGTTTGGCACCCCTTTTACTGTATGTGCGAGTCAGAGTGAGGTGTCATTCCCTGGGTCCCTACTGTGTCAGTGTATGTGCTATGCCAAGGCATACTCGGCATGCCTCCTTATGCATACTGGGGCAGGCTCAGGTTGTTCCTCCTCTGGGTCGCTCTGTGCCTGTGCAGGCCTTGGCAATGGTGGGGGGCTGTGTGGCCCTGCCCCATGTTATTCCTGCTGCAGCTGTTTCCACAGGATCATATTGTGTAGCATGGCACATACAATGACAATTTGGGTACATGTAGCTGGTGAGTACTGCAAGACTTCACCAGATGTGTCCAGGCATCAGAACCGTGACTTGAGCATCCCAAACACACACTCTGTTATGATTCTTGTCTGTGTGTGTGCCTCATTATGGAGTTGTTGTTCTGATGTGTGTGCATTTCTGATGGGTGTCATCAGCCACAGCTCCAGTGCATAACCAGCATCCCACATTAGCTGACCAACAGGGATGTCCCCATTGGCAAAGTTCTGGTACAGCTGCATCAGATGCCAGATGTGGAAGTCATGATTGAGTCCAGGGCAGTCAGCACACACATTCATTATAATGCCCTGGGCATCACACATGACCTGGCAGTTGATGGAGGGGAAGCCCTTGCGGTTGATGTAGGCCCTACCCTGCTCCCCAGGTGGTGCTTTGATGAGTATGTGTGTGCAATCTATAGCACCCACTACCTCAGGCTATTCTGCTATTTGGTGGGAGAGATGCATATTGCTGGCTAACACCTCAACAGTGGTGGGAAAAATTATGTGCTCACTGGCATGTGCTGACATGGCATCCAGGAACTGGTGGAATACCCTGGATGCTGATGCTTGTGAGATTCCCATGATATCCCCAGTTGGCCTTTGGAAGGTACCTGTGGCTAGTATTCTTAGGCCTACACATACCTTCGTATCCACTGAGATGGGTTCCCCTCTGTTGGTTCTGTGTGTGAGGTGTGGCTGGCACAGCTCAACAATTTGCTGTAGGAGGTCCCTGTCCACTCTATAGTGCTCCACTATCTCCAGCTCATGTAGCCCCTGGTAGGTTACCCTGGGTCTGAACACTTTTCTCTGTCTCCTCACTGTGGGTTGGTGGACAGCATTCTCATCCTCAGCACCATCAGTCTCTTCCACATTTTGATTTATGAGAGCAAATGCAGCCCCTATCATTTTGTTGCTTTCTTAAGGTAAAATTTCCCCACTTGTATACACTATTGGTGTAGAGTATGTGGGAAAAACCAGAGGGGAAGGGTCTTGCATAGTTTATAGTGGTATTCTGGGCTGGGCTGGTCTGCTGCATGTGTAATTGGCTGATTCTGATATATTTCACCTGCCAGCTATGCTAGTTCTCCTTGGTTACCTTCCTACTGCTGGTTTCCCTTCCTATTGCCTTCCTGTTTAAGCCCCGAGGCATGCCGCACAATCCTAGTGCTCAGATGTGCACAGAGCTGCTATTTCCTGTATTTTTTTTTACAGCTGGTGCATGCCGCGTGTTCTCGTTTAGGAAACATAAGCATCTTTTAGCAGAAACTGGCCTCTCTACACATGGACACACTTTGCTTTTCTTAGAATAAGATGTTACAGCTTCAGACACACACCCTTTCTTAGCTGCGCTTAGCTAAGGGTAAATGTGAGCCACAGGGCTCCAATAAGCTTACACCTTACATGACACATCCCCCTGTGAAGTCATCTAGCTCTAAGGCTTAATCCATGGTTTAATGCTCCTACACGTTTGGGTGCAGGCTAAACCTGCAGGGAAATATGTGATTCACTAACAGACTCCTCATTTGCATAGGATTGCCTGCTAATGCATGGTTACATGTCACACACTGAGCCTTCCCCTTAGCAACCATTATTCCCTGGCCATGCTGTCTTTTGCCTGCCATTGCGTATAATGGTAGAATAATGATTTTGGTTAGGAAGCTTATTTCAAGTTATTTTTTTTATTTTCAGCCCAATCCCATTTGTGCACTGCTGCCCTACGCTTAAACAGCCAAAATCGGCTAACAAATAAACTTAATTTTTTTTGGGGGACACTTTGGCATGCCAAAGGTCATATATTTGGCCATTGGCATGCCTTACACATGATATATGCCCTTTATTTGGAGCTGTCACGGCTCCGTTTTGTAGTTTGCAGAAATGTACTTGGTTACTAACCAAGTACATTTCTGCAGACTATACTAGTCATGCACAGAGAGCAGCCAGCTTCTTGGATCACAGATTACCCTCATTTGCATGGTTTTCACCTGCAAATGAGGTAATTTGCATCCTCGAGCTCAGTCTGTGCAAGATTAGTTTAAGAGCTCGCGTGCATGTGCCAGGAGTTCGTTCCTTGATCACACGGTGGCCATATTGACAAAATTAGATCTTAAACTAATCCTGCCCTTCGTTCAGGGCTTACTGAATCTGGGGGATAGTCTGAAGAAGCAGTGCTATTGTACTGTGAAAGTGCTTACTACAATAAACTGCCTGTAGATCTATTCATTTGGCTTCATTTTGGTCTCACCTTTGACATATTCCACTGTTTGGACTTGCTCTTCTTGGTGTGACCATTCATCTGAGCTCCTGGATTTTTTAGTATAAATATTTAGCATACTAATGATCCATCTAAAAATCACTTCCCAAGAATGCTCTTTCCCTGGTTTTCTTGTTAAAAACTGTTTTCTCAAACTTTAAACAATTCTTTTATGATAAGATAAAAAATAATTCAGCTTCCTGGATTTATTCTGTGCATAATCTTAATCCTTGGTGATATGAGTGGTATCTCCTTTGAACCATCCAATGAACTCTCTCTCTCTCTTTACATGCAGCCCAATGCCTGGCTGGTTACCATAAGATGATGTAATGATGAAAATCTACACCTTAGCCCCTTCTATGTTTCCCTACCAGGTATATCTAATCACCTCATTAGAAATCCATCTAAGAAATTTTTTTAATCCTATAAAGTGCCTTACTGCTATACTCACTCACACTTCTTAAACTTCAAAGATTCATATGATTCCCTGTGGGTCACAAATAGCTACAGAATACAATCCATCCAAAAAGGCCCTTCCAGGGCATATAATACTTAGCCATGTGTACTTAATCACCTCAAATAAACCTGTAATTCTCATCATTTCACATAACCTTTGCTTATCATACCAGTCTATTTCCTGCCAATATTTCCCCCATTTATACTAGATCTAACAATTTGCATAACCAACAGGAGACACAGCACATACCACCAAATGAACTGAAGTAGGTTTTCTACTTTCTATAAAAGCTAATTCCATCAGTTCCCATACTTAACCATCTTCTTGAAGTATAAAACCAAAAAAGCAGGAGAGGCATCCAGCAAAAAAGTTATCTGTATGTTGACAAGACACCATCCAACTTTCCCTAGAGATGCATCATCTTCAAATTATCAGTTATCATCTAATTTGTAAAATAATATTCCTTAGAAGAGGGTTTCCAAGAGCAACTCAAAAATGAGTAAGCAAACCTACTTTTAGCTGGAGAAAGACTTAATTTAAACAAAGATTAAAACTAAAGTTTTCTCCAAGTAATCAAACACTTCCACAAAAGAGTTACCACCACTCCTAACAAAACAACCACAACCTCTAAAGGGAGAGGAAGACCAGACAAATCCAAGCTGCTGATGAAACTTTAATGCGATTTTTTTAATGAAACATAATAAAAAATAACAGAGATCACACGCTTTCATCCCAATCAGGGGACTTCAGCAGAATAACATTATACTGTCTCCCCCTTCATTTTATATCATTTTCCAGTTAATTAGTGCCTAATCTCTGTTATTTTTTATTATTTTTCATAAAAAATGTACATACGTTTCATCAACAGCTTGGATTTGTCTGGTTTTCCATTCTTTTTACAAGTTTTGGTTCTCTCCAAATAATCTTAAATTTGATCAAGTAATTATATATTATTTTAATTTATTCCAGGTTGATAATATGCTAACAATCAAAGCAATAAAATGTGTCCTCCCATGTAAATATTCTCCTTGCCATATATAACTAAATATATTGTTTATATTCAAGCTTATTAAAATATTTCCTTGTGAATATACAACACCCATAATGATAGTTTAACAAATGCATCTGACTATGAAGAAGCTGTTCAAAATAATATTTAAAAAATGTGTAACATGAAAATAACTCAATGTGCTTTGTGTTTGAAATTAAGCATGACATTTCTAAAACAAGATATAGCAAAAGACTTGTATATCTGTTAAACAATATTAATAGTTGCAACAAGGTTACTTCTATGATCATCATTCATGGTCGGGCTATTCCTAGAGCAGAAAGCATGATATTTGTTTTTTCAGTCAAAACATCAACTGAATAAAGTGCCCTTGGCAACCATAGATTATACAAGGATAAGATCTAGGTTCTGGGTACATCTGTCTTGGGAGGATAGAAAAAATAATGTTTGCTATTTTGAATGGGAAGAGATAACGTACACTTTTGGCAGCAGGTTAACAAATTATTATTCAAGAACTGGTAAATTATTCAGTTTGCTCATAAAAATGAACTTTCTCAAATTAAAACAGAAATATGAAAACTTTAAATTTGCTGTTATGGAATAATTTGCAGATCTTAAATCCATAATGACAAAGGATGATACAGCTGGTGAAGTAATAACTGAAATGCGTTTCTCAATAGACAAAGCATCCACTGAAATGTACATGTTCAAGGGACATCGCTGACTTAGAAAAAAAGCAAGCGGATAATGTGGATTCCATCTGTGCCTATCTGCTGAAATTGCAACAGGTACTGTCAGTAAGAGCAGTTAGGTTGCTCCAGTTTGTTGCTTTTATGATAGTCCATACTTACCTAAGAGCCAGGTGATTTTTGGCACCCTTGCATTTTTAAAATGTAAATGTCTGTATAGCGTGTGTATCCCTGCCAACACGTGCAGAAGAAGCTTTGGGACTAAGTAAAGGTTACACTTTTATCTCTTCACAGAGGATAGACTTGGTAGATGTAGTTAAATCCATTAAAGCATTTTACACCTAAATTACATTTAAAATGTATTTTAATGGTGCATGTAGTTCACTTGACAATGAATTAAGTAAGCCAAGTACTTCTAATCCACCATGTTTAATAAAATTGTTAGTTTTGAAAACCTATCTGAATAAGAAGTCATACATTTATTGAAAGAACATTCAGATTTTTAAATTTTATAATTTAGCTATGCAGGAGCAGACATTCCTGTGAATTAGTTGAACAGGCAATAATCCCACAACACAGTATTTTGTGATTTAGAGCTGTATTAGTCATGATGAGGTAAGACCTCATCACCAGCTAATTTGCATGTTTCGTAATTACAGTTACTACCATTACATGCAGATCTTTGTTGATCTGCACATCCCAGTAGTTAACTACTGCTTGTGTAGGCATTGGTACCCTCTTCAATCACTCACCCACAAACACAAGTACACATTCAAACATAAAAAGTCGCACACACACACACACACACACACACACACACACACACACACACACACACACACACACACACACACACACACACACACACACACAAACATGCACCACAGTCCCCTACTTGTCTTTGACTTGGCTGCCCTCCCTCTATCTAGTGTTCTCTCTACTCCTAATCTCCATAATAGTTTATATGCCATTATGGCACCACTGTAGTTTCCCTGCTGGCTACTGTTTCCCCCAGCCCCTGATCCCCATACTGTAAGTGCCATTATGACACCATTGTAATTTCCCTGGTGTTTACTTTTTCCCCCAGCCCCTGATCCCCATACTATTGTAAGTGCCATTATGACACCATTGTAATTTCCCTGGTGGTTACTTTTTCCCCCAGCCCCTGATCCCCATACTATTGTAAGTGCCATTATAACACCATTGTAATTTCCCTGGTGGTTACTTTTCCCCAGCCCCTGATCCCCATACTATTGTAAGTGCCATTATGGAACCATTGTAGTTTCCCTGGTGGTTACTGTTTCCCCCCAGCCTCTGATCCTCATACTGCTGTAAGTGTCATTATGGCACCATTTTAGTTTTCCTGCTGGCTACTCTTTCTTCCAGCCTTTGATCTCCATATTGCTGTAAGTGCCATTATGGCACCATTGTAGTTTCCCTGGTGGCTGCTGCTTCCTCCAGACCCTGATCCCCATACTATTGTAAGGGCCATTATGGCACCATTGTACTTTTCCTGGTGACTGCTGTTTCCCTCAATCTCTGATCCCTGTACTGCTGTAAGTGCCATTATGACAAAATTATAGAATCCTTGGTGTCTAGTATTTCTCCCTACTCCCCCCCATCCCCTTACTAAAGTCAGTGCTGTTATGGCACTTAAGTATATAGTACTCCCTTGTGTCTAGTGTTTCTCTCAAGTTATCAATCCCCATACTATGGTCCTGTTTGGTAGTTCAGCACAACCTTTTGGCCATGTTCACTGTTGTGACATGATGGGGCTGGCTGTACTAATCTACATGGCTGAGTGTAGATGCCTTCCTGGAGGCAAATCTGGGGGAGAGAGAGCACACATGGCTATTCAGAATGTACCTCTCTCCCAGATTGCCTCATCATCATTCAGCATGGCTGCGAAGGCAGCCCTATACTGTGCTGAAAATCTTCATGCTAGAGTTCTGTGCAGCACTGTGTTAGGGTTGTTGCTGAATACAAAAAGGTAAGCAAGATGTGTACACAAAGATGTATATGTTGCAGTGCCTTTATGAATGCCCACCTTTGTTAAAGGAACCTCAGATTGATGGGAATATTAGGCTTGTGAAAGCCAATAAAGATGGTGCTATAGTTTTAATATCTTAATTGATTATGTTATGAAGATGGAAAATATTTTATTAGGTACAGTGACTCAAAAGAAAGTAACAAAATTGTCAATGGAAAAAAGTTTTAGGTTTACTGACAATGCAATTTATGAGTAGCTTTTGGAAGAGGTAATTAATGTGGATATAGATGATTATCTGAGAGATGAACACACAATTCCTGGTATGCTATTTGGTCTTCTAAAAGAATACAAAAAATACATTTAAGTGAAACATTTATGAGCTCTATTGTTGCTGCTGTAGCTAGTACAACAGAGGTAGAAGCAATGTTTATTAGAATGTACTTTAAAGAAAGCCGTCATTAGCATGAAATCACATATAAAATATTTGTTTTTTTATGAAGATGAAAGTTGTATCTGTAGAAACAAATGATAATTTTGTGACTTAACTGTATGTGTTATGGAGAATCAGGAATTGCAATGGATTAGCAAGGAGGAAGTAAGGACAGTTATGAAGAGGATGAAGAATGGAAAGACTTTTGGTCCAGAAAACATACCTGTGGAGGCATGGAGATGTTTAGGAAAGATGGCAGTGGAGTTTTTAACTAGATTGTTTAATGGAATCTTGGAAAATGAGGGGATGTCTGAGGAGTGGAGAAGTGTATTGGTACCGATTTTTAAGAATAAGGGTGATGTGCAGAGCTGTAGTAACTACAGAGGGATAAAACTGATCAGCCACAGCATGACGTTATGGGAAAGAGTAGTGGAAGCTAGGTTAAAAAGAGCCCACCCTAGAAGAAGTAAGAACAGCACTAAGAAAAGTCAATTCAGGGAAGGTAGTAGGCTGAAATGATCATGGCAGATATGATCAAGATTTTGGGTGAGTTAGGGAAGAAGTAGCTCCAGAGGATTCTCATAGCAGTATGGAGAGAAAGACTGGAAAATAAGAATTCTAGCACCAGTGTACAAGAATAACGTGGGCATTCACAACTGTGGCAGTAAAGAGGTGTGAAATTCCTATTTGAAAGTGCTGGAGATTGTGACTGATAAATATGCAGAGTGGTTGAAAGTAAGATGGGAGATGAGGAGTGTAAATTCAAAATAGGATGCGTCACAACACCCCTGATGTTTGCCCTTAGATAGTTGAGAAGGTATAAATGAGAAAATATCCCAAATGGGCATTCTCATACTTTGAGAAAGCATAAGGCAAGGTCCCAAGAAAGATCATTCAGGCAGTTCTGTGATGGTGTGATGTCCTGGAAACACTGATAGAATTAGTGCAGACTATGAACAAGGACCCAATGACATGTATGAACAATGTTTGAATTCACAGAGGGGTTTCCAATGGGAGCAGATGTGCATCAGGGTTCAATTGTGAGCCCATTGCTGTTCAAGCTGGTGACTGACTACATTAGCAAACAGGTCAGAGGGGACAGATAAAAAAACTGCTGTACGCAGATCATGTGGCATTACAAACAGACTCTGAGCAAGAACTTAGCAAATGAGGGAATGGAATACAAAACTTAATGCACATGGGATGAAACTGAGCACAGATACAATTGTTTGACAAGGCATCAAATGGATGATATCAGAAAAAAAGCTGAAAATTGAGAAGGGAAATAGTAAAATAGGTTAATAGCTTCAAATATCTTGCATGGGTGGTTAAGGAGAAGGGAAGTCTGAGTAAGGAGGTCAAAACTAGAATCAGAGGGGTTGCAGCCAAATGGTACAGAGTGTCATGGGTAGTGTATGAATGCCAAAGGAGCTGAAAAGAAAGGTGTATAAAACAGTGTTGCAATTAATGCTACTGTATGGTACAGAAACCTCAACAGTGAAAGAAGAGCAGTTGAGAAAGTTAAAGATGATGGAGATGAAATGTCTGAGATGGGTGGTATGATGCACTCTGTGGTACAGATTAAAGAAATGCGGACATCAGAGTAGAATCCTAAGTACTGTAGCTCCAATTGCAGAGAAGGTCAAAGAGAACAGATTACTGTGGATCGAGCATATGTGCAGAAAAGCAGAAGATAATCTGGTAAAGAAGATTTGGGAGACACAAGAAAAAGGCAAGAGCAAACAAGGGCATCCAGCAAAGAGATGGAAGAAATGAGTGAGAGAAGACCTGCAACAGTTGGGCATGATCACTGAAGATGGTAGGAGAGTGGCATTGAATCAAGAGAGATGGTGCCAGTCAAAGTAATGCCTCTGCTTCATGTAGGAAAAATAAGGAAATGGGTGTTGTTGATAACTGATTTGTTGATGAAGTGGTCCAGGAATCAACAGATAAAAATGTCACTAATAAACATAGAATACAAAACTGTGAGTTTGTCAACTTTATTATCAGATCAATAGCAGAATTGTGTGTGACATCAGAAATAATCCCATCCGATGCCCATTGTTAAAGGAGGTATATCAGACACTGACAAAAATTGTATATGTATATGTTGTGAGGGAAATGTCTAAAAAATCAGCTCAAAGTATGATGATGGAGGTAGAAGCATGCGGAATACATGAATATTAGGATACTCCATTGGAATGCCACTCCAATACCTTCAGTAGTTCTAACAAAATTATCCTATCCAGTACAAGTTCAAAAATGGGATTTATTGTCTAAAAAGACTTATAAAACAGAGCTTTTTAGTAGCGCAGACAAGTTTCTAATGCAGTCCTGAAGGCAATTGGGATGCAAGTACATGCATATATAGTGTTTTAATGCAAGTATTGTACATTTAACATGATGAAGCACACTACAAAGCTTTCAATAAAGTTTGTGTCCTTTTTTGGAATTAGTGGTCATTTCACAAAAGTTTCTAAGAAGCTTAATAGTGTTGCAGCTGGATGTCAGTCTTATAGAAGTTAATCAGAGGAACAACTTTATAGTGTTTATTAGTACCCTGGAAATGCATGAAGTGAGAAGAGTGAATATATGAAATAGTGCTACTGCTAATGGATGGCACAGAGGTGATTATATGAATATGGTTAAAATGGGTAGTCATTACAAAATTAATTTCCAAGTAGAAAAGTGATGATTAAAGGCATGTCTGTAACATTTAAGGTTTATTTGTGTGTGTGTGTGTGTGTGTGTGTGTGTGTGTGTGTGTGTGTGTGTGTGTGTGTGTGTGTGTGTGTGTATATATATGTTAGTAAAACACAATATTGCATCATTTTCTTACTGTGTATTTACCACTGGTACAGTACTACCTGTGAGTGTTTTGTTTATCTAACTTGGGCTGTGCGCACAAATAGCCTTTCCTGATCAGTGCACTACACCAGTAAACAGTTAAAAATAAAATAAAGAAAATAACATGGGGTTGAATGCAGTGTTCTGTCTGAATCTACAGTCAAAACCCTGAAAGCAAACAGGCTGCTGTTCAAGCCTCCATGGTTATTTGTGTCTTAAATTTGGGAACAGATTAAAACTTAGAGGTCAGATGCATAAAGTTGTTTTGCTTTCAACTTTTCCCAATTAGGGGTCGCCACAGCAGAACTCCGGTCCGCTAATGATTGACAGTAGGTTTTTGCGGTGTCAGCCCAATGCCCAACCTTCAACAAAGGCACACCCATTCACACATGTCTTTTAAACACCACTTGACCAGGGGGAAGACATGTAGAATCCACACAGAAGGCATTCCAGCCAAGAATCGAACGGGAGAACCTCTTGCTGAGAGGTGACAATGATACCGCTGCACCACCGCGGCTGTCACAAGTTTGTATTTCAAGTTGTGCCATTTCATGATTTAAAGCAACTTCATATTTTGGGGTGTAATGTTTGTAAACAGCTTGGAATGGTAGTAAAAGATGCTGTACAGATGCAGAAGAGCAATCTTTTGACAGAAAGCAGTATTTACAGCACTATGACAGTTCAGAGCTGTATATCTGATAGTGATGAGGAGGAACACAGTGAGGATATCTGCATGACTGGGGAGAACATGCAGAATGTTTACAGAGATAAGCAGCTCAAATGTTTGAGCAGTGATTTACTTTGTGCAGTACAGAAGCAATCAAATAATATTTCTGATGTCAGAATGCTATCAAAATGAACAAAAGGTTCACTATATTTACTAGTGCAGAAGCATAAGATATTAATGGTGGGGGCTGTCTCTGCAACCCATGATGGGCTATATCTCAGGCCATGCTACAGACTATGAAGCAACTCAGAGGCTAAGCAGATGTTACTTAGTCATGTGCTCCATCCCTAGGAACTGTCTCATAGAAGGCATCTCTGTGCCAAGCAATTAAAAAATGTTTGGTCAGCAATGTACATATGAACGTGATCTCACCTTCCACGAGTACTAAGTACTTTGTCCAAGGATATGAAAATCTGTGGTGAGACCAGGAATGTACCACAGCTGAACAGACAGGCAGAACATCTATGTTGGTAGCAGGGCAAATCTGCACTGCATATGAATACAAGAGAACCCATGAGGCTGTCTAAACTGCATCAGTAAGTTCCACAAGGAAATGGTGAAAACAACCCTTCAAGTACATGACCAGGACATGGGGACAGATGTTTTCAATGTAACCAAGTGGGGCATGTATGATACAAATGAGCACAGCAATAAAGAGGGAAACAAAATGCATTTGAGACACATAATGAAGGCAGCACCATAGCAGTGGTAGGTGGTCTTGGAAACAGTCATCAGTCAAAACTACCACAAGGGTCTGTACTCTATCCTGGGAGAGGATAAAGAGACTATTGCCAAGAGGGAATCAGCATCAAACATCACTACTGTTAAGCCTGTGGCTGTTAGAAAAGAACAATACTTTCTCCTGGCAATCCATTCCATTAAGGGCTATGGCAGTAATACCTTTTCAGTACCATCGGCCATGTTTCACAAGGACTAGGTAGGGGGAGCAAGGCAACAAGTAGACAGCAGTGTTTGATGATTTCCTAGTAGTTGTTCTAATAATAGTTTTGATGATTCAGCAGTTTATGTGTATGCAGTCATATGCAATCGGGTATGGAGCCAAGCACAGAGGGATGTCAGTAGGCAGAGGCCCAGCTAGGGTCCTCACCTTTAACCAAGGCTGGTAATGTGGTTATATCATTGGAAGAGCTGGGCAGTAGCAGTGAGCTTGAATCTAAGACACAGCTGTCAAAAAGTACTGGTCTCAAATGAAAAGGGATACTTTAATGAAAGTGTTCAGTGATAGAGCAAGCCTTAATCTGAGCCACTACTGTTAGAAGTTACTTGACCTCCTTTGTAAGGACAAGTGGGCAAGATCATAAACAAAGAGGTGAAATAGGCTCAGCTTTCATATCTCACAATACAAAACTTGAGGGAGGCAGCCATGAAGGCTTGTAGTTCTCAAGGGCAGAGAAAGTTTGTATGCTGGGACAAGGCAGTATTATACAGATACTGGATACCGGAAAGGTAGGTAGAGGGAAGTGATACAGCAACTGTAGTCCTAAGGGCCTAATGATGGGCACTTCTGACCATAGCACATGATATTCCCTTTTTGAGCCACATGGGTATAAAGCATACAAAACAAAGGCTTATGCAAATTTCCTACTGACCAGATGCTGTAGATGAAATCATAGGGTACTACAAGGGCGTGAGTATCACCAAAATATTAAAATATTGGCAGGGCAGGAGATAAAGCTATGGCCCCATTGCTTATTCTCAATGAACCATTACAAAAGGTACTTAGAGATATTATGTGTCTTCTTTATATCCGGTTTGCCACAAGTAAGCGATATATCTTAGTGAATGTGGATTATATTACTAGGTATACCAAGGCAATTGCTGTGTCCTTGACTGAGGCAGGAAAGGTGACAAACTCCTGTTAGAAATTTTAAGTAGGGTGCGCTTTCCCCAAAAAGTATTGACATATAGAGGTGCTAACTTCACTTCAGATCTGCTGATCTGTTATGGGAACATTGTTAGGTAAAGCATTTAAATAGTACCCGCTAACATCCATAAACAAATGATCTCTACTCTTAAGACCATAATGAAAGCATTTGCAGGCCAGATTAGGCTGGAGTGGGATATGCACCTGACTCACCTCCTCTTATAGGTTCATAGGTGAATACTAGGCTGTCTCTCTTGAAGGATAAATTTAAATTATGTCAATAACCTGAGGTCAGAATCAAACCCTGTACAGTGCTCCTATGAGGTAAAGGCTTTAACCATTATTCCAAACAGTATCCCTATAAAATGCAGACATGCTCTACGGCTTCAGAAATCTATAGATTGTTCATTGTTCGAGCATCTGTATTGTCAAAGGATGAGAGGAGCCCTAGATTTAAATAGATTTAATTCATGGTGACTGGGACAGTGAATTTGACTCCCAGAAAGACTGTATTGTGTAGTATGTCCTAATGTCAGGACTGGGCTTAGGGAGCAGATGTGATTGACGAAGGAGTTCCTAGTCCAAGTATAAAAGCAACAAAGGGTCTGGAATGATCAGACCATCACAGACCAAGGATATACTGTTGGAGAAAAGATAATGTTACTTAGTCTGGGGTGGGGGGCTTTTCCCACCACACCACCTTAATCATTTCTGCTAATAGTAACTCAAACTCTAACACTGCCACTGCCCCTAATCCAGTCCTTACACATTACTTTACCAAAAAACTTTCCCCTAACAATACCAATACACAAGACAAACACAAGCAAACACACACAAACATAACACATAAATGATTACACATGCAAAATGCTAAAACTATCATGTCACCTAGCCTTTGCTCCAACTCTAACCAAGAAACATTCAGAGATGTACTCAAAAACATTTGCACACATAAAACTCAATATATCTTTTTACCTAGCCCTTATTCTATCCTTAACTGACAAAAACTGACCTGCAAGCAAGCACTATTCACACACAACAAAATCATAGAATAATCCAATAGTCAATATCTCTTGCCGTCAACATACAGACTTTCCAATTTAAAGTCATAACAGCATACTTTGTCAACAAGACATACATCTGACCATGCATACGGCAACTAAGACTTCCTGTATGGGTCTCTTTTAATATGCATGCATATCCTTCCCCTTTCCTAAAAGTTTAACAAATTGAGGAGGGCAAATGTCAGTATCAGTGGCTCACAGAGTAGCATGCTTGCCTTTGGTGCATTCTATTCCTGCTCCAGATGATTGGATTGCTGATGCTGAAGTGCAGTATAGTAGCCCAGGTGGATGTAAAAGATCCCATGGAACCTATTGTAAATGATAGGGGAAGATTTCTGATACCTTGGCAAAATTTCCCCCATAATATAGATACTACTTGGGTTTCCTGTGGAAAAAGGCTGCCTAAGGGAGACTAATATGTTCAATGGAGGATAAATAAATACAGTAAGCTCTCTTTTATCTGAAACTCAAGCAACCAGAAAAAAAACTGAAGAAATACAGTACAATTTTCATGCGTTGCACTTTCTGCCCCCACAAAAAACATACCTTACATTTTTAGAGTTTTAAAAGGGAAGATAGGAATAAATTCCCTCTCTCCCCAACCTAAGAACAAGTCAAACCAAACAGATAATATACTTCTTCTTTTCGGCTTTTCCCAGTTAGGGGTCACCACAGTGGAACTCCAGTCTGCTAATGATTGGCAGTAGATTGCTATGGTGCCAAGTTGCCAGCCCGACACCCAACCTTCAAAGAAGGCACACCAATTCACACACACACCTACCTAAATGGGGAGGACATGTGGATTCTATACAGAAGGCGCTCCAGATGAGAATCAAATGGGAGAACCTCTTACTGTGAGGTGACAACGCTAACCGCTGCACCACCGCAGCCATCAAACCAAACAAATAGTATAGGGTACAGTATTAGTCAGGCCTGTTTTTAATAGTAACTCTCAAGCAACCAGAAACTACAGTTATCTGGCATCTACCAGCCCCCATGGGTCCTAGTTAACTGAGAGTTTACTGTACATAAAAATGTGAAATAATCTTTGGAAAAATAGCTGAGGGAAGTGACTGTTAGAAAAAGGGAAAACAGTGCCCAGAAAAGATTATGCTCTTCCCAGACTGGGGCTGAAGTAAGGATGAGAGAATGTACAGTTGAAGGAAAAGACAACCAGGCAGTTTCCTTGACCACAATATATAAACAAGATTTAAATCGGTGAATGATCTGATGGCTCAGGAAAAATGCTTTAAAGAAATAACTGGCACATTGAAGGAGCGCTGTACTGTACTGTAGAATTTGGTGGATGAGAATTCTGAGTTGAATGCTAACTGACTTGCTTTTGCAGAAGCTAAGCTGACTGATAAGGAAAATCATGCTAGGCAGAGAAATGTATTTATTTATTTCCAGTTTGATTACCGGGGAAGTCCACTGGGCCCAAGGGACCCATTTTCAGTGGAGGCCCGGGGGAGAAAAGCTCCAAATGCATACTACAGTACAGATATAGTAATACAGAAATGTAAAGATACATTATCTAGAACAATTTGCAACAAATGTACATACAGTGTTGCACAACAGTCAGACAAACATCATTGTAGATGATCTTAAGGGTTATACAGGTTCATTTATGTGAGCACTAATTGCATAGTATGTGGGGAAAACACTTTACATACACACCTTTAAAGTAGAAATATAAAGCCTTTACAAGTACACATTTAAAGTATGAAACTATTTACAATATTTACACATTTGTGATGAGTGGTAGGTAGATCTAGGAATTGAAGAGAGCTTGGATACAGTCATTGCAAAACAAGCTGTGGGAGATTTAGAGAGCTTAGGAATCTGGGAGAGAAGAAACAAAAAACATTTTATGGGCAAAGAGTGGGGAGGATTTAGGTAGGGTGAAGGCAGGTACATTTCCATTTAGTGGACAGGTGTTTGAAAAGCTGTGTTTTGAAGTTTTCTAAGTTTTGTATAGTTCTTAGAGTGGAGGGGAGAGAATTCCATTGTTTTACCTTGTGAGAAAGAGAGAAGTTGGCCAGCAGGACGTTTGGGCTTATGGATAGCTATCAAGTTTTGATGTTCAAATCTGAGAGTTCTATTAGGGGTGTAAGGGGGAAGGATATTAGCTAGAGCTGGACATTTAGAAGGGTGAAATACAAGTCTATGAGCAGTGGTGAGTTGGAGGTAGTATAGGTAGCTTGGGAGTTATAGCCAATTCAGAGATTGTAGGTTAAGGCAATGATGGGTGGAATGTTTGGATTTGGTGGCAAATTTAGAGATTTTATTATAGCAGTTTTCTAGTTTGGAGGTGATGGAGGAGGACAGGCTGGTTAGGAGAGGGGGTCAGTATAGTAAGGAGGGCAGAAGATAGGTAGTGGCCAGAGTGTGCCTAGTAGAGTGTGAGAGAAAGTGATTATTCCTGTATAGCATACCAAGTTTTTGGTGGGTTCTCTTAATATTTTGCAGAATGTGGATGTCACACTTAAGGTATTCATCTATAGTAATGCCGAGTAGTTTGGTGGATGGAACCACTTCTATAGGTGAGTTGGTTTAACTCAGGACTCTGAAAGTATCTTTGTTATAGGAATGAGTCTTTGTTGGGGGGAACAGTAAAATTTTAGATTTATTGGCATTGAGAGAGAGGTGGTTTTGGCGCATCCAGTTTTCGGTGGTTGAAAAAGCAGTTTGGGTTTTAGTGAGCAATTCAGAGAGGTTAGAGGCAGAGCAGACCAAGGCAGAATCATCTGTGTATTGAATGATTTTGGCATTAGGAATTGCAGAGTGAAAGTTATTAATAAAGATGTTAAAAAACAATGGCCCTAGGATAGATCTCTGAGGTACACCAGTAGGAGTAGCTAAGAAGGGGGAGGTGGAGTTTTTCCATTTGACTAACTGTGATCTGTCTGATAGGTAGCTGGAGAACCAGGATAAAGTGATTGGTGAGAGATGAAGATTTGAGAGATGAGAGAGGAGGTGTTTGTGGGAAACAGTATCGAAAGCTTTGGACAAATCTAGCAATACAGTAGAGACCAGGTGTCCGGAATCACGGGCTAGATCGACAGTTTCTAGGAAAGACAGTAGGGCAGTTATGGTGCTGTGGCCTGGGTGGAAGCCATGTTGTGTAGGTGTAAGAAGATTGTTTTGGGTTAGAAAAGGCATAAGTTGGAGGTGGACCCACTTTTCAAGGATTTTAGAGATTGGTGAGAGCAGTGCAATAGGGCGGAAATTTGAAATATTGGTGTTTTTGCCATGGGAGATTGGTATAATGGTTAAGGTGTTTACCTTACAGACACAAGGTGCAGGGTTTGATTCTCAGATGGGGTGATTGGCTAGGCTTAAAATAGTCCAGAGGGCATTTAGCCTAGTACTAATCTATGAACCTATGAACCTGAGTGCCAGAGTTTAGGGACGTATGATTCCTTTAAAGATCTGTTAATAATGATGCTGATTGGGAGAGCTATACCGTCAGCAGCACATTTTAGGAAAGAGGAGGGAATATTGTCAGGAGCATTAGACAAGGTTTATGTTTGCATAGAAGATTTTTTATAAAGGTAGTGGAGACAGGTTTGAGGTTGAACATAAGGGAATGATTATTAGGGGGATTAGATGGGGAAGAGTGAGAGACAAGAAGGTTGTTGTTGGGGAATGTCTTGGTTAGATCTGATATTGTTTCTATGAAAAAGGAATTAAAATCTGAGTTGATTTCAAGGTCTGATTTACTAGGGTCAGGACAGGGGTTATTCTTGGAGCCAGGATTGAGAAGTGAATTTATTGATTTCCAGAATTGCTTAGGGTTTTTGTTATTATTAGACTGGAGCCTAATATAGTAGGATTTTTTTATCCTTGGTGTTTAGCTGTTTTACATAGTTACGAAGTTGTTTGTATTGAAGGAAGGTATTTGGCAGGTTATTGTTTTGGTAAAGCTTCCACAATTTGTCTCTTTCGTGCATAATTTGTTTAGTATGCTTGGATAGCTAAGGAGCTGTATTAGTTTTTATTCTTTTGTTTCTTAGTGGGGCTACAGAATTTAGGGTGTCTAGGAAGACAGAGTTGAAGTAGTCTGTAGCACTGTCAAGTGGGAGGGTTTTTAGAATGTGCCAGTCCATTTGTTTAAGCATATTGGAGAAAGTTGTGGGGTTAAAGTTATTAAGGTTGCGAGTAAGAATGTATTGGTGCTGGTGAGGAGAAGAGTTAGTTGAGCATTGAATGAAAGCTGGGTGGTGGTCACTAATGGAATCAGGAATTGTGCAAGAGTTGGTTATTTTATTTGGATCAGATACTAGGATCCAGTCAATAGTAGATCTAGGGAGGTTAGTTTGTAGATCTAGGGAGGTTAGTTTTGTTAGATCGGGTGATAGGGTAGATTTTTTGAGTGAAGTTATAGAGGTTAATGGATATGGATGGAGTGGGACTATTGACCTTGTTCCAGTCAATATTTACATCACCTAGAATGTAGGTTTCATATTTAATTTTAGTAGATGCCCAGTGGAGGATATCTTTGAGGATAGAGATGTTGTTACCAGGAGATATATAGAGAGCAATAAAGCAGATGTTTTTATGTTTGTTCATAGAAATAGAAGGGTGGGGGAGTCCTGAACTAGTTGAAGGTTAGGACTGTGCCCTCTTTATCAAAGAGATATTAGCCAAATGATCTGAGTTTTCGATGGTGGTATTAGAAATTGAAAAGGCACATCATACACCCTGACAGACAGAATTAGGTGCAGCTGGTAGACTGAGATCATCGATGGTGTGTCTTTACATGTATACAGAATTAGAAAGAAACATTTTGGCAATGTCTGGGAAAAAAAATACTACTGATTGGGGATCTCAAAGTATTTGTGGACTTGGGCTTCTCTTTCTAGATACGAAGAAGAAGGGTACTGGTTTTTTTCCAGCAATAAAAAGCACTAAACACAAAAGATAGTGGATATACCCAATGTGCCACAGGATCTTCTCCTGATCCCAGGCATCCTGCAAATTGCAAATGTAGCCAGCAGAGGCTCTAGGCTCTAGCATCTTTACAAAAGCTTAGAGAGGAGAAAAAAGAAAAGGCAGTGAAGAGAAAGAAAGAGAAAAAAGAAGAGGAGAAATCTGTAATCATGATAAAAATCTGATAAACTGGATCTTTTCTGCTGTTAAAAAAAGACAACCTTTGAGATTATTCCAAAGGCAAAAAGAAACAGAGAAGAGAGAAGAGAAGGAGAAAAAAAGGAAAGAAGAAAGTTAAGTTAAGTGAAACACAATCTGTTGGGCTGACTTTAATTTGCTGAGTGACTGATCCGACCTGATCCGAATATTCACACCATACCTTTCACCTCTCTCCTCTGGTCAGAACATATTTTGTATGCACAAGGGAGCCCGATTGAACAATCATGCCATCTCTTCAATCGTATCATTGCTTGCAAGATCTCAGGCTTTACTGAAGTGATAGTACTGGTCAGATACTGCAGATAGGTGATTGGTTGAATTAAACTGGAACAGATTTAACATTGCTTGCTATTTAATGAGGGTCTATATTAGAACACCGAACTTTCAAAATTTCGAGTTTTTTAATATCGAACCCTATTAATCGAAAATTTAAAACATCGAACATACAGAACAACTAATTTTTTCCTAGGGAAAAATTTGCTGTTCCAAAACACATACACACAACACAAGCACACCAAACAAACAGCAATCCACACACATACACCTAAACTCTTACACCTACCCCTACATTAAACTATACATACACCACTAACTATCCACTTACCTTAACCCAAACCCTAACCTTAAGGTCCGTCAATATCACACAATCACCTCACCCACGCCCTAATCCTAACTCACCTACCCCACCCTAACCCTCACGTCTACACAATCACACACTTACTTGACCTGCACCCTACCCTAACTCACCTAACTCGCCCTAACCCCCACATCCACACAATCGCACATTTACCTGAACCCGACTCGTAACTTTGCACCACAGTGCTGAAAATACCGAAGCAACAGGAACAGACAACCAAACTCTTTCCCTAGGAAAACATTCAGTTTTCTGTTTCTTCGATATTTTCAGCTGAAAACAGGTCGATAGCAGAACACTTGAAATGTTGAAAGTTCGGTGTTCTAATATAGACCCATTTAATGATACTTGTGCTGCATTTTTCAGGGAGGAATTACTGGTCTATGGAGATGAGGAGAAATATGCATCACAACTTAATTTTGCTATGAGTCTGTGTTTTCTGTTTGAAAAAATGTTATTTTATAGAAGGGATTAATAAAGATCTTCACAGATAAGACAAAAGTTTTAAGGAGTATACTGTATTGATATCATAGTGAAAACCATAGTGGGAATTGTTCTGCATTATATGAATGCAAAGAGAAAGAAGAAAATGAAGGGGGTTGTTTAACACTGCTATACATGCAGCAGAAAGATGGGGGGGGTCAATTAAATGTTTTTTTTTTCTTTTGTCTTATAGGTTCATAGGTGTATGCTAGCTAAAGAACACCAGGGACTTTATAAGCCTAGTCATGCAACCCAATCCAGTTGAAATCCCTTGTAACATTTACATCTTAATTGGTGGTTATGTTTATTAGGAGTGGTATGTTAGTTAGAAGGTTGCTTAAAGGTTATGGGGGGATATTAACATTACGGAAATGTTACTGTTGGCCTTTGTCTATGAGAGATATCGGGGGCATGTCATGGATGAATTTATGCTTATCCATCCAATGTTAGTTAAGTAATGTTTACTGTCAGCCTCTGTCTATAAGAGACATGAGGGCCAGTTGGGGGATGAATTTGTGATTTCCCATCTAGTGGTCAAGGTTGCTTTTAAACAGAGTTAGGGAAGGACTCTGCTTCAGTCACTAAGGCCATGGAAGAGGGTAAAACAATACATATCACCTTTCTTGATCTGGCCAAGGCATTTGACACAATTCCCCACTCAGCTATTATAAATAAACTCACAAAACTGGGCATGAATCCCTACATCACCAGATGGATAGCCAGTTGACTCATGGGCAGGACACATGGTTAAAGTTGATGACTCCAGGTCCAGCAAGAGGCCAGTTATTAGTGGTGTGCCACAGGGCTCAGTGCTGAGACCACTCCAGTTTGGAATATACTTCTCTGAATCCAAGGCTAATGTCAAAGGCTTCTGGATGACAAAGTTTGCTGATGACTGCAAGCTGGGGGCAATTACTGAATCCCTCAGTGATGTAGATATCCTTCAGGAGGGTCTAGATCAGACAAATGATTGATGACAGAAGCATGGCCTGAAAATAAATGCAAAAAAATGCATTATCATACCCTTTGGAAAGTCAAATACCCCTTCAAATTACAACATAGACTCAGAGGTGAGAAATCTAGGTGCACAGATAGATAGTAGCCTGAACTTTGACAGCCATGCATCCACAGTGGTGAGGAAGTCATTTAACGTGGCACAACTTATAAGTAAAGGTATGGCATCCTACAAGGAAATTATAGTCCCATTGTCCTCAGCCTTCATTAGAACAATAATTAAGTACAATACACCAGCAGCTGGAGTGACCTCAGAGGTTCCTCACAAGGAAAATACAGGATGAAAACAACAACTATATGGATGGACTAAAAGCCCTATCCCTTTATTCGGTCTCCTACCGACTATTAAGGGGTAACCTATGTCTGACCTACAAGGCACTCACAAATCCAGCCCTGATGGAGCTGCTACACATCTGCAAGTCAAACAGCATGAGGGTCACCTGATCTAGGGATCTACTTGGTGAATAGTGTGAGGGAAACACTTTAGGTAGAGATGGTGGAAGGAGAGAAAGGTTGGACTTAGATAAGCACATGAATGGGGAAATTGAGATAGATGTAAGATATGGATTAAAGAGAAAATGGAGCAGTATACAAGACAAAAGTTTAGAGAGGCCAAATTGAACAGGATGAAATTAATTCAAGTATAAGAAGAACTTCAAATAAAGAAGGGTAGTTGATGAGAAGAAGCGGAAGAGAAAGATGGGAAGGGGAGAGCAGGTGAGTTTTGCAAGAAGGACTAACTAAATAAATACTTTTTAGGAAGGTAGCACTAGAGCAAGTATATTTTGTAATACTCCAAAATCCATGACAACATTAGCAGTGAGGCTGATTTAGCAAGAAGTAGAAAGAGGAGTCTTTAAACTAAGGGGAGAAAAACTCCGGCTGGGAGCTATCTGTGTTAGAGAACATTTTGATAGTGGTTAGGAAACAGTATATTGAACTTTATTCAGAAGAACAGAATCAGGAAGTAGGTCTCCTGAGATTATCAAAAGAAGACAAGGACAGTGTAGTAAGGAGAGTGACAAATGAAGAACTACAGGAGGTTTGGAGTAAGATGGTGAGGAGAAAGACTTTTGGTCAGAATGAGAAGCCAATGGAGTGTCGAGGCTGGTGAAAGCTAGACTATTTTGGAGAAAGTTGCTGGATGACATTTTGGTGGGTTCATAACATCCTAAATCATGGAAAGATGTGGAAATAATGGTCATTTTGAAAAAGGGGAAGGATCCTCTCTTGCCATCCTCTGATAGACCCATCTCAGTATTGAACCAGGACTATAAATTTGAAATGATGATTATTACTAACAGGACTGATAGAATCTTGCCTTATGCTATACATGGAGACCAACGTGGGGTTGCAGGAGGGAGAAGGATGGTAGATAAAAGAGAACATTGATGATTATCTTTGATGCTGCGATTAAACAAAGGAGTTAGTAGTGCTAACTTTGGATGTGGAAAGAACATTTGACAGGGTCAGGCAGACATACCTCTTTGATTTCATGAAAAGGTGGGGCTTTTCTGTTAGACTGGCAGGTTGGAAGAAAAGGATATATAATAGGACTAAAGCAGGTACAAAAGTTAGATCTAGTTTGTTTTGCAGGGGGGGATGAGGCTATCCCTTTTCACCACTCATGTTTCAATTATATTTCAAGCTGCTTGCAGTAATGATTAGAAACTGAAATATAAGAGGTTATTATTAGGGAGATACACAAAACATAATTTCACTGTTAAAGGATAGCATTTTAATAACCATGCCTCATCTGCAGATTGACATAAACGTCGAATAGCAGCTTTTGAAGACATCTGGGGAAAAGGGATATAAAATAAATCAGGAACATTTTCACTTCCAGGGGGTGGCAAAGGCCACATTATAGCTATCTGTGGGAGGCATAGAAAGGTCAGATATGGCTAGGAGTAAACATCAATGAAGCTTTTAAATTGACATATAGTAGCGTTTTGCACAGGCTGAAGGGCATGTTTTGCAAAATAAAAAATTATTCTGCTTAAATTAGATTATGTTCCAGGTGTTCCAGCTATTTATTTGATCCAAAATATAATATCCAGTACAAGTGTTTTGGTTTCTTCCACAGAGAGGCTATTTAAAAATGTTGAAGCAGGAAATGGCCTAACTACAATGGGATAATGGGAGACCTGGGATGCATTGTACTTAGTGGTAATGACATGAGGGAGGGGTGGACTGGGAGCCCCTGTTATTAAGATATACCTGCAGGCATGGCAATTAGCTTTCATGTTTAGGTGTGAGTGTGTGCAAGTGGAAAGAAAGTGAGGGATTGAGGGAAAGAAAGGAGACAGTAGAAGGGTTATTGGAAACAGCCTGGGAGGGGTATGGGGATATCCTTGATGAATGAAATGCAAAACCTGATACTGGGGATGTTTGAAAGGGATGTTCTTGAAGGGCGGAGATATGAAATAATTATTCTCAGAGGATGAAAGGAGACAATGAGAAAAAAGATGGATAGAGTGCAATACTGGATACAATTGATTGTAGTAACTAAAAGTAAAATGTGGAAGGAAGTGAATCAGGAATTCCATTTAGAGGAACAATTGAGATAGGAATACTGTGACATGATAAAGATATTGAGGACACTGAAGTGGCTCACTGATAGAGGTGACTAAGCTACAGAACCAATTGCCACTACAACAAATTTAAGAGAGGAAAATGGCAATTAGAAAGCCACCTTATCAAAATCCTATAATATCTGAAGTAACTTAAAAAGAGTACTAGAAGGAGGATGAAGAAGTTATGACTCAGTGACTGGATAACTCTAGCTCTATGATATGCTATTAAGTCTAGGTGTTTCAGGATCTTTGTTTGGAAGTGGTTGTGCAATTACTTCTTTACACTGAACATAATTGCCAAAATGTATCCAGGAGTGGTGGTATCTTGTTGGATATATAATACTGAGCAGGTAGATAAATGAACACACACTTTCTGGGATTGCGAGAGTTTGAGGAATTTTAGGAAAGATCTGCAAATGCTAATAGAAAGTGTACTTAACAGAAGTTGTTCAATACCTAAGCAGTTTTACTGTATTGTGTAGTCTAAGGAAATACCAGTCAGGTGCCAAAGACTTACTGGATACATTTTTAGCATTAAAAAATACTGTTACTAGAAGGTTGAAGTTGAGAACTCCTCCATTTGAGAAGGTTAAATACTTAGTAACAGAACTGATTCAAAGTGAAGAAATGGAAATTATAATTGTTATCAATATTGGAATTGGAAGGCATGTACATTCAGAGGTGATAATAGGTATTTTACTAGCAGAGGTTCTAAAAGGAAATGTACCCTGTCTCATAGTGCATTGACAGACATCAAGCTTAATATAAGGTAACAATGGCAGTACTGTTGTAAATAGGTTTACAGATAATTTTAGTTATCCCTTTTCTTTTCTTTTCTTTTTTCTTTTCGGATAGTTTAATGTAGTGGCTAATTATTACTCTAGTGAAGCCGTTAAGGCACTAAACATTGCTGATTAATACTCATCATGTACAGATAAATGATAAAACTTTAAAAAATATATCATAGTGCAACCTACAGGATATGATGGCTCTAGAAGTAACCCAAGGATGTATTAGTCACTGAAGCTCAGCAATAGTGCTGCTGTAAAATATAGATAGGTGAGCCAGATTCTATGTTGAGTATAGGAAGGTGAATAGTCAAACAGAATCAGGCCTTACCCATACTTAGGACTGATGAAGCCTTTGACCATTAGGTGGTACTATGTATCTGTTATTCATCTGATTAAAGGTTACTGGCAGGTACCCTTGACACCTGCAGCAAGAAAGGATCAAGTCTGTGACCCCTTCAGGTTGCACGAGTGCAGCAACATGCCCCTGGGAAATGACACTTTGCCAGTAACTTCTCAGGGATTTGTTAGGTTGCATCCTTGCAGGAGATGGGCACTATACTGTTGCTTACCTAGATGATATTATGGTCTACAGCTAGTTCTCACAAGAACATGCTCATCATGTCAGTAAGATGTTGAACAGATTAAAAGTGGAAGAGTTAACTATTAAGGTAAACAAATAACAGAAAGGAATGGCAGAAATATATTTTCTTAGTCATGAAGTCAGTGGTGACAAGATTCACCCAAAGTCTGACAAAGTGGGAGATTATTCAAGCATGGCCTACCCTTGTAACTATAAGGGCATTCATGAGATGTTATAGTACAATAGGAAGCTTGTATCTCCCTATAGCAAAATAGCCACTTCATTTACAATCTTTAACTGAAACAATAGATAACATTGTCTGGAATCCAGCCTGTGAGAGGGCATTTCAAAAGTTCAAGGAGGCCATGAGTGTCCTCTGTACTAGCCAGCCCTGACTATAATCAATAATTTGTTCTATATATAGTTTAAGACGTGTACTTAGCAGGGTTGCTTCAAAGGGAGAGGAGTACTCAATAGTGTATCTTAGCTGTAGACTTCAGCCAAGGGAAGAATCCTATACATCTATAGAAAAAAGAATACTTGGGAACAGTTTAGACTCCCCAAAAGCTTCATCTCTACATGTACAATAAACTATGTATTGGGGTTATAGATCACAATCTTTTAAAATAAATCCTAAACCCTTACAAACCATCCAGAGGTCTATCTCTTAGACTCACAATTTTTCAAATATACTTCCTCTCCCTCTTAATTCTTCTCCCTTCTTTCTCTAGGTATCTTGCCAATTACTTCATTTTTGTTGTATTACTTCTGAAGGTTGCTTATACATCATGTCTGAACTTGTGCATATACACAATAACTCTTAGAATCAATCTTGGACTGTTTTTCTTTTCTAATATTTAACAGCTTTGGTGTATCTATCTGTATTACCACTGCTCTTGCATTATATTTCCTGATTGTTTGTGATAGTTTTTGTATTTTGTTGAGATTTATATACTTATGTCTGATTGTAACATTGTTTTCTTCTTGTGGAGCTTTTCTCCCCTGGGTTTCAGCTGGGAAGGGGCTCTGCCCAGCTGAATTCTCCCAGTCAATAGATGCAAATAAATAAAAACAAGTACGAGGTCAATGGTCAAAACAGTGATTTTAGTCCTACAACATGACCTTCCAGAACAAGAATAGTATGAGTAATGCAAATGTGATTGGTCTATTAAGACAAGGAGCCCTCTCAACTTAAATGTTGCTTCTTGAGCATGACTCAGGAAACTCACTTGAAGTATTAATGCAGAGACATGTGAGGCTCTGTGTAAAATCTGTTTTAGAAGAAATGCAGCAAGGATAAGGAATGTGAAAATGCTGTTAAAAACTGTGGCTAATTTTTCCTTGAATATGCTGCACATGTTGAAATATAAAACAGTTCTATAAAATTTAAAAGGGTTTAATATGAAAAACTGTGTGAAAAACCACAGGATACATAATTGTGAAACTACAAAGCTGCAACAAAAAATGAATGATAAATGTAAAAAAAAATGTTTTCCCTCTGTGGAGAAGAACAGCCACACATACATATGCACTTTTAACACTTGCAAGACAGCCATCTGCCACTACCCAGTGAATTGTTCCATGTAACTTTGACTGCAGTAGGTAACTTTATAAGGGGCTATATCTCCTAGCATTTATTCACTGTACAGGATATCCCTCCAGGGGTCAAGAGTAGCTGCCCTCTCTCCTAGAAATTCTGAAGCAATACCTATTTTCATTTAAGTTATGTCTTAGTCAAGGTGCATTTGCAATGGATACACTAACACTGTAGGGCATTGTGCTCAGAGTGAGGTCCATATGTTCCTGGGAACCAGTGCTCATATCCCTGCTCTGTAGCTGTGTATTGTGGATCTTATTTGGGTGTAGTTCCCATTCCCAAGGGTAGCACTGTCCCTTTGCTAGGTGGTCATAAGACCAGCATTAGTTCACTTTACTTATTTATGTATATTTATTCACATTACATGGGTGTGCCTTTGTTGAAGGTTGGGCGTCGAGCTGGCACCTCGGCGTTTTGTAAAAATCTACTGCCAATCATTACCAGACCGGAGTTCCACTGTGGCGACCCCTTACCAGGAAAAAGCCGAAAGAAGAACAACAACAACACTTTAATTATGTATATTTATTTACATTACACTTTAATTATGTATATTTATTCATACTTATTTGTGTTTGGTTGGGTATTTTGCATGTATTTATCAGGACAGTGATACAGACAAGGACACTGCATCCCTGTCTCTGACATATCTAGTAGTGGCACTACTATAACCACCCTATACCTTTATACATTAATTGGATGGAACTGTAAAGCAATGCAGTTATAAAACACAGCAAGCAGCATCTATTGTTATGTGCCTTTTGTCTATTTTTGTTCTTATTTCTTTTTTATTCAAAATGCTTTACTGGCTTGGTTTCCAAGTTGCATTTTTATTTGTTGACTTTCTTGTCTAGACCTTTTTCTGATATTTTTGTACATCTTATTTTATGCAATCTCTCCAAATGGAAGTAAACAAACAGACCATTTAAAATTAAACAGATGTCAAGTACAAAAAAAGGAAACAGAGTTAGGTCCCAAAACTGTAGTTAATGTGGGAGTGCATCTGTGGGGTGGAGATTTAAGGGAAACATTTTGGAAGATAATGTTGTCCCAGTTGTGAGCACCTCTCTGGGATGATAAAGGATGCTGTTCACTTCCAGGCAGAAGTAGTAAGAGTTCAGTGAATTATCTGTCTCCTTTCTCTCCCAATAACCATAAAGGTCTCTGCCATTGCATAGAAGTTTCAATGAAAGACAAGAAGATGGATGACAGTGGGGTTGGGGTGGAAGAAAGTACAGCTGTGTAACTTGCACTTACTAACACTAACAGTAAATATTCAAATTCTTCACTGTTGCAGTAGCCTAAGTGATATATCCTGCCTAGGATTTTAAGTTTTGGATATGTCCATCATTATCAATATTATTATTATTGTTATTATATTATTATTATTATTATTATTATATTACAGTTGGTTGTATTTAAACTATGTTTTACTGCAATTTTTTTTTCTTGAAATCTTAAAAGTTGTTGGGTAGGTTCATTTAGCAAACATTCCTTTTGCTTTCATTGATTGAACAAGAATTAGATTTAGCTAATCAGTGGGAGGAGCTGAAAAACTGTTTTCTTATTTAAGGTTTTCATTTACTTTCCTGTTCAGCTATGAGCTTTGACTTTAAAACTGCTGTTTGACTGCATTGATTTTTTGAATTTTCCCACCCACCTGCCCAACTCTTGTTGTGCTTTTAAAATTTGGGCCTTTTTAGCTGCCCACCACTACTGTAAATTAGAGTTTGCAAGTTCCTCCCAGCACTGTTTCTTCTGGACACTAATAGCTCAAACTGATAAGACACTCCCATTAGACTCTTAAAGCTTCTGTTAGCCTCTGTTTCATGTAATCCAATTTCAACTAGTGCACACTGAAATATTCAGTGTTAAAATGAATTGTATATTGCTCTTTTCTGCATTTTATGTGTTTTAACCAAAAGTCAACTGTTTGTATTTTTCACTTGGTCTGACACAGTATGTGAGAGATGTCACTACAGTAAGTCTTTGAAGGCAAAGCTTTTGCATACAGACACTAATATCTCCAAACAGGTTGTCAGTAGCACACATGCTACACCTACTAAGGATCAGACACAAACTCACGTATGCTGAGGCTCTTAAATGCAATCTATCCAATCTTCATAGGCCTCCCATACGCTGCCCTCACCAACTTCCCAAGCACTTTACAAAGACAATACTCCCCCAGGACACATACATCCCCAACTCACAATGACTCAGCCTCTAAAAACTTAAAGCAAACTGCCACACAACCCAATATATTGGTCATTGGAGACTGTATTGTGAGGCCCACTATTGCCCCCCTCACCAGGCTGAGCAAGGAGATAGTCATGGTCAGTTGCCTATCAAGGACAAGGATCTACCAGATTATACATGCACTCAGGACTATGAACCACCAGTACAAGTATGACTCTATCATAGTCCATGTGGGTGTTCATGACCTGAGACATATACCCCTGAACTATATGAAAAGAATTGTGATAAAGCTTTCAGATTATGTGTCCCATGCAGGTATGAGCCTAGCACTGAGCCACATTCTACACTCTCCAAGGATGATTCTATAATATCAACAGAAGGTAACTGACTTTAAGAATTGGCTTAGTTATTGGTGTCATTCTAAAGAGGCCCAATATTTGTCAGCTTAGGAGGACATGATTGACAGATCATGCTGCTTTGCCAGGAATGGTCTGCACCTGTCCCCACTAGGTTTTCAGATATTGTCCAAAACATTATTCGCCCCTATAGTGCCTTTTTAGGCAATACCAATCTGATAAATCTGCCAGCAAAATACATTCTATGCAAGATAAACTAAAGGTTGTACTGCTCAGTGCTAGGAGTCTGAACAAGAAGCTGGACTCCATGGAAGCACTCCTTACCCTGGAGAATGTTAACATCTGTGCAGTTAATGAGACATGGTTGAAAGCCATGGAAAACACCCTGGCAGTACAAGGCTATAATGCCTTCCATACATTTAGACCAGCTACTCCACAAGAAAGGACAAAAGTTGGAGGTGATCCATCTAAGTAAAAAGTAAGCACACCTCAAGATTGGTGAAATAATATGACATGCTTGGGCTACATCATGTTCAGTTGAACTTAGGTAAAGTCCAATACGATATCCTTGCTAGCTATAGATTCCTGTCTATGACCCAGGATAATCACACCGCATACTTGAATACACTGGAATCACTCACAATTCAGCCCAACACCATATTCATGGGTGATTTCAACTATCCTACCATAAACTTGGATACATATACAATCACTAACATGTAATCTCAAAGATTCATGTATTTTGTCAATGAAAACACCCTGGAAAAGCTAGTTTGCATACCTGCAGGGGTGCAAATATCCTGGATTTGGTATTCATGAATATAATGAAATGTTGCACCCTCCCCTTTGTATAATGTCATCAATGGTCAGATCAGATCACAAAGCAGTAACCCTTGAAATAAATATAAAGACTGAACACCCAGCAAACCTTTAAGAACTTTTCCAAGGCTAACTATTTCCTATTAAATGAAGGCATAACACAATGCAAAGCCTCTCCCCAAATTCAAAGAACATGGTGACCTATGTGGAAGTGTTTACAGAAACTCTGTACATGCATGTAAATAACTGCATAGAAACAGCAGTTCCAAACTGAAATAAACTTAGGACAGACTCCAAAAGCAAGCCCCCTTGGTGTACCCTCAGTATAAATAGGTTGTACAACAAAAGAAAGAAAGAAAATCCTGCCCAAAAATAGGAAGGGCTCTGCCCAAAAGACAAAATAAAAACCTCCCTCATCAGTCTCAACAAGATACTCATGAGACTAATAAGTCCACCAAAGCCAGCTTTGAAGCAAAAATGGCCTTCCAGGCTAAGGATACCCATAAGGCATTTTTCATTTATGTACGCAACCTTAAAACTTAAAACCCAACTGTGTGAGGAACTAATAGCTAAAAGAACTTCCTATACCACACAAGGGGATACAGAAAATGTGTTGGATGATAAATTTGGTGCCAATTTCACCTCTATCTCCCATGGTTGCCTCCCCCCAAGAAATATCCCTTGCTATTTCTTCCCAACTATTACTAAAAAACATGTCCTCACTGCACTCTTCATAGCTAAAACACTGCATAAATGGGTGCTGATAATATCCCAAGATGCCTCCTAAATAGCTTTAAACATTTCCTGTCAGACCCACTAGAATCTCTATTCAACCACAGCCTCCAGACAGACTTCATTGCTAGGAATAGAGGACTGTGACTGTCATTCCTCAACACAAAGGTGAACCATCAACAGACCCAGAGAACTACAGACCCCTAAGTTTGACTAGTCTTATATGCAAGGCCATGGAAAGAAATAGTGTAGACCTGATAAACAAAGATGTAGGAAATCTTCAAACACTAGACCCATCCAAGTTCAATTTCATCAAGGGCAAGTCATGCCTACTAAATTTGGTGGACTTCTTCGAGAAGGTCACTAGACCATGAATGAGGGTAAAATAGTACATACTGCCTACCTTGACATGGCAAAGGCATTTGACACAATACCACCCTCAGGTATTATAGACAACCTCACAAATGTAGGCATAAATCCCTAGGCCACCCAATGGATAGTCCAATGGCTAACAGATAAGACACATGAAGTTAGGGTGGAGGAATCCATCTCCACCAAGAGGCCTATTACTAGTGGTGCCACACAGGGCTCAGTATTGGAACCTCTCCTGTTTAGAATATACTTCTCTGAAGTCAAGGCA
Source organism: Protopterus annectens (assembly GCF_019279795.1). Lineage (NCBI taxonomy): Eukaryota > Metazoa > Chordata > Ceratodontiformes > Protopteridae > Protopterus > Protopterus annectens. The sequence goes on from NC_056732.1 coordinate 1,293,165,113, forward strand.
AATGTAGAGGGCCTTTGTCTGACCAACTCTGCTGATGACTGCAGGCTGTGTGCAATCACTCAATCTCCCAAAGAAGTAGATATCCTCCAGGAAGGTCTGGCACAGAGAAATAACTGGTGCCAAAATCAGGGGCTAAAACTCAATGCAAAAAATGCATAATTATACCCTTTAGTAAGACAATTACCCTTGCAAATTACACCATTGATAAGACTTCCCTAAGAGTAGACACAGTGGTAAAGGATTTGGGACTCAGGTTGACAGTAACCTGAACTTTGATCACCATGTGTCTATAGTAGTGATAAGATCTTTCTACATGGCGCAACTTATAAGTAAGAGCATGGCATCCAGAACTAAGGAGATCATAGTCCCACTATACTCAATCATCATTAGACCAATAGTCGAGTACAATGTGCCCTTTGGCATGCACCTGACCAGGCATTTGCAGCAAATGGAGAGGCCACAGAGGTTCCTCACTAAAAGAATACAGGGTATAAATAATATTTTCTATGTGGACCACCTCAAAGCCCTGTCTCTGTATTCTTCTCCTACAGACTACTGAGGGAGTTTCTATGCCTAACCTGCTAGGCATTCTCACATCCAGTCCTGATGGATCTTCTATACATTCACATCGCAAACAGCACTAGAAATTCCTGATCTAGGGATCTAAATCTCATCTGTGGCATAAACAAAGATGTTGGAGGGACAGGTTTGCATCTCAGAGATTACTCCTTCTCTGGAACAGACTCCCCATTAATGTGATACAGAGTTCTTCCCTAAGCCTATTCAAACACAGTTTTGACCAATGGATGGGAAATCACAAATTCACTTCTATCTGGTCACCTGTGGCCCTTATGGACAGGGGCAGTTTATAGATGCTCTACTTCACAGGCATATACTAAAGCCATTCCATCCTATGGGCATTGATAATTGGAAAAATTGGGGCATGAATGGCTAGGCTGAAAAAGGTTCAAGGGCCATTAGCCTAGTAAACTCCTATGATTCTGAAAGATACAGCAACCAGCCATCTTCTAAAAGCTTTCACGTCCTCCAACACTGTCATGCTGGCTGTTAATAGGCTAAAAACAAGACAGATGTAAAAAAAGAATTTAAAATCATATTTAGATATGTTACTAATACCTGTAACTCTGCATGAATTGCAGAAGGAGTCACTACTGGGTACATTGCGGGTGCTGCAAAGAGCACTTCTGGCTATCATCAAAGACTGAAACAATACTAATTTCATGAACTTTAATCATACTTTGACTTAGGAATGGGGTCCATTCCCATCATGGTATCAGAAACCCAAAAGACTTGGAGAAATTAAGAAAAGTGGTAACTATATAAGAAGACAGACTAGCTAAAATTGTTCAGGACTTTTTTGCCCATAAGCAGAAAAGTGAAATTCATCCTGAATTTAGCAAAGTTATAAACAACAAATCCAAACTTTATATCCCTCACTAAAACTATAACAAAATGAGGATGGTGGTTGGGTATGGTTACTGTATCAGTGAAGTGCAACTTACACAACTGCACTATGTGCATCATTCTGTCTGCTGTGGTAGCCTATGCGTAAAATACCATAGCTTATCCAATGTGGAAGGAGGAAGGATAAGGGTCCAGGAACCACCAAAAGCTTGATCTGGACATGGAAAAGGAATCCAGTTTATAGTGCTTTGTAAATGTGTGAATATAGGACCGTGTATCTGCCTCTAGAATGATTTTAGACTCCATTCCTTTCTAATATGCCCTCATAAAAGCTAAGGCTCTAGTGGAATCTGTCTTTACACTGCTTGGAGCAACCACCTAGAAATAGTCTGTGTAGACATGAATTGACTTTTCTTAGTCCCAGAGCAGTAAATAAATAGTTGATTAGCTTTCCTGAATGACTTAGTTTGGCAACATAGCACCTGAGTTGCATATGCATATCCAGAAGAAGAAGCTTTTCTCCCTCATTTTTAATTATCTGGATAGAAAACAGGGAGACTAATGGCTTGATTCAACATGAACTCTGAAACAATAGGCATGAATTTGGGATTTGTGCACAGAGTGACCCTAACCCTATGGAATACCAGGTAGGGTTCTCCCTCCATGGAGGCTTGTAATTCAGATGCTCTTCTTGCAGATGTCAAAGCAATGAGAAGAGCAGTTTTCCAATTGATGAACTGTAAATCAGCCAGACAGCACAACATTAAGATGACAAGGAGGAGGAGCCTGTTTAGGAGGAGGTCTTAGGTGTAAAACTCCTTTCAGAAACTGTTCTACTACAAAAAAGAAAGGAAAGATGGGGATTCTTGGGCAGACATGCTGAAAGGTAACTCTTTATTGAGGACTATGAAAGACCACAGTATAGTAACCCACACACATTGTTGAGCACCAGTCATACAAAATCCTTGATGGGTACCTAGTCATTGGCTAGGCACTAACTAGAAAATGTCTTTACTTTCCACTACATGGTTTTCTAGTAACAGGCTTTCTTGCCTCCTTCAGTAAACGATACTCCTCCTCATGAAAGAGGTGCCTAAAGGTATCAAAACTGCATCATCTAGGCAGACAATTAATATTCATTGATGTCAGGGAGTATGAAACTTCCCATGTCATGTGATTAGATCCAGTCTATGGGGAAGCTTGTAGTAATTGCCCCTGGGCAGTTCCATAAGAAGGGAGAACTAATTTTGCCTGGGACAGAAAGGAGTCACTCTAATGATTTTTGGAGAGTATTTCTGAATGTTCAGAATTACCCTGGAATCATTGAAAAGGATGTAAATTCCTATAGGAACATCCCGGACCAGGGGAATGATAGAGCATCAATTTTCTGCTTGCAAGAAGTCCTAGAAGAGAATCAGCTTAGTTCTCTGTTTCAAAAGGAGGTGAACAGATTGACTTGAGGTGTTCTCCACATCAGGATTATTCCCTGGAAACCTCTTTGTTGAGTTTCCACTCATGAGGGTCTGTCCAGGACATAGTTAGTTTGTCTGTCACTATGTTTTGTTCTGATCATATGCAAGGTGCTTGAAGAGTTAGGGAGTGCTGAAGAGCTATCTCCTAAGCTACCACTGCAAGCAAGCAAGCACAGAGGTTATGACCTGGTACCCCTGTTTGTTTATGCATCATGTCACTGTGGTGTTGTCAGTAATGATCTGAAGACGACATTGGTCCCAAAGATGATATAAAAACTTTATCCCATGAATCACAGCTGTTATTTGTTTGATATTGATATGCTTAGGTCTGTTTGACCTCTACCATAGTCCTTGTACCTTTACTACCTTTGAAACTGCTCCCCAGGCAAAACCTGAGGAATCTGTCAATACAGATTAAATTGTGGTAGGTGGAGAAGAAGGGAGATCTGGATTGTGAGCCATGTGATCTCTCAACCAATGCAGCTCTAACTTATAAAGAATACAAATGGAATTTGAAACTCCCAGCAATGAGAATGTTGGGTTCACATAATTTTTGAGATACCACTGACTCTTTCCCATGTGTATCCTGTCAAAGTGAATCATGAGAATCATAGAAGCCATGAGGCCTAGTATCCTGAGAAATTTTTTGTCAGTAGCCTGAGACTGATAAAAAACATCCAGGATGATTTCCAGATATAAATCCACTTTCTCTAACAAATTTGTTTGTAATCCTAAGCAATTTAGAGAGAAGATACCTTTGTTAAAGACTCCTGATAACTGGGAAAAAAAACTATGCTCAAATAAGCAAGTCATCTAAATAAGGAAAAATGTGGATACCATACAATCTGCAGTGGGCCACCAATGGGGTTAGACACTTTGTAAACACTCTTGGTGTAGTAGATAGCCCAAAGAGTAATGCCGAGAACTGATAATGTGACCCAGATATACAAAATAGTAGAAATTTCTTGTCTCTTGAGGTTGCTTGCTATGACAATGCAATAGTAAGCATTTTTGAGGTATAACACTCAAACCTGGGACCTGAGCAAACACTCTGAAAAGTCAACATCATAAAACTTGGAATTTGCACAAAACGTTTGAGAAAAAGAGAGATCCAAAACTGTTCTCCAAAAATGATCCTTCTCTGGAACCAGAAAGATTATGGAGAAAAACACTTTTCCTATTTGTTCTGCATGCTCTGTGATGCATGCTTCTAACGTGTTGCAGCACTTGGGGAAATAACTCTGTTTGATTGGGCAGGTGGGGATGATTCCCCTGAAAGAAAGGAGTTCTATCCATTGCTAACTGCAACCTTCCTGGATCAACAGGAAGAGATGCTGGAATGAGGGGGGGGTCTCACATAGTCATTCTCAGGCTGGTCCTGCCATTTCTTCTTAGGTGTGTCAGCAGAAGACACTGCTTTCTTTCTTTGTTTTATAAAGGGAGTTGAAGGTTTGGAAGGAAAGAACTGGGGACCTGAAAAATCCTAGAAACAATCTTTATTAATTTACCCCTGTCATCCAATTTCTATTTTGCATTTTTAGCATTTAAAAAACAAAATAAAAAATTTAATTGAAAATTGAAAAATTGAAACAATCTCTAGAATGATTGTAGACTCCACTCCTTTCTAATATGCCCTCATAAAAGCTAAGGCTCTAGTGGAATCTGTCTTTACACTGCTTGAAGCAACCACCTAGAAATAATCTGTGTAGACATGAATTGATGTTTCTTAGTCCCAGAGCAGGAAATAAATAGTTGATTAGCTTCCCTGAATGACTTAGTTCTGCCAACATAGCATCTGAGTTGCATAGGCATATCCAAAGAAAGAAGAAGCTTCTCTCCCTCATTTTTAATTATCTGGATAGAAAACAGGGAGACTAATGGCTTGATTCAACATGAACTCTGAAACAATAGGCATGAATTTGGGATTTGTGCACAGAGTGACCCTAACCCTATGGAATACCAGGTAGGGTTCTCCCTCCATGAAGGCTTGTAATTCAGATGCTCTTCTTGCAGATGTCAAAGCAATGAGAAGAGCAGTTTTCCAAATGATGAACTGTAAATCAGCCAGACAGCACAAAATTAAGATCACAAGGAGGAGGAGCCTGTTTAGGAGGAGGTCTTAGGTGTAAAACTCCTTTCAGAAACTGTTCTACTACAAAAAGAAAGGAAAGATGGGGATTATTGGGCAGACATGCTGAAAAGTAACTCTTTATAGAGGAATATGAAAGACCACAAGATAGTAACCCACACACATTGTTGAGCACCAGTCATAAAATGTCCTTGATGGGTACCTGGTCATTGGCTAGGCACTAACTAGAAAATATCTTTACTTTTCACTACATGATTTTCTAGTAACAGGCTTTTTTGCCTCCTTCAGGAAAAGATACTCTTCCTCATGAAAGAGGTGCCTAAAGGTATCAAAACTGCATCATCTATGTAGACAATTAATATTCATTGGTGTCAGGGAGTATGAAACTTCCCATGTCATGTGATTAGATCCAGTCTGTGGGGAAGCTTGTAGTAATTGCCCCTGGGCAGTTCCCTAAGAAGGGAGAACTAATTTTGCCTGGGACAGAAAGGAGTCACTGTAATGATTATTGGAGAGTATTTCTGAATGTTCAGAATTACCCTGGAATCATTGAAAAGGATGTAAATTCCTATAGGAACATCCCGGAGCAGGGGAATGATAGACCATCAATTTTCTGCTTGCAAGAAGTCCTAGAAGAGAATCAGCTTAGTTCTCTGTTTCAAAAGGAGGTGAACAGATTGACTTGAGGCGTTCTCCACATCAGGATTATTCCCTGGAAACCTCTTTGTTGAGTTTCCACTCATGAGGGTCTGTCCAGGACATAGTTAGTTTGTCTGTCACTATGTTTTGTTCTGATCATATGCAAGGTGCTTGAAGAGTTAGGGAGTGCTGAAGAGCTATCTCCTAAGCTACCACTGCAAGCAAGCAAGCACAGAGGTTATGACCTGGTACCCCTGTTTGTTTATGTATCATGTCACTGTGGTGTTGTCAGTAATGATCTGAAGAGGACATGGGTCCCAAAGATGATATAAAGACTTTATCCCATGAGTCACAGCCGTTATTTGTTTGATATTGATATGCTTAGGTCTGTTTGAACTCTACCATAGTCCTTGTACCTTTACTACATTTGAAACTGCTCCCCAGGCAAAACCTGAGGAATCTGTCAATACAGATTAAATTGTGGTAGGTGGAGAAGAAGGGAGATCTGGATTGTGAGCCATGTGATCTGTCAACCAATGCAGCTCTAACTTATAAAGAATACAATTGGAATTTGAAACTCCCAGCTATGAGAATGTTGGGTTCACATGTTTTTTGAGATACCACTGACTCTTTCCCATGTGTAGCCTGGCAAAGTGAATCATGAGAATCATAGAAGCCATGAGGCCTAGTATCCTGAGAAATTTTCTGTCAGTAGCCTGAGACTGATGAGAAACATCCAGGAAGATTTCTGGATATAAATCGACTTTTTCTAACAAATTTGATTGCAATCCCAAGAAATTTAGAGAGAAAATACCTTTGTTAAAGACTCCTGATAACTGGGAAAAAAACTATGCTCAAATAAGCAAGTAATCTAAATAAGTAATAATGTGAATATTGTACAATCTGCAGTGGGCCACCAATGTGGTTAGACATTTTGTAAATACTCTTGGTGTAGTAGATAGCCCAAATAGTAATGTCGAGAACTGATAACGTGACCCAGATACACAAAATAGTAGAAATCTCTTGTCTCTTGAAGTTGCTTGCTATGACAATGCAATAGTAAGCATTTTTGAGGTCTACGGGTATCATAACACTCAAACATAAGACCTGAGCAAACACTCTTTGAAAAGTCAGCATCCTGAAACTTGGAATTTGCACAAAATGTTTGAGAAAAAGAGAGATCCAAAACTGTTCTCCAAGAATGATCCTTCTCTGGAACCAGAAACATTATGGAGAAAAACACTTTTCCTGTTTGTTCTGCATGCTCTGTGATGCCTGCTTCTAACATGTGTTGCAGCACTTGGAGAAATAACTCTGTTTTATTGGGAGTGTGGGGATGATTCCCCTAAAAGGAGAAAGGAGTTATATCCATTGCCAACTGCAACCTTCCTGGATCAATAGGAAGCAATGCTGGAATGAAGGGGGGGGGGGGTGTTCTGACATAGTCATTCTGAGGCTGGTCCTGCCATTTCTCCTTAGGTGTCTGTCTGTCAGCAGGAGACACTGCTTTCTTTCTTTGTTTTATAAAGGGAGTTGAAGGTTTGGAAGGAAAGAACTGGGGACCTGAAAAATGCTAGAAACATTCTTTATTAATTTACATCTGTCATCCAATTTCTTGAGGGCCTATTTAGCATTAGGTGCAAACAAAACCTCATTAATAAGGGATAATTGAAAATTTCTCACTTGAAATCATGATTGCACACCTAGACAGCCATTCATAAGACTTTAGCCAAAGGAGAAGCCCTGTAAACAGTATTAGCACAATCATACACACTTTTGCATGTTTAGAAACTTGAGACAGATTAGAAACAATCCAATTCAAATAATACCTACTTTCAGGTGGTTGGGAAGCAGAAAACACTCAAATTATTAGCACATTTCAGCATAAACTTCTACATGTAGTCCTGGTATTTAAGAATTCTAAAAGCTAGGGTAGAGGAAGGAAAAAGTCTCTTATTGATTCTGTCCAGCAGCTTATCCTCTTTATACTCAGTAACTGAGCTAGGAGTGGTGAGGAGTAGGTTTGCAGCAGGAGCAGTAGCATAAATAGCTGCTGGATCTGATCTAAAATAGGAAAACAGATATTTCTTAGTTGGAGAGACTTTATACAGTTTATTTGCCTTTTTAGGCACTGGTGGCTGGAAATCAAGAGAGTTGCAGGCAGCGTGGAAAGCATCCTGCAAGGCTGGCAGAATGGGTACAGTAAGTGGTGCTTCTTGTTCCAGTAAGTCATAGTATCTGCATAATTCAGGGGGAACATCCTTTTTCCCAAGAAAATGCCTTCTTTAGTCTAGAGACAGTCTTACAAAAGGAGAAAGACTTGATTTGTGCAATTTCAGGCTCACTGTCTAATGAGGGTCTTGAGCTGTAGAACCCTCAGGTGATGCAACCCTGTCTCTGCCCATTTCAGAATAATCAGAAAGGGCATCCTCATCTGTGGAAATGGAGAAATAAGGATGAGAAGGAGGTAATTGGAGCCCAGTATTGACAATCTGCAACAAACTCCTGGCCAATGTAAGAACATCATTTTTTCAGACAGAAATTATCCCTGTGTAATCAGCATGATTAACTTTCTATTTCTTTTTTACTAGGAACATCCTTGGATGAAGACCAAGTAGGGAAATGCATATCATTCCAAGCAAGCTGTCTCTTTCCATGGTCACCACAAGAAGACCTTCCTTGGGTGTGTCCTGCACCTAAAATGGATAGTTCTCCCATGCTAACATCAGACCATGGAATAGGCAAGACAAAAAGGAACTGTTTGACCTGCCAGTCCTAGTGACCAGCAAGGCTATACAAGAGGGATTCAAGGAAACCAGTAAGTGGTATAAGGAACCAGCAATGACCACTGCAAAGTCACATGCTGAAGCATGGACTGAATCCGCTGTAAAGCAAGGGCTCATGCTTTGTTTTGTTTTATTGATTGATTGATTGATTGATTGATTGATTGATTGATTGATTGATTGATTTTTAGATACTTACCCATGCTATAGCTGAGGAAGAAGCCTGATTGCCAGTAAGTTATGCTGGAGAGTGAGTCTCTCCCTCAGTGCACACAAGTAGTGTACAAACCTTCAAAAAGTCCTAATCACCCAATACAATTAACTATACATGCAGCACACAACAAATCCTCTGTGCAAAAGAGAGATACATTACTCAAAGTGAACTGCAAACTAAAAACTTTATCAGGCAAGTTGTCACAATGTGTTCATAAGTATTCAAATAACACAAACATTCTACCTCTAAAATAAACTTCCAACTGACAAAAATCACTAATTTAAAGTAAAATGAGTACTTCAGTCCTTTAAAGCTTAAACAGACAAGTTAAAACCTAGCAAGCAATTCCTATACTAAAATAGTGGTCCTTCGAGAAATGGCTTCTGACTTAACAAACAGTATTCTTAAAGAGATATACTCCAAATATGTCAGCAAAATAAGTAAAATGCTGACATTTCTTCAAAACAAATGTATATGAGTTCTCCAAAAGATACCTATCCACCCAAAAGGAAGAATTATACCAACTGCCTGTTTCTTGAGAAGCCTCAGAGTTGTATCTACACAAAGTGGCAAGAAAGTACTGAAGATTTTTAGTCACTCTGGCTGCTTTTGTACTTCCCTCCAAAAGGGTTTAGCCTATAGGCAGCCAGTGTGACAGTGTGGGTGTGTGTGTGTGTGTGTGTGTGTGTGGGGGGCTTTGGGAAGATGGCTGGTTGCTGTATTCTTGGAAGGATACAACCCTTAGACGGGTCTACTTATTTTGACCTAACTTTCATTTGCCTGACCCCATTTGACTGAAATTTCATTTGCCTGACAAGTATTATTAGCAAGAAAATGGAATATGCCCCCTTCCCCACTGCAGTGCGACCCTGGAGTTAGAATATATAGTTGGGGGGGTGTGGAGGGCAAAGCCCCCACTTCATTTCATATGATATTGTTAACTTTTAATGTGATATTGCTTAGTAACAGAAAAGTAAGTGGGGGGCTTTGCCCCCCACACCCCCCCTAACTATATATTCTAACTCCAGGGTCGCACTGCAGTGGGGAAGGGGGCATATTCCATTTTCTTGCTAATAATACTTGTCAGGCAAATGAAGTGTCAGGCAAATGAAATTTCAGTCATTTGGTCTAAGGCAAATGAGTGTCAGGCAAATGAAAGTTAGGTCAAAAAAAGTAGACCCCCCCCCCTTAGACAACTGCAGCAGTGAGAATGAAGAACACTGGAAGTGCATCCATTTAATTGCACTCACCTACAGTTCCTATGCCATCTTATCAGTGATGGGTTTCTCTGCAGAAGCACCAGGATTCAATACAAACAGGAATTTAGTTTGACATATTGCAAGCCCCTCAGAGGGTACTGAACCCAAAAGGAAAAAGGATACATTTTCTAATCACAAATTGCATTGACAGGTGAGTATAAAAAGTAGGATAAGGTCAAAGCAAGATAATAAGATTTTATGGTGTCATGGCTGGAAGGGACAGTAGCTAGTCCGTAGGAATGCAGGAGCAGATATATGAGATACCTCTCAAATGTCTAGATTTTTGAGGGATGCACTTAATTTGTTGTCAAACAATTGCTCCATCCCTCCTAAAATTAGCAATTATTTTGAAAAGTTCTAAGCTAATAACACCAGCATGTAACACGTCCCAAATATAACATGTTTTCCCTAATTATTTTAGGTTACTTTGTATGTAACTTTGATTATAAAAGTTGACAAGCATGCATGGGAGTGGGATCTAGCTATTCTTTTCCATTCCGTAACAAGCTTTCTGTCAGGGAATGAGCTAGGAGTGATGCAGAATCTTATAAAGAAGATCGTAAGCTAGGAGTGATGCAGAATTTTGTAAATAAGATCATAGCTGGGAGATAAGCAGCACATGTAGTGACATTCTTCTGATGTGCTACCATACATGTTGTCAGTGAGGTTAGGATTATACCATAAGTGGCAACATTTGATTTAACAACTGATGCTACCTCTGCAAAAAAGCCAGTCACTAGAGGAATCTCTCAGAGCTTGGTCCTACGGCCACTTCTGTTAGGCATCTACTTCTCTGAAGTCAAGACTAATGTCAAAAGCTTCTAGCTGATCATTTTAGCATATGATCGCAAATTAGATACAGTCTTTGAAACTCCCGAGACACAAACATCCTCCAAGAGGGCCTGATGTCGACTAATAACTTATGCTAGAATCATGGTCGTAAACTTAGTTCTAAGAAGTGCATAATAGTATCCTTCAGTAAGATGGACACCCCTGCAAATTACTGCGTTGACAATACACCCCTAAGATTAGACCCAGTAGTCAGGAATTTGGGAATACATATAGACATTGACTTGGCCTTTGATTATCATATGTCTACACTAGTAATTTAATCTTTCCATACTGCACAACCTATAAGCAAAGATATGGCATCCAGGTTCAAAGATATTTTTGTTCCATTGCACTCTGTCTTCTTTAGACTATTCATCACATATAACATACTTTGGCATGTAACTGACCAGGCATATGCAGAAATTAGAACAACCCTTGTGAGCTATTTTAAGCCTAGCCAGTTATCCCTTGTGAGACTTGAACCCTGCACCTTGTGCTTGTAAGGCAATCACCTTAACCATTAGGCCACCCTCCCAATATACACAGCTTCTGCAAGGCTCAAACCCAGGCCCCTGCACACCATAAACAAAGTGATTGAAAAATAGGGCAGCAGTTCTTGCAGTGTCATGCCTTTATACTGTTGTTACTCTGAATTTGTTTCCTAGTCTTTTGTCTGCTTGGAAGCTTCAGGACAAATATACATCTCAGAAATTGCCACAAAGTACTTCATCCCCTTTAACATTCACTATTAATTTAACAGATATACATGAACAGCATTTGTGTTTCTTCTCCCTGTTCATGGTATGAGCGATATGCTTCTTTTTGCATTTTTGCTTTTTGTACCAGCTATTATATATTATTTTGCCAGTCATTTGAGTGACTGTCTACTTATGTACCACTCTGAACAAAACAAGTGAAGGCCCCTAAGCAAGACTTCTCATCTCAACCAAATACCCAAAGCAAATATCAGGCTATACCTAAACAGTCTATGGACCTGAGATAGATGAGGATTCAACTCATGAAATAAAAACAGCTTTGCAGCTAATAGAGACTAAGAAGCAGTACACTGACAGGACACAGTCCAGAGTTTAAAGCAAAAGAAATGCTAGAGGTAGAGGTCTTAGTACATATCAAAAAGGAACAACAGGTAACCCCCATAAGAATTTATGTGTTAGTGCTTTCATTGAACAAAATAATCCAACTTCTTCAGACACAAAATGCAAACAATCCATTTCTTTTAAAGTGTTTCAACAGGAAATGACATCAACAGGAAATGACATCACAAATAATCTAATTACACATAAAAAGTAAAGTGCAATACTTATATAAAATGTAAAAAACTAGTATAAATGTTTTTATATAAAAATCATTATAAGTATAAAAATCTTTATATATATATATATATATATATATATATATATATACAAAAATTACCTCCCAAACAAAAAAAGTAAAATCAACTTTTTACCTTTGAAGTGCTTTCAACTTTAAAATACATTTCAAAGAGCAGTGCTCATTGAGACCAGGAAAAAAGTCTTTAGTTTGAGCTGCCAATATAACTCTCTTCTTTCTAAAAATAATTGCCATGGACCACCCCTTTTATTTTTTGTCACTTGCTCAACAACCACATATTCAAAGGAATGACCCTCATATTCCATGACATGTTTAGCCAAGGCGTTATTAGCATTATGCTTGCCTATGTTGTACTGGTGCTCATAAATTCTCTCCTTAAGGTGCCTCTCAGTCTTTCTAATATAAAAACCAGTACAGCACTGGCATAAAGCAATGTAAACAACACCAACACTCTCACAGTTAAATCTGCCTTACAAATAATAGATGGTGTCAGCAATATAAAACCTGTTTGACACCTTTATAAGATGGCAGATTCTGCAGCACCCACATTTAAACATGTCAAATCTAGCACTGTGATAAACATTCCCATTTTCTAATAAATTCTTAAGGTTGGGGCCATGTCGGAAAATCATACCAGGACCATTGGCTAAGTTCTTTCTAACTGAAGCATCTTCTGTCAATACAACCCAATTTTTAGCAAGTATATTCCCCAAATATCCAGCATCTAAAGAATAAGCGGTGCTGAATTTAAATGTATGGTCAGTGTTGGTATCAACAATAGTCATAACCACCTCATCAAGAATACCTACATGGCTGGTGTCAGTAGTCATTGGTTCTCCATTCAAGAGAGGTTTAAACCAACCTGACAATCTCTTATTAACCACCTCCTCAATAATAGTGGTTAAAAATTCAGTGGGATAGGACCTAGCTAAAAACATCTTTCTCAAATTTTCACACTCAAGTAAAAAATCATCACTGAGGGTGACTATTCTGGCCGCCCTCACTAAATGGCCCTTAACCACCACCTTCTTCTGATAGAAGGGGTGGTTGCTTTCATAGTGTAAAAAGCCATTTGAATACATGGCTTTTCTGAAGATTTTAGCTACGTATCTTGAATTCAAAAAGTCTTTGGTGAGGGAAATGTCCAAATAAGAAATAAATTCAGTACCAAATTCAAAGGTGAAATTTAAAAAATCAGTTAATTCTGAAATTTCATCCACAAACATCTCATCTTGACTGCTATCACCCTTGAAAATAATAAAAATGTCGTTCAAAAATCTTTTATACCAGACAACATGTAGTTTAAAAGTGTCACATTTGAACAAATATTCCTCCTCCCAGAAAGTCATCACACTATTCCCAAAACTTCCCCCACATGGGGAGCTCATTGCCACCTCTGATTTTGTAAATAGTAACAACCATTAAAGAAGATGAAAGTATTAGAGAGAATAATGTCGAGTAAGTACTCAGTCAGATCTATATCATCTCCAGGGGTGCCCTTCTCATTAAAAACTCCTTAACCCAAGCAATACCCAAAGTATGCGATGTCACAGTGTATAAATCCCTTACATGTATAGTTAGGAAATTATAATCCACCACAAAGGTTAGAGAGTTCAAGCATTTTAGGAAGTCCCAGGAATTACGACATATCTGTGGTACAGTTTTCAAATACTTTTGCAACAAACTATCAACATACTTCTCACAACCATATGTTATACAATTTCTCCCATTAACAATGGGTCGCAAAGGTGGATTAATTTCACTTTTGTGAAGCTTAGGGAGGCCAAACATAGTCAGAATGATAGGAGCTAAAATGTTCAAATAATTAAAAACATTAATATCTACTCTGGAATTTATAAATAGGTCATTGATATGTGATCTAATCCGCTGACATGCCCCATTGTACTTATTGAACAAAGCTTCTACATAAGCATCAGAGTTTAATATATCAAAATTCTTGTCAACATAATCACCCTGACTCATAAAACAAGGCTGCCCTCCTTATCAGGCTTTAGAATTTTAATGTCAGCATTCCTAAGCTCATTCAGGACATTCATTTCATCAGTAGAAATATTAGAGCTTACAGTATGTCTATTATCAAAACACAATGTATCGCTAATATCCAGCTCATAACTTTTCTCGAACATGGAAAAATTATTCTGCAAAATAGGATTAAACACACTAGAAACACATAAATGTTGTGGAATGGAAACATTATTACCAAATAACAACATTAAATTAAGTTTGCGAGTAAAAGTTTTCAAGTCCAAACTGGAGGTAAAGCTTTCTCCAACCAAGACTGAACTTGACAGTCAAGAGGAGAAGGTAAACACTTGCACCACACTACACTCATCACATAGTCCCACTAAACCTACACCACCAAAATCCACTCATAGAAACACAAAAACATTCACAGACGTTCTCAATAATAATCTGCTCAAGGAACAGAGACCTCCAAAGCATAAACGCAAGCAACCTCCACCCCCAACACAACCCAAATGACACATAGCCCACAGACTCAGTGTGCCAATAAACCACAGACCATAAGGCAAAACAACATACCCAACACACTAGTCATAGGTGACTCTATAGTCAGGTACACTGATGTACCTCTCACCAGACTAAACAAGGAGAAGGTTACTGTCAGCTGCCTGTCGGGTGCCAGGATCTGCCACATAACCCATGCACTCAGGTCACTCCACAACAAGTACAAATATAACTCTGTCATTGTCCATGTTGGTGGAAATGACCTGAGATGTACCTCCCTGGACTATATGAAAAGAGACATGGAAGATCTCTCTGATCTTGTAGCCCAGGCGGGTATGACCCTTGCCCTGAGTAGCATCCTGCCATCACCCAGAATGATACCGCAGTACAAGGACAAAATGATTGACTTCAACAATTGGCTCAGCTTCTGGTGTCATTCTAAGGAGATCCAGTATCTGTCTGCCTGGGGCGACATGGTCGACAGACCACAATGCTTTTCCAGAGATGGCCTGCACCTGTCACCCCTGGGATTCTGGATACTGCCTAAGGCTCTTGACGCCCCTATAGTGCCTTATTAGGCAAGGTTCAAATGACAAATTCACCACCATAACAGGAACAGTCAAGCAAAAACTGAGGGTAATGCTACTCAATGCTAGAAGTCTAAATCTCAAAATGCACTCACTCAAAGCACTCCTTAAAATGGAGAACATCGTTGTCTGTGCAGTCACTGAGACCTAGTTCAAGGTTCTAGAGAACACCCCTGCATTAACAGTCTATATCTCATACCACACTTTTTGGCCATCTAACCTGGACCAGAACACTAAAGGCGGAGGTGTGTCCATATTCATTAAGGATATCCACACCTCCAGGTTAGTTGCACAGCATAATGCATCCGAGGTTATCCAAGTGCAACTAACTCTAGGCAAAACTGCAATCGAAATTGTAGCTTGCTACAGATCCCCCACCATGCCCCAGGATTTCCACTCCTCTTTTCTTGATATACTGGAAAATATTAGGGTTCAATCAAACACCCTACTAATGTGCAATTTCAACTACCCCACCATTAACTGGGAAAACTACTCATGTGTCAACTCCTTTACTCAACACTTTCTGGAATTCATAAATTCCAATGCCCTAGATCAACTTATCCACACCCCCACCAGGGGCAACAATATCCTAGACCTAGTCATTGCCAACATGAGAGACCAGTGTTCCACAACTAAAGTCAACTCCTCGTTGGTCACATCCAACCATAAGTAATCACCCTAGATATCCGCATCATGCCCCCACTCACCATTAAGGAAACCATGGTAAAAAAATTCTCCAAAGCCAACTTCATGCTTTTTAAGACAGAAGTGGTGAACTTCATGACATCCATGCAGATGGACAATACAGTTACGACTGATGAATCCTACACAAATGCACTCTATAAGCACTTACATGAGTGCATGGATCATGCTATCCCAAACAGAACCAAGACGCTATTCTCCAAACACAGGAACGCAATCTGGTGGTCCCCTGCCATAAACAAACTCTGCAACAGAAAGAAGAAACTGTTGCAAAAGAGAGTAAAATCCCATCAGTGAAGGAGCTCCCTGGTCAGCCTCAGTAAGAAGCTGAGATCCCTTATAAGATCCTCCAAAGCTAGCTACAAAAACAAAATCACCACTGATTCTATGGGCAACCACAAAGCATTCTATAGCTATGTCAAGAATCTCAATGGCAACACCCAGATCTGCTCTGAGTTACAGCACAACAGCACAAAAATTACAGAATCAATTGATATTGCCGACATTCTGGCAGATAGGTTTAGCGCTAACGTTACCCGCCTGTCACCCCCTAAAGGGCCCATATCTATACAGGAAGAATGCAGAGTCCCTGTAATCACATCTATGCAGGTAAAAGCTGCACTCTCTAAAACCAAAAACACAGCATGCCAGGCTGCATTTTACATGAACTTCAGAACAAACTGGCTCCCCACCTAAGCACCATGTTCAATCATAGTCTCACGTCAGGCTATGTGCCCACTGAATAGTGCACAACAACAGTTATCTCACTCCACAAAGGGGGAGCCACCACTGATTCTGGGAACTAGCGCCCTATTAGCCTGATGAGCCTGGTCTGCAAGGCCATGGACCATATCATCATGGAACTCATAAACAAAGTCATTGGTAACTTCCAAACTCTGGACCCCACCCAGTTCAGGTTTGTGAAAGGCAGCTCATGCCTTCTGAACCTGATCTACTTCTTTTAGGCAGTCACCAAAACTGTAGTTTAGGGTAAAGTGGTTCACACAGCCTATCTTGACCCCGCCAAGGCTTTCAACACCATCCCCCATTCTGGAATTATAGCTAAACTCACTAAACTAGGTATAAATCCCTATGTAACAAGATGAGTTTCCAACTGGCTCACTGACAGAACCCACAATGTAAAAGTTCCAGACTTCAAATATGACTTCAAACCAGTGACAGGTGGAGTAATACAGGGTTCAGTCTTAGGACCTCTCCTGTTTGATATCTACTTCTCTGAAGTACAGGCCAACACAGAAGGCCTCTGGCTAATGAAGTTCACAGATGACTGCAAACTAGGAGACATAGTCAAGTCCCTAAATGATGTGGACATCCTACAGAAGGGCCTCACTGAGACAGATGCCTGGTGTCAGAGACATGGCCTCAAGCTCAATGCCAATAAGTGCATTGTCATCCCCTTTGGTAAAAACTCTGTACCCATGAACTACCACATAGACGGCAGTCTACTTAATGCCAAATGTGTGATAAGAGACCTTAGGACCCAGGTGGACAGTAGGTGGACAGTGGTCTCTCCTTTGATAATCACATCACCACAGTAGTCAGGAAATCATTCTATGTGGCACACCTCATCACAAAAGGGTTCTCATCCAGGAAAAAAGAGGTCATTGTTCCCCTCTACTCGGCACTCATTAGACCCATTATAGAGTACAACACCCCTTTTGGAATGTTCCTCACAAGACATCTGCAGCAGCTGGAAAGGCCACAGAAGTACCTTACAAAGAGGATTACTGGCCTCAAACAGATGCCCTACACTGACCATCTCAAAAAAATCCAGCTTTATTCTGTAGCATATCACCTACTCAAGGAGATCTTTGCCTAACATATAAAGCTATGTCAAACCCAGAACTGTTAGACATGCTACACCTAAAGAAATCCCAATCCCTCAGAGCTACATGCTCTAGGGAACTAAACCTTGTCACACAATAAACATGACCTGTTGGAGGGCTAGATTCCTATCCCAGAGACGTCCCATACTCTAGAACAAGCTACCCATCTATGTCAAGCAAAACTCCTCATTAACACTCTTCAAGAAAAATTTTGATGAGTGGATGGGAAATAGAAAATAAACCCCAGGGAACACTTCTGTGGCTCTTCTCGACAGGGGCACAGGAAATTAACTTTCATGGGTGGTATAAGCCAGGGAACCTTGTTGGCTAGGCTTACGTAGGCCCTTGGGCTGATAGCCTAATACCTACCTATGAATCTATGAACCTATATGAAGAAGGACTTAGGCAGCTTTAGAGAATGGGTGACCTGTACACTGGCACCCTGATTCGAGAATGAACATTCTCCTGCAGGGTCTTAATGCACAAGTAATGGCTGCTGAAAAATGAGACTGCCAGTTCAAGGTAGTGTATTAAACTGTCATGGAGCTCAGACTGAATGTAACCTAACAGCCACCATTATTTTATGCTTGCTAAGCAGTGCTTTTGCTGTTTAGCAAGTTTAAAATAAAAAAAAAAAAAAGAGGAAAATTTAAAAACGAAACATATGTATGTGTGTTTGTGTCTATATGTGTGTGTGTATGTGTGCATGAGAGTGGGATCAAGAGTGATCGAGCTGTTATTCTACACTCGTTAAGCAGTGCTTTTGTTGTTTAATGAGTGTAAAAATAAAAGAAACATAAAAAATAAATAAAAGTGTGTGTGTTTCTGTATGTATGCTGTTTATGCTGTTTAATTTAACTCTGATTTTACTCCTTTTATATGTTCTATGGTCTTGTACAAAATAGCTATGTTTATATAATTTTTTAATTATTTTTATTATTTTTCATAAATATTTTACTATGTATATGGAGCTTTTCTCCCCTGGCCTCCACTGAAAATGGTCACCTTGTGCCATTCGGACTAACCCAGTAAACAAAAGGAAAATAAATAAATAAAATGAAATCAGTGATGAGAAGATGTGTGACTGGTAATGCAGTTGTGGCTCCTCATCTGTATGTGTCTGTGTGGATTACCATACATAGTAATAATGCACTGATTTTGTCTTCCTCCTCAGAGGTGACCTGGGGAGTTGGAGTCTGTCCCCCTCACAACCTGATGTCAGTGTCCCATTGGGATCTGATGATGATGGTGACCATAGTGTGACACGGGTGGGGTTGTCAGAGGCTGAATCTGTCCAAGAGGTAGACATCTCTCTTCTGCCCCCATTGTTCCAGCACAGTCAGTATGCCCACATATACCCAGTCCCCAGAGGCCACAGATATTGGACAGCTACATGATATTGACATTGAACAGAACAGTGTGATGACTATGGCATTAATGAGTGTAGACATTGGCCATAGCCAGAAAACTGTTGAGGTCCCACACAGGCAGATTGACAGGGGTATTTGAAGGGGGACTGCTGTCTATCCACCTCATGTCACAGGTGTCACATCACAGGTCACTCACTGCATGTATTGGGCCATCATGGAGACACAGGCATGTACCAAACGCAACACCAGATGGATTTTCAGGGTCATGGATGCAGCACAGTCTGACATCTGTGACTGCCTCCACTGCATTGGTGACACCATGGGTCATTTCACTGATGTAGTGCACAGATGATGGGCTGAGACAGTGTCTATCTTTGCCCGCACATTGTCTGTGCTGGAACATCTGTTTGGGGTTGGGTATCAGGCACGTGGACATAGGTCAGCAACACCACCTGCTTAGAGACCACATGTCCATGCACACTCACACTCCCATAGTGGCAGTACCTCCAGTGCTGCAGAGGGAAGTGTGCTGTCTACACCAAGATGTGGCAGGCCATGGGCACATGGTCCTCTGTAGTCCCATAGGGGACACAGGCCCAGAAGACAGCAGTCACCATCTGGTATTAGCACCGCATCTGACCTTGGGCACGGTGGTGCCAGTGCCACTCCTGACAGAGCAAGCTCCTGTGTTCATGGCCGTAGATGGTGAACTGTGCACTCTGCCATGTACAGTCTATAGCTGTCCAAAATACACATGTGTAGGGAATAGCACTGAGCTTAACTGTGTACACACACGACCTCAAAGATCACTGTCACATGCAGGGCACCAAGAGACACACACCTCACTAGCATCCCTATCTGACTCACACACATGCTGCCAACTGTACAGCACAGCCTAGGGCTCTGGCACCCCCACACAACACTCTGTGCATGTGATGATAGCTGTGCCACATCCCTGCCATCTGTGCCATCGATGCAGGAACATGCAAATATGTATCTGAATGACAGGGTGACTATATTACTGTCAATATGGTTGTGTAATGTGATATTCTTATGCCATTGCAGGTGCTGTGGGCCATGACAGGTACTGTGTGCTGGCATGTGTCATAACTACACAGCAAACCTTGTACATCTAAGGTGCATGATGTTAGACTGGTGGTAGTGTGACAGACTGACAGGTGTATCACGGACCTGGGTATGTTTCCATTCCAGGGGTTTGCGTGGTTATTCTGTGGACACATAGCAGCAGTACGGTGGCACAAGATGGCATGGCAACACAGCAGAAACATGACATCAGCAAGGTACGGCAGTAGTTTTGCATGGTTCCCTAGGTGCATATATGTAGAAGGTCATGTCTGGGATAATGGGGGAAGCCAACATAATTATGCATTCATACTTTGTGAGAAGGCCTGCTTCCCCTTTACACATTTCACTTGGGTTTTCTGACCATACAAACCTAGATGATGGCAAATATCAGTGATGCCTATATAGGACCTGGAGCTTGTCACAGGGCTGTAAAATGCATAACTATTATACTGAAATAGGCAATATGGGAAGGTCTGCAATGATAGTAGGGGATATATTTGTAACCACACACAGGGACATCCACACACAAATAGTTGGCTGGTGTGAGACTAGAACCCCTACCTACCTAGTAGTACACAATACAGCTTGCAGTATTTATCACAAGCACCACATTCTTTACTTGAAATTAGATTGTCAGCCAGTGCTGTTAAGGTGTATATGACATCAGAAGGCTTTGCAAAGGAGGCCAATGTAGAAGCCATCAGGTAGTCACAGGGCCTTAGAATATATAACCATTGCTCAGAAGTAGGCATATTTGTACTGCTAAAATGGATGATATTTACACACAAATATACCTGTTCTGTGATTAAAACCCCTAGCTATCTAGTACTACACACTACAGCTTGCAGTATTTATCACATGCACCATGGAGATTACTTGAAATTAGACTGTCAGACAGTGCTTTTAAGGTGGATGACAACAGCAGGCTTTGTAAAGGAGGCCACTGTTGAGGAAGGCAGTTAGTCACAGGGCCATCAAATGAATAACCATTGCACTGACATAGGTCAGAAGGGCATGCCTTTACTGCTGTAGGGGATATATCTGTATACAAACACACAGATGCAGAGATTAACCTGCTGTGAGATTAGAACCCCTACCTATCTAGGTATACACACTATAGCTTGCAGCACTTTTGCATGTATCACAGGCTATGTTGGTAGTACTTGTGGTTGCAGCCACAGTACTTGTGGCCTACGCAAAGTGGCCTGTATTACACAGCATGTGTGGCCTGCAGAATGTTCCAGCATGCTGCTGTTATTGTCTCTAGTGACATAAGAGTGGGAAACCTGTTAATACCCCTGTGTATTGTTCCCAGTATGGCCATGGCTGGCTGATTGCAGTTTGGTAGGTGGACAACTGGCCAGGGACAATATGGCCTGTCCAAGGCCTGCATTACAACCATTGCACATTACACCACCTTCTCACTGTTGTCTGTCTACAGGGGGACATTCCACAGGCACAGGGTTCTGTGGGTGTGTGGATTATATCCTTTTGTGGCCTTTGTCTGTTACCATCATTCAGCTGTTGTGATGTGTAGGTGCAGATAACCCCAGCATTCTGCTTGGAAGTGGGGACATTCATACACCCCCCATACACACATACACACACACACATGTGTGTGTGTGTGTGTGTGTGTGTAATAGGGATTTCATCTTACCTCTTGCTGTCTGTGTACATTATGTACATGGGTTATGTGGTTATGTAGATATGTGTGGAGAGTTTATATCAGTCTACACATTATTTAGTCATAGCTATACATATATGTATATATATATATATATATATATATATATATATATATATATATATATAGCTATATATGCCACATACTGATAGCTAGGGTAATCATGTGTGAGGGGGATGAGGGGAGACATACACAGCTGTCAGTTTGCACAGACATATTTCCACATAGCTGTTCTTTGTGTGGAAGATTCAAAAGACATGGGCTAAAGTTAGCCAAGTGTAGGATCATGCCCAGTGTGACTGTCAGTACTTACAATGTGATTCCAGGCCCGACCAGCCTGTACTCCAGTCTGACATTTTGTGTGCTCCAGATCATTGACTGCTGCATCTGTTTACATACTCCAGCACCTCCCTCATATTTTGTCCAACACATTCCCTGGCTGTTTGCTGAATGTAGTATGTTACTCATATCTATCAACTGTACAGATTTGCACAGAATGTTCAGATATTTGCCACATATCTTTATTCCATGTTACATAACACTGTTGTTTTCTGGCACATTAGTGGCAACTCTATTAAAGATTGATGTTAGGAAATAATGACAGACATTTGAGATTCAGACTGCAGACACTTCAGGAGATTTGTGGTAATGCAATACCTGTTATTCTATCAAGTTTTTATGTTTGTAAGTGCAATAATTAACACTTGCCTCTATTTCTGGGACTTTGTTCCTCTTTATGCATGGTTTTGGCCAGATTTGTTGCTGTAAGAGGTTGAGGGGTTTGATGTGAGTGGGTTTCATGCTGTTACACCACATACAGGGTGACAGTTTACAAAGCTCTCCTTGTACATGTTTTTGCAGACTGTGTGGCCTATTGCCACATATGTCTGCTCTGTTCCTCATAAAGTTGCTTTTTTCTGGTACTATACTGTAAAATGCAGGCACTGAAGTGTTGTAACTACTGAGACATTTCAGTGATGGTCTGTACATCCTGCAAATAATCTGACCTGTTGCAACCTGTTATTCTAGCCACCCTCTAGGTTACTCAGAACATGTACAATGTCTTTCTGTAGGTTTGGCCCTCTTTTCCCCCATTTTCTCTTGCTTTGTCCAGCTGTCTTGCAGTAACAGATTGAGGCATTATGAAAGTTTGTGGGACTCTTACAATATGAGTAACTTACATGCAAAAAGTGTGCATGCTGCCAGCTTTGAACCATCAACGCCATCACCCATGCTAATGTCTTTAGCCCAGTGAGCCACTCCAGCTGCCAGGGAAAGAGTTTTAATTCCTCATACTATCAACAGCATACAGACATACACTGACCCCTGCATTTTCTGGGTAAAATATGTGGCCAAGTTGTATGTCACAGCCCTGGACTTGTGTGGTCTGCTGATATATCCTTGCAAACATGCTCTGTTACTGCAGTTGTATGGGAACACAGATATGTTGGAGGTAGGGGACTCTGGCATTGACAGTCGTGCATCTGTCCTATGACCCTACTGTTTGGCATTTCCCCTGCATAATGCAGTGGGGTTTCCAGCCATGTGGCCTAATACATATTATGGGGCACTCAGTATTGTACAGAGTACCTGTTGTCCCAAGTGGCTATTAGATCTCTGCAAGTTGCCCAGTAGCTGACTGTATTCCTTGCATTCATCCAGCAGGTCCATACATATGCTACCACAGTCTAGTACCTCGTACGTGTATTGTATAGGAGAGTGACTTACCTTGCAAATGCCGCAGTTGAGAGACCCCTGTTTCAGGGCTGATTCTGTCTGATGCATACAGTGCACAGCCAATATATGGTTAGGTAGAGGTTGTGTGGGTTGCCTGGCATCACTTTTAATATATGTATGTGAGTTGGAGTGAGGTGTTAGCCCCTAGGGCCCTAGGTGGTCAATGCTTGTGCTATGCATTGTCTCTTGGCCAAGGTCAGGGCATACTGGGCATGCCTACATCTGCCTACAGGGAGCACCTCATGGGGTTCCCCCTCCGATAACCCCTGTGGGTGTGGCTGTGGTGACCTGGGCAGTGATGGGGAGTTGTGTATCCCTTCCCTTTGTTGATTCTGTCATAGCTGTTTCTGCAGGATCGTATTGTGTAGCATGTTACACACTTTGAAAATATGTGCACATGTGACTAGTGAGTGCTGCAGTGCTCCACCAGGCACTGGAACTGTGACTTTAGCAGCCCAAACACATGCTCTACGATGTTCCTAGTTTGTGTGTTTACCTCATTATGGCATTCTTCTGTGGGTCTGTGTGCATTTCTGATGGGTGTCATCATCCACAGTTTCAGTGTGTAGCCAGCATCCCCCAGTAGATGGCTATATGGAATGCCCCCCCAGCACACATCTGATAAAGCTGTGCTGCATGTCAAATATGGGAGTCGTGATAATGGCCAGGGCTGCCAGCACACACATTCATGATAATGCCCTGGACATTGCACACGATCTGGCAGTTGATGGAGTGATACCCCTTGCTGTTGACGTAGACTCTACCCTCCTTACCAGACGGTGCTTTGATGTGTACATGAGTGAAGTCTGTAGCACTCAGTACCTCAGGGTAGTGTGTTAAATGGTAGAAGAGTCTCATACTGCTAGCCCTCTCCTCAGGGGTGCACAGAAAATAAATGTACTCACTGGCCTGTGTCAGCATAGCATCCAGAAAATGGTGGAGTACCCTGGATGCTGATGCCTGTGAGACTCCCATCATGTCCTCAGATGGTCTTTGGAAAATACCCTTAGCTAGTATGTGAAGGGCTACACATTTGTTTCCACTGGGATGGGCTCCCCTCTGTTGGCTCTAGGTCTGAGTTGAGGGTGGCAAAGCTTGGTGAGTTCTTTTATTATGTCCCTGTCCATCCTCTAGCTCTCTACAATCTCCAGCTCATGTAGCTCCTGGAAGGCAACCCTGGGCATGAACACTCTTCTCCTTATCAGTCTAGGCCTATTGTCTGCAGCAGCATCAACAATAAACTCAGCATCTAGCACATACAGATGTAGCAGAGCTGCTGCAGGCCCTAGCATTGCTTTAGTTAAAAATTCCACATTTGTACTCGACTGGTACAGAGTATGGGGGTGAAATCAGATCGTAGGGTGTATGCAACTTTTGTAGTGCTCTGCTGTAGGTGCAGCCTGTGTGACTGGCTACCCATGATGCATTCCACCTGACAAGTACATCATTAAGTTTTAATGGCCCAGTTTAAGTGGTACAGGAGTTATCAGTACTTTATATATGATTGTCTTTTTTGTGTTTTCTTGCTAAGCATTGCTGTGTGGTGTGCAAACCCGTGCCGCAGATATAAACAATGCTGAGCACTAGAGGACACATCCCCATAAAAGCACACACAGAGCACAGCATCGCACCATGTAAACACACTCAAACTCATTCAAACATGCTGAAACACGCACCCTGAAGGTAAGCAATGCTCAGCAGTACTAGGCACACACCCCTGCTCAGCTAAGTGGCGTGCCACACAAACGGGTGCTGCTGAGCTCCAATGTGCTTAAACAGATGCAGGCACACCCCCTTTTGATGTCGACTACCTCTTCTGCAGGCACCAACATGGTTCTGGACCTACAAGGATGAGATCTGTGGCCACAGATACCCATTTCTGCTATTTAGTAAACCCAGCTCATTTGCATATGGATCCATGCTTAATATCTGGAAACTATATGGTTCCAGAGCCTGCCTCCTTAGCAACCACAGCAGTCTACCATTGTACATACTCCATACAAGGTCTTATTATGCATTAGTATGAAATAAAATGCCTCTGGTGTTGGCTCCACGTAAAAAGTGCTCGTCAACAAGCACAATGCCCAATATGCAATGTATTAAGTAACTAAGTCTATTCAGACCCAGTTAAAAGATCTATGCAAGAAAACTGCTGTTCAGCGAAAAACCAAGCTTGTCATGAAGGTAAAGTCTGTTCAGACCAAAAGAACCATTGTAAGTCTTCACATTCCACTATTCCACTATGCACAAAGGAACCATCCAAATGTAAAACACACAGCTTTATTGGATCCTCGGTAAGCGCTTTCGCATTTAGCTTTGTCAAACCAGTAAAACCATACAGCAAAGCCTTCAATATATATCATTTATACAGCCAGATTAATTAATTAATCAAAATGATAAGGCAATTATTCAATTTTAAAACATTTGTCTAAAAGGCAACCAAGGGAAACAGTAAAATCTATATCCTGTTAAAAACATCAACTTAAATGCATAAATAAAATATTTAACCAAAGCATATATAAATCCATTGACATATATAATTATATGAATATATTATGGTATATTTAGAATCAGATTCGATGCCTCCTGCTTTTAAGTATGGGTTTTAAAGGAACTCTATCATTCAGTCCTGGGGGAATGTGTGCTTGTGTTTTGATAATCCATTGGGTTTCTACAGACTCAGTTTGGCTGAATAGACTTAGTTACTTAATACATTGCATATTGGGCATTGTGCTTGTTGACGAGCACTTTTTACGTGGAGCCAACACCAGAGGCATTTTATTTCATACTATTATTCTCACGTTACACTGGCCGTTTTGCTGGTGTTTTATGGTGCTTTGATTGCAGCAATCTTGTTATTTTATACCTTCTATTTGTTTCACTTACTTTACGCTGCTTTCAACACTATCTCCATGGCTCACGTATTAGAGAATGGAAATGACGCTAATTTGGAGCTTCCTTACAACCCGAATAATAACATGAAGAAAACGAACTGTACGGAGAGACTACAATGAATTCTTGATCAAGCCATCAATCCACTTTTTGACTGTGAGTTAAATCCTTCATCGGAAGGTAATTCATTTAATGATATTGACATTGAAAGACTTAATACAGCTTTAAATACCATCGAGCTAGAACTGTTAAAGCTAAAACGCTTACAAATGCAGCGTTACCATTTTGAGGTCTGTATTGCTAGACGAATTATTCCAAGGGGATTGCGAGTGCTAAAAATGCCAACAACTGGCAACACTCACCCTGAACTGTTAAGACGCTGGCAAGTACTTAATATTGAAACCAGCATTAATTATATGAAGCTTATGAATGAATATTTTTTGCCTGATGAACAAACTTTATGTGAATCAATCAAACTAAAACAGCAAGAGCTTTATAAAGATTTTAAGGATAGTTTAGTTGACTGTAAATTAGAGCGCATTATGGATAATGTTTCACTGTATGAGAAAAGGTTATATGAACAAAAGAGACACAAACTTGCAAGGGATACTTATGATTTTTCTAACAATCAGGTTTTTACCTGGCCCAGGTTTTCTGACAATAGTGTCAACAATTTTGCTAATAATAATAGTGGTACAAACGTATCTTCTGGTACAGCCATTTCTAATACTAAATCTGATACAGTCACAGAGGCAACATTGAGTACTCAGAATGTTACTATTGAGAATATCTCTGATATACATGCACCGGATGTGAGTGCTGTTAATGATAAAGTGGAGACTGTAAATATATTAAATGTTCCAACTAATAACTTAACACCGAATGAACAACTAAAGCAACAACAGGTGGTACGTAGTAAAGTATGCAGTACTACTAACATTAGCCATGATCATGAGTTGTCACACCCTTTCCCTATAGCAGAGCAGCGATACAAGGGAAGGGAACGCTCAATGAGCAGGGGCAGGCAAAAAAGAAAGGCCCCAATGACCGATTTAAGAGAGCCTACGCTCAAGAAAATGTGGGAGAGGCTAACATAGTACTTAATCTCTCACATAGGCCATTGAGTAACTTAGAACTGGAAGTGTTAAATAAAGGCTTATCTTATGTTCCGTCTAAGATGAGCTCAGTTACAGAATCCATCTTAGATTTGAAAATGTTCACCAGGAACCTACAATTGAAAGTGATGTTTTCAGGCTCTAATAACACATCAAATGGTCATGACATTAAAAAACCTAGTCTAATGATACCTAATTTACAACCCACCATTGATGTTTTTAGTAAGGCTGTTGAAAAAGAATTATATCTATTACAGAAAAATCCTGCTAAGAATCTAAGAAATAACTTAACTCTTACACAACAACAGGCTCTAAATGGACTTATGTCTGATAACAATATATGTATAAAACCAGCGGATAAAGGGGGCCCGATAGTCATTCTAGATAAGATAGACTATGAATGCTGCATGTTGGAAATGCTCAGCGATACTAATTTTTATCAAATTACATCACAAAAGGAAATAACAAGAATTGTCCATAATGTATATAGTACCTTAGAAGATATGTACAAACTAGGTATAATGGACTATAAGTTATATAATTATCTTGTGTTAGAAGAACCTACAATTCCCATAATAAAGGGAATACCTAAAATACACAAAGATCCGGTGAAACCACCACTTAGACCAATAGTATCTGGTCGTGGCTGGGTCACGGAAAATATCTCCTTCTATGTGGAAAAAATGTTGAAACCATATGTAGCAAATAATTATACCATATTGAAGGACTCCAGAATGTTCCTGCTGGATTTTTACGAAGTCACGAAAAACTACTTAGAATACACAGACCTATTGATGGTCACTATGGATGTCAAATCATTATTTACAAACATACCTAATGATCAGGGACTAATATACATACAAACGTATTTAATTACTCATTCGAACATGACTCCTGCTATGGTGGATTTTCTATGTACTTTATTGGAACTAGTTTTGGAAAGCAATGCTTTCCTATTTTTAGAAACCATATATTTACAGAGGAATGGCGTGGCTATGGGCACTGCATGTGCCAATAGCTACGCCAATCTGGTAATGGCCAACTGGGAGGAACAGAAATTGTTTACCTTAGAAAGTTACAAGAGACATGTCATCTTCTACAAGCGCTTTGTAGATGATCTTTTCTTCCTTTGGAAAGGCAGTGAAGAAGAACTATACACTTTTGAGAAGGAAGTGAATGCATTGACCACATTCCTGAAATTTACCATGACTTTCTCTGTCAAAATGATATCCTTTTTGGATATAAATATCTGGCGTCTTCCAAATGGTAATTTCAATACTAATACTCATAGGAAGGCATGCTACAAGAATAATTTATTAAACAGGAATAGTATGCATCCACCACACATCTTTAGAAATGTAATGAAAGGTCAGGGCATGCGTTTATCCCGGTTGACTCTTAATGATGAGAAGTTTGAAGATGAATTGAGGGACATGGAAATAAGGCTGGGGGAAAAAAACTATAGAATTAAAGAAATAAAAGACACATTTGATGAGGTCAGGAATTTGAGGCGAAATAAGGCAGTACCTATTTTTTCAGAAGCTGGTGCCATGGAATATAATAGAGATGTTAATTGTACATCACATATTCAAAATGACATCGTTAGGTATGTAACTCACTACACACAGGATATTTACTCTATCAAAGAATCTATCACTAAACACTGGGGAATATTGATGTTAGACCCGGATGTATCCAAACACATTGGAGAGTCTCCTAATTTTACCTATAAAAATAAAAATAGTTTATATCATTTACTATGTTGTTCAGAATCAAGACGTAGTAATAACTTTGAAGAGTTCAAAGGATCAACACCATGTAAAAAGTGTAATTATTGTCCTTATATTATGAACACTTCCATGTTTGTACATCCGATTACTGGTGATTCCATTCTTATTAAAGCTAATGCTAACTGTGAGAGTAAAAATCTAGTTTATTTGGCCAGATGTTCCCTATGTTCATCGTTTTACATAGGTAAAACTAATCGTATGCTAAAGCAACGTATCTGGGAGCATTTATACCAGATACGTATTAAATCTGAAGTGAATGCATTATCTAAACACATTCTGGGAACAGATGACAGACATACTTTTTCCTTCACTGTATTACAAGTGCTTGAGCCATCTATTAGGGGGGGAGACATTAGGAACAAAACTGAGTCCGTAGAAACCCAATGGATTATCAAAACACAAGCACACATTCCCCCAGGACTGAATGATAGAGTTCCTTTAAAACCCATACTTAAAAGCAGGAGGCATCGAATCTGATTCTAAATATACCATAATATATTTATATAAGTATATATGTCAATGGATTTATATATGCTTTGGCTAAATATTTTATTTATGCATTTAAGTTGATGTTTTTAACAGGATATAGATTTTACTGTTTCCCTTGGTTGCCTTTTAGACAAATGTTTTAAAATTGAATAATTGCCTTATTACGTTGATTAATTAATTAATCTGGCTGTATAAATGATATATATTGAAGGCTTTGCTGTATGGTTTTACTGGTTTGACAAAGCTAAATGCGAAAGTGCTTACCGAGGATCCAATAAAGCTGTGTGTTTTACATTTGGATGGTTCCTTTGTGCATAGTGGAATAGTGGAATGTGAAGACTTACAATGGTTCTTTTGGTCTGAACAGACTTTGCCTTCATGACAAGCTTGTTTTTTTGCTGAACAGCAGTTTTCTTGCATAGATCTTTTAACTGGGTCTGAATAGACTTAGTTACTTAATACATTGCATATTGGGCATTGTGCTTGTTGACGAGCACTTTTTACGTGGAGCCAACACCAGAGGCATTTTATTTCATACTATTATTCTCACGTTACACTGGCCGTTTTGCTGGTGTTTTATGGTGCTTTGATTGCAGCAATCTTGTTATTTTATACCTCTTATTATGCATTATTGGCACATAATTATTTTTTTCCTTTTTACAATTTTTAATTGTTTTCCCATAACTGCATTTTTGCACATTGCTGGGAGCTATGCAAATGTAATATGAGTATTTTAAAAATTTGTTTTACATTATTTTCCATTAGTTTTCAAGCACACAGGGCATAGTTTTGCACATATCTGTGTCTGCTGTGCCATTTCTATCCTTCACATTGGGCTTTTACAGCCCCTGTTCTCTTTTTTTATTTCATGTACACGGAATTTTTCCATGTACACTTTGGACACCAACATGGGATCTGCAGCACTGCCTTTCTGCTTGCTGGATCACTCCAACACCCTTATTTGTATGCATTTCACCTGCTTATCTGGTGATTTGCATGCTACGGACACTTACATGTTCACACGCTCATGCACGCGCCTCAGCACTGTTTGCTGGATTGCACATTTGCTTACGTCCGTGTAAGCACTGTGCCACTATGTTTACATGGAAAAAAGTATGTGTAGGCTTTATAGAATTTTCCTCATTATGTTATGTTATGTTATGTTATATTATGTTATCTGCCTTGTTTTTTTTTAATTACATAAAAATAGCATATATGATGAACCTATGGAAACCCTTTATTAAAAAGAAGTCTGTGCAATGTGGGAGATAAAAAATAAATAAATCTTCACTCTTAAAATGGATTTCCATTTTTTCATCAAATTGACTTGCTGTTTTCTATTGTTTTTAAAGTTTACAAACTTTCTCTGTTACTGTTATATTTGTTCTTTTGTAGATCATAAGATAGAGTTAATGATTTTAATTTAAGTTTGTAAACTTAATAATTGGGGTCAAGTGAATTGGTCCTTTTCTGATATTTTCAGTAATGTCCCAGGCCATAAGCACAAGGGTAACTATAATTTATTGTAAGCAGCCAGCACCAATATGTTTTGAAACTGGAGTACATGGAGAAAATTCATGCAGACATAGGGAGAACATGCAAAACTGTCCACAAACAATGGCCAGAGGTTTTGCTGAAGTCCACCAATGATGCTGTGAGGCAATGACCTTACCACCAAACTACATTGTTCACCAAAAATAGAAGTATGATATGTCATGTCAGATTATGCTATTAGCATGCGCACAGAAGTATATGTCATGTCAGATTATGTTATTAGCATATGCACATAAACTGCAGGCATGTTGAAGATTTGATTTTTTTTTTTTTTTTTATCTTTTTGAGTAGGCAAGATTAATACATGTAAGCATTTTTTCTGTAGTGAGCCTTACCTCTTGAGTTTGTTAATAATTTGCTGAGTGATTTGCCAGGCAAGCTAAAACTAAATCATAGCATTATAATTATGTGTTGTTTTTGTCAGCTAAAAACTAACAAGGTTCCTCAGAGTTGTGGTGCCCTGAAATGCTAACAACAGTGCTGGTATTTAATCCATTTATGATAGTAGACTATCAACTACTGAGTAACTCTTCTTAAAGTCCATTTTCCACGATGAGATGATTTCATAATAAGTAAATGCCGTTAAATGGATGGCTGATCTAAGCTTAGCTCTATTTATAATATCAGGGATAATAGATAAAACCTGGGAATTAAACACTTATGTGTTTTGGTGAGCAAGATTAAGAGACGGTTCTAATTATCAAACAGCCTCAGGAACTTACACAAATTGAGTATAGTCAAAAAGCATGGTTCTAGTATGAATTCCTGATCTCCACAATGATGAGCACCATAGATGTGGAAGCGTTAATAAAAAACACAGATGGGTTAAAATACTAACTTTAAGCATTATTTAATTAATTAATGTATTTATTTATTTGCAGAGGGACTTACTGTAGTGGTGGGTTAATGGTTCTACATCTCTGAGCGTTTGGGTTGGCTTAAAAAATGGTTGCGTCGATGACTGCCCAAGAAATCACTGAAAGCAAATATGCATGTTTCTGCATAGCTGACATCTTCGTAACTAGCAGAGTTGCTAGCTCTCACGACCTAATTCGATTGACTTGTCAGAAAATAGTTTTATAAGATCTGGAGTACTTTGATTTAAATCACAAGTAGGCATTTGAAAGTTGACATGCACATATTTGTGATTACTACAAGTCTTGCAGATTGCAGCTGTAAAAGTGTGTGTGTGGGGGGGGAGTTACCACCCCCTTGCTCTATGGTTCCAGTGCCTATGAAATACACAGCAACAAATTAAAAAAAAGCTCACTTCGCTGTCCCCATTCCCCAAAGACCACACTGTACTCACTATATTGTCACTTTGCAGAACAGTAGCAGAATGCATTCTGGCAAATGCGCAAGATGGGGATGCTTACAGTCAATCTGAATATAGGTTGATGGGGGTTGTTGATTTAGTTTCACTTTGAAGTGCAGTTGTTTGACCTAGCATGGGATAATATAACAATAACCCACGTCTGGGTGTTGGTAATGCTGGATTTACCCACGGTTGGTGTGGTTTGGTCACAAGGTCGAAGCCTGAATGGCCAAACAAAGACAACTGTGGGTAAATCCAGCATTACCCACACCCAGAAGTGGGTTATTGCTATTATACAATGCCATTATTTAAGAAAAAAAAAAATTACTTTTCTTAAATAATGGCATTGTATAATGCCTCCTTGCTGCCCTTCCGCAGCTGTGTGGTATTCTGCGGCAGTTCTGATGTACTGCGCATGCGAATGCTTACTCAGTACATCAGAGCTGTGGGCAAAAGCAACGGAGAAAGCAAGATCTTCGTTGCTTTTTACAAACTGTCACGCTATGTTAAAGGAGTTTAACATAGCAAGACAGCTTTAAAAAAAGCAACAGAGAATCTCCGTTGCTTTTTTTAAAGCTGTCTCACTATGTTAAACCCATTTAACATAGCGAGACAGTTTGAAAAAGCGGAGAAAGCAAGATCTCCGTTGCTTTTTACAAATTGTCTCGCTATGTTAAAGGAGTTTAACATAGTGAGACAGCTTTAAAAGAAGCAACTGAGAATCTCTATTGCTTTTTTTAAAGCTGTCTCACTATGTTAAACCCATTTAACATAGCAAGACACCTTTAAAAAAAGCAACGGAGATAGGAAGATCTCCATTACTTATCTTAAAGCTGTCTCGCTATGATAAACTCATTTAACATAGCGAGACAGTGTGTAAAAAGCAACGGAGATCTTGCATTCTCCGTTGCTGTAAACAAAAAGAGTATTACTAATGGAAAAAGTCCAGGCGACCAGACCTTTTTCCATTACTATAACTCTGATTTACAACGTGCACACTTACCAATCAGTGTGCACATTTTGGAATATTAATGGGGGATCGTTGTATAATCATGACTATACAACTGAAATGCTCACTGAACTAAACCAATATCAAGTGCCACCATACACCGAAATAATACGAAAACTGTTTTATTAAGCAATAAGTAACTATACAAATGAAGTTACTTATTGCTTAATAAAAAAAAGGAAAAAAAGGTTTTACTAAGCAATAAGTAACTATTCATATGAATAGTTACTTATTGCTTAATAAAACAGTTTTCATATTATTTTGGTGCATGGTGGCACTTGATATTGGTTTAGTTCAGTTAGCATTTCAGTTGAAAGTTCATGTCTTATCTATTTCGTTAGACAATCATGATTATAGTGTAGTTCTAAGCTGCAGCGAAGCAGCAAAAACTGAATTATTGTAATTTATTCTTTGCTTAAATAACTTAACAGGTATCGTTTTTGGCTTGGTTAAGTATAGTTGTCCAAGTATTCCCTAGACAGTGGCTCTGTAACACAGGAAGGGTACTTCATTTCTTTTACTTTAATTTCGTAAATTGGTAGACTTTGGTTACTCACAGCTATTAGGCTTAACTCATTCGCTATTTCGCTTATGTTGTTTTCTGTCATGCGAACCGAAGTTACAGATGCTGACTGTGGGTAACCAACACTATGTAAATGAGGAATGAAGGCAGAGTGGGTCACAACTGCCACTGATTTTTAATTTGACTCAAATATTTGCTCTGTCCGTCTTAATCCCTAATTAAATCGGAGATCTTGAAGAAAAGGTGGTGAGTTACACTTTGAATGCAATAATTAGAATTAGAGACTTGTTTTACTTTAGAAAGGTTATATTAATTCACAGTTATTCTGTCAATGTTTCAGGTTAATGGTACTAATATTTTAAAAGTGCCCCTGATTATTTCTGGATTTGTCCCTAATTCTCTTGAGAACTACGAAACAGACGTTTTTATTTTGTACTCAAACCTAATATTATTGCTACACTAACCGCCCTTCTATTTTATGATGTATTAAACCATGCATTGTTACAGCCCTTATACACGCACATGAAAGGGGAACATTTACTGCTGAAAGGCCATTATTAAAATATGTATTACAGTCTTCTGATTTGTTCTGACATGAAGCTGCCTCATTTTAGAGGACAGGTGCTGAACTGAATTCAGTTTAATGTGCATGCCAATGCAGTTTTTAAGCCATTAGTCACATTTTCAGAAAAAAAGTGTTTTGTTCCTTTTAAATATAAACGCTGAAACACTTTCACTAAAATAAATGCTATACAACACGCTTTATTTCAGTTCTGCCACAGCAAGCTGATTTTTTTTGTACATTAAATTTGTGAGTAATGATTGCTGACACAGAGTCTGTGGCTGTGACTAAACCTAGACCTTTAGATCTGTCATTCATAAAACCTTGATTAATCATCTAAACTTTGACTTCTTGAAAATCTGTTATGGTGACTTGATTTATACCTGTCTTCTGAAGGTTTTGCACTTGTGATCCTAGTCAACTTTTACTAAATAATATCATGAGAAACTTTTATTAGAAGCTTGACAGCTGCACAGTAATGCTAATTTAGACAGTTCTTTTAAATGACTGGCTTCATAAAAAGTGAGCAAGTGCCTGCATTAACTTTTGCAACAAACTATAAGTTTTCTATCTACACATTTCGCCATTTTAGTGACACATTTTGAATAAAGCTTTTTGGTAATTATTAACACTTTTATTTAAAAGCAGAAGCAGATTTGTGTAGACACATTCTTTGCAATATGACCAGCTTGAATTTCACACCCTACCTTCAGTGAAATATAGCATACAGTGACCTAACTTTTGACCAACATGTGCCCAGAGTCATAAGAAAGCCTTTCTATATTGCACAGCTTATAAACAAATTAATTGTGATTAGATCTAGAGATACTGTTGTCCCCCTTTACAAAGTTCTCATTAAGTCAATCATTTTGTACAATGCCCAC
Organism: Protopterus annectens; assembly: GCF_019279795.1. NCBI lineage: Eukaryota > Metazoa > Chordata > Ceratodontiformes > Protopteridae > Protopterus > Protopterus annectens. The sequence continues at coordinate 1,293,200,811 of NC_056732.1, forward strand.
TTGGGCATGTATCTGTCCAGCCCCATGCAACAATTGGAATACCTTAAGAGATACTTCACTAAAAGGATACAAGTCCTAAACAACAGGTGTTGCATGGACCACCTCAAAGATTTATCACTATACTCAGTATCCTACAGAGTGCTTAGCGGTGATCTGTGTCTGGCATACAAGGCACCCTCCAACCTAATACAGATGAACATCAGCAAGTCAAATTGCATCAGAAATACTCAGTCCAGGTATCTAAACTGAATGTTGTGGAGAGATGGATATATATCACAGAGGCTACCACTGTTCCAGAACAGACTATCCATTCAAGTAAAACAAAGTTCATCCCTGTCCATATCCAAATGCAACTTGGATCTAAGGATGGGTAATAGAAAATGTACTCCAGGTGTGCTCCTCATGCCACTAATGGATAGGGGCAGTTCCTAAATGCTACATCCCTTACATGGGTCCCCTCAAATTATCTATGGTATGATCACAGTTATTCTCACTAGGGCTAATATACAATTATCAGCCATGGGATAGGTAAGACCAATCAGAAAATGTTAATTCAAGCACCAGAGGGGAATTGGCTAAGTTTAAAATGTCCTCCAAGTGAACATATGTTGTGTTACTAAATAGTTATAAAAAATTGCCCTTTTTTAGATCATTAAGTGCCCCTCTCACCCACTGCCCCTCCAGTCTTCAACAGTTTCCGGTGCCTATGAGCACATAAAGTACTTTATATTTAAAAAGAAGTACATTGTCTTATTTTTGCAAAAGATTTACCATCATTCTGCTCTTGTGTTTAACATTTATTGTATTTATTGTTTCACAGACTGCACAGATGAAAGTTGCTAAACACTGTTGTAATATTTAAAAATATTAACTGCATTCTATCATATAAAGGCTCTACCATGCATGCTTGCGTGCATGCATGTACTATAATATTTTCACCCAAATGCATTTTTGTATTCTTTTTAGTTCTGATGTACGTCTTAATTAATGGGTGCTGTCTTATTTAATAATTCTATTTAATGTTTTACACCTCAGTTTTAGTTAATAATTTACTAAAACATTCCATTTGATGTGTCAAAGTGTTTCCTTTAACCTTTTTTTTTTTTGTCTGGATCTTCCTAAGAACATGTTGCTATCTGTAACAGAAAGACAATAATTGTATAGCTAAAAACTATTTTTCAATTATAAATCAAATCGGAACAACTTAAAAACTTCAATAAATATCTTACCCTGTGCTAAAAATAAAACTGCAGCAAGTGTGATGCTCAGGAGTGATGACGTCTTCATTTGTTCTTCTTGCACACTGAAGTTAAAATGATACCCCCAAAAGTGCAGGAATGGGAATATTTATATGTTTCAGCAGAAACAAAAATTAATTTAAAGTGCATGTTCTATAATATATTCATCCCAATGCATTTGTATATCCTTTTTTGTTCTGAGGTACATCTTAATTAATGGGTACTGTCTTATTTAATAATTCTATTTAATGTTTTACACCTCGGTTTTAGTTAATAATTTACTTAAACATTCTATTTGATGTTAAAGTGTTTCCTTTAACCTATCTTTTTTTCTGTCTGGACCTTCCTAAGCACATGTTGCTATCTGTAACAGAAGTACAATAATTGTATAGCTAAAACCTATTTTTCAATTATAAATTAAATCAGAACAACTTAAAAAATTCAATAAATATCTTACCCCGTGCTACAAATAAAACTGCTGCAAGTGTGGTGATCAAGAGTGATGACATCTTCATTTGTTCTTGCACGCTGAAGTGAAAATGATATTCCAAAAAGTGCAGAAATGGGGAGTATTTATATGTGTCAGGAGAAATAAAACCTAAGTTAAATTACATGCCTTCCAAGTGCTGTCAGGTGATTTTCTAGCACTGTTACATTGCCTCAGGGATAGGAGTTTTACATGAGAGCAAGAATGATGAGTTTCAGTTTCAATTTATGATCCTTTTTTAAATAACTGTTACACACGCTAAAATCATTGTCATATATGGACTACACAAAACATGTTAAATAACTGCATTAATAAGCACACTGTGTAAAAATAGTTACAGCTCAGGAAATTATTCATAATGTTGAGGATGGCAGAAGAAAAAATCTAAGTCAATTAAAGTTGGATTTTTTCTTGACCAAAGAGAAGATTGATAACTGCATTATATCTTGGATTACATTTATTGCTGTAGCCAGGGATATGCTATGTATGTCATGGGTGTACACAATTTAAGACTAAGTATTTTATACAATGAAACTTGAAAGTCTTAAATCTGCTGTTTGAGAGAGCTACAACTGGGGGGGGGGGGGTGGAATTAATTCCAGAACTTTGTGTACAGTTCCAAACTCATCGCAACACCTTTGCCTAGAATGATTTCAGACAATAAAAGTGCATTACAGCACATTTTAAACATATCTATCTACCTTTGTTTAAGTTAGCTGTGGAAGAAAACAACAGAACTACAGAATGTAAGTTATTTGATTAAACTGTTGTATTATTGTAAGCAAGACATACCCCATGATTTAATAAATTCCGTGTACACACAGTGTAGAGCCTACACAGACTGTTACCGTGTCCGTGTACATGGTTGCCCCTCAGCAGCACATCATGCATATTCATGATGGCGTGTGGCAGAGGGACAGCCAAGGAACATGGGTATTGAATTGGTGTAGGGAGGGGTGTAGTGGCAATCATGTCTGCAGATGGGTAGGAGACTCCCAGAACTGTCAGTGTCATGTTAATTTTTTTTACTTTTTTGTAATAAAAAGCATGTTTGCACTGTGTGGTGTGGAGTGCAACAATGCTAAGTGACGCTCAGACAATGTCCAGACATCTAAAAATTGAAACTGAATGTATTTAATTATTTATTTAAATGTATGTTTAAGCATAGCTGAGCATGGTTGTGCAGCACGGTGCAGTGCTCTGCACTGCTTATAGGTATCTCAGTGTTATTTGTAAAGGTACACGTGATGTCTGAATATCCATGTAGCGTAATGGGTAGAGTCAGAGCTCTATGTGTAGTAGGTTCAGGGTTTGAATACATGGAAGGCAAATAAATATTTAATTTTAAAATATACATTTTGCAGACCAATTTAAAATATAGCTCTGCTGTACTCTGCTAAACTGTGCTAAGCACTGCATAAACATGATAATGGCTGCCAATATTTATGCCCTGCTTCACATTGCTTGGCTGGTTTGCACACTGCTAAGCTCTGCTAAGACTCCGGTTCTGCCTGTTTTCACACACCTGAATTTAGCTGCACTGGTTTACGCAGTGCTAAGTGATGCAGCACTTTTCTGAATGTTGTCCAATGAAGAGTAAGAGTGGGAAAACAACCTATATTAAGCCCAATAGGCAGGAATACAGCAGAATCCATTGGAGTTCTGTCACTGAAGGGTACTATGGCTGACGATGAATGTGCACACTTTCAGGCACAGTGTTGGGGCATTCTGGAGTCCAGGGTCATGGTTGGACTCCTAGTAAAAAAACATGAAGACCAGCTGCTGCAGAGAAGTTTCCAGGGCACCGAGTGAAAAGCAGAGGTCTGCGACAGGCTGGCAGAAGAACTCACCAGTATTACTGGTATCCCCCTGCACAGGTGAACAGTGTCATCACCAATATGATGACCTGAAATGGAGAAAGGGGGATCTCTTGAACACCTGGGTCCAAGAAGCTCGGGCAGGGAATGCCCCACAAGTATGTAAGTAATTTTAATTGTTACACCAATATCTAATCTGAAGGTCTGCAAAATGGATATGCATAATTGTGTGCTTCTCTCTCAAAAGCTGCAGAGGAGAGGGTTCACATTGTCAAGTCACACAATGGGTGCCTGGCCAGGTTGTGCCATGAGTGTGGTGAGTACAGATGTATTATGCTAACTGTAGTGAAATAAGCAAGAAAGGGTAACACATTAACTGCATGACAGTATATTTAATAAAATCTGTAGTGCAATAAATGTGGAATTAGTGCTGTATTGCAAGCAATGAATAATGCCAATTGTTGCACAATAAAAACACAAAATAATACCCGTAACTGCATTAAAGTATATGCAATAAAGTATGCAGTGCAATAATTGCAGAATTTGCACTGTTTTGAAAGAAATGAATAATGCCAACTGTTGTGCAATAAAAACATGAAACAATACAAGGAACTGTATTAAAGTATGTGCAATAAAGTGTTGTTGTGTCTTTTGGCTTTTCCTGGTTAGGGGTCGCCACAGCGGAACTCTGGTCTGTTAATGATTGGCAGTAGATTTTTACATGCCAAGTTGCCAGCCCTGACACACAACCTTCAACGAAGGTACGCTCATTCACGCATATCTCCAGACAGAAGACTCTCTAGCTGTGTAGTGCAATAATTGTGGAATTAGAGTTGTAGTGAAATAAATGAATAATGTCAACTGCTGTGCAATAAAAACATGAAACAATACCATGAACTGCATTGAAGTATACACACTAAAGTCTGTAGTGCAATAATTGTGGAATTAAAGCTGTTTTAAAGAAGTAAATAATGACAACTGTTCTGTAATAGGACATGAATCCATATCAATAACACCAAGGTAAATGGTATACATTAGGATTGTCTTGTTGTAACCATTGAAGTAGAGCTGTATGCATTTAGGTTGTAAGGTAAGGTGCTGCTGTCAAGTATAATACTATAATACCTGTAGAATGCAAATCTAATGGCTGCCATTTCTATTGTTTAACACATATAGTACCACTCAAGGCTGCCTCTAAGCCAATATTGTTCACATAATACCCTGTCATCCACAAACATCAGATAAGCAAGGGATATGAGAGATAGCCCATGTATGTTGCCTTCACAGATATTTCATCCCACTAACAAGAAAGTGTGTACTCCAGCATTGTTACACTGATATATCGTGTACCTACTATCTGTGCTATTTTTTTTTGTCTTGCATGTGTGTTGTTCTGTTACTGCAGTCTAGTATAATGCTGTAGTAGTACTGCCAGGTCATATTTTGTTTCCAGGTAAGTTCCAGGCAGGTATCAGTCAATCAATAATCAGCAGTGACTCATTAGCTCACTTTGTTAAATGTTCTGTATATAGTAAATTTTGCCCCACACAGACCAGGATTCTAATCCAGTGATAGGTAGCACTAAATATTACAGTAGCATTATTATATTATAGTAGCAGCCATGTAATGCTCACAAATTCTCTTTCCACAGGAACTACAGGTAAATGGGTGAGGTGGCCCATATTATGAGTAGAGAATTGTGTGTTTCAATTTCCCAGACTTTTAAAATCATTAGGAAGAATGTGAAAACTCAGTAAAGTGCAGTCAGAAATACTATGTGTAATCTTGTATGGCTATATGCCTGGAGTGTTTGTTAAAAGTTGCTGCAGTCACAGTCACTGCTATTGGGTTCTAGTCCCATGTCTGTCAACCAAGGCATGACTGCTGTTTAGTGTCTGTACTGTATACACTTGCAGTTTTAAAAGTACTGTGTTTTCATTTTTCTGTTTCCTAATTGTGTGTTTATTGAACAGTGTGCTGTGTGTCTCTCTGTTATAAGAAGGGTTGGTGGTCTTATCACTTCTTTGTTATCTGATATTTAATAGCCAAGAGGGATTCCTCTGTACTTTAAGTGATAGCCACAAAGTTGTATAAAACATTTTATGCTCAGCTTCTGAGAGACTTGTTTGGCTACAAACATCTGCATTAGAAGCTGAAGTTATGTGAAACTTGCAGTAGTGTATTTTAGTCTTCTGTTAAGTACAAACTTGCAGTTTTAAAAGTACTGTGTTTTCATTTTTCTGTTTCCTAATTGTGTGTTTCATTGAATAGTGTGCTGTGTGTCTCTCTGCTATAAGAGGGGTTTGTGGTCTTATCACTTCTTTGTTATCTGATATTTAATAGACAAGAGGGATTCCTCTGTACTTTAAGTGCTGGCCACAAAGTTGGAGAAAACATTTTATGCTCAACTTCTGAGAGACTTGCTTGACTACAAACATCTGCATTAGAAGCTGAAGTTAAGTGAAACTTGCAGTAGTGTATTTTAGTCTTCTGTTAAGTACAAACTTGCAGTTTTAAAAGTACTGGGTTTCAATTTTTCTGTTTCCTAATTGTATGTTTCATTGAACAGTGTGTTGTGTGTCTCTCTGCAATTAGTTCCCCATCCAGTGACCCTGTTCATGTGTTGGTATTAGTGTTGTGGCTCTGGAATTGCCTGCCCCTCCTGTAAGTCTGTATTAGAACATGCTTCCTGGGTCCATCTCATTTGCTCACTTAACTGAGTACAGTGAGATCATATTCTGAGTCTAGTGTTCACTCTACTTAATACAGAGATAAGATTTGAGAAGGCCAACCCACTTAGGTGCTTCCTTCCTCTCTCCTTGCCCTAAAAAAAAAATAAAATAAAAATTTGCACTTTAATCATCTGCTTTTACCATATTTGTGTTTCCTCCTACTTTATTTTGCTTTTCTTAAAAGTACTAAATTTGATTTATTCTGCTGCATTTATTACTTCTTGGTAGTAACCTGATTAAATTGTAACTGTTATTCTAAGTCTTTTGGTTTAATCACTTGGGCTTTATACAGGCTGTTTTACATTAAGAAGGTTTGTGGTCTGCACTGTTGTGGCAGGACAGGTAGCTTACATCCTTCTAAGCTGGGAATTGCTGATTGAAGGCCCAGTGTCTGCAGTTCTAAAAGTGTATTAGTTCTGGCTTAAGCACTTGGGCTTCAGGCCAGTTATTCTAATTAATAGGGTTTGTGTTCTGCACTCTTGTGGGAGGAGAGGCTATATTCTGCCCCTCTGAGCTGGAAATTTCTGGTCACAGGCTTATTGTGCTTGCTTATTTTAACTGTTTCTTTCTGAAATTAGTTCACCTTGTTGCTGTAGCATAGACCAGATTCCGGTCTGCTGAATCAAGCTTTGTTGTATAACTTGAGTACTGATCCAGGCCACCTTTTTTTGGAGAAGGTTCCCCTGCACCCTAGTAGCAGGAGTGTGCAGTTAGAACTTGTCTGATGACTGCTGCAACAGGGTTCAGCTTTGAGCTTTTTTCTGTTTAATTGGGTAATTTGTTTAAGTCAGTTTGTTCATTTTCTACTGTTATATATATATATATATATATATATATATATATATATATATATATATATATATACACATTACACTTTATTCATCTGCTTTTACTGTATTTGTGTTTCTTCCTACTTTATTACTAGGGGCATTGACTACAACTCTGATCTGCGATATACAACAATAAGCATCTGTTTCTGTGCATTTAAAGTGTTTTTTTTTCATTGTATCTGCTTTATTTTCTAATATATATATATATATATATATATATATATATATATATATATATATATATATATATATATATATATACTGGTTTCCCACCTTTCTAAGCTAGTATAGTCCAGTTTTCAGGTTAGTGCTGAATTCAGGGCTGCGTTACAAATATCTGTGTTTGCCCATACCTTACTTTGATAGAAGGAAGTTTCTCTGTTCACCTGTGAGAGAGGAGAGCTTTGAACAGCCTATCTGTCCCTGGAGGAGTTGTTTCAGCCCAGAAATTTGTAGTTTATTTGGGCTAATTTCTATCTCTTTCATTTCCCTGCTATAAATACCACATTTGCCCAGTTTTGCACCTAGGGTAATAGTATTCCTGGCACAACAAAGTCTTCTCTTCATTTTTTTTCCTTAGAACTTGACAAAATTTCAACTTAAGCACTCAAGCCATTCATTTCTCAGTTCTGTCATTTGCTCAAAACTTATAGCAAGCACTTATAAACCCTAGCACTAGACCCTCCTGTACTGTACAGAAGGACAAGGCTCTCTATTCAACATTACCAGCTATCCAGTAAAACAGTTCACTGTACCTATCCAGGCATGTCCAAAGGGCAGTTTCAGGTGTACTCTCTAGTCCAACTGGTGAATCTGGGCATTTTGAGGCAATGTTACAACTGCCTCATGTACACAGACAACCCTCTCCTCCTACCACCAAACATTAATACATGCGAGAGATGCAATTATACAGCCAAACTGGAGGTTAAGCTCTCTCAACCCAAGACTGGATCAGACAGTCAAGAGGAGAAGGGAAATGCGTGCATCACACTACCAGTCTCACATAGACCCATTAAACCAGCACTGGCAAAAAACACACATAAATACATGAAAACATACTCGGAGGCTCTAAATAAAAATCTGTAAAACCAACAGAGACCACAAAAGCAAACATCCAAGCAACCTCCACCCCCACAACACAAACCATGAAACACATACTTCAGAAAACCAGTGTGCCATGCAACCACAGCCCTTAAGGCAAAATAACGTACCCAACATACTAGTAATAGGTGACTCTATAGTCAGGCACACTGACGTCCCACTCACTAGGCTTAATAAGGAGAAGGTTACTATTAACTGCCTGTTGGGTGCCAGGATCCACCACATAACACAAGCACTCAGGTCACTCCAGAACAAGTACAAGTATGACTCTGTCATTGTCCATATTGGTGTGAATGACCTGAGCTGTACCTCCCTGGACTCCATGAAAAGAGACATGGAGGAGCTCTCTGATCACGTAGCCCAGGCCAGTATGACCCTGAGAAGCATCCTGCCCTCTCCAAGAATGATACCACAGTATAAAGAAAATATTCTCTATTTCAACAATTGGCTACATTTCTGGTGACATTCAAAGGGGATCTAGTGTCTGTCTGCCTGGGATGACTTACTCGACAAGCCACGCTGCTTCACTAGACACAGCTTGCACCTGTCACCCTTAGGCTTTCGAATACTGGTTAAGGCTCTTGCTACCCCCATAGTGCCTTTTTTAGGCAAGGCTCAAAAGACAAAACTACCACCGTGAATACCACAAGTAACAAAAAAACTGAAGGTAATGCAACTCAATGCCAGAAGTCTAAACTTCAAAATGCATGCACTTGAGGCACTCCTCGGTATGGAGAAAATTGATATATGTGCAGTAACAGAAACCTGGTTTAAGGCTGCAGAGAGCACCCCAGCACTACCAGGCTACTACTCATACCATACATTTTGGCCACAGAACCCAAATCGAAATACAAAAGGCAGGGACGTATCCATATTCATCAAGGATATCCACACCTCCGGGTTAGTGGGACAGCACAATGCTTCAGAGGTCATCCAAGTGCAACTAACAAAGGGCAAAACTGCAATTTAAATTGTAGCTTGCTACAGATCACCCACCATATCCCAGGACCCCCATTCCATGTTTTTGGAAACACTGGGAAACATAAAGGTCCTACCAACACCCTAATATTGGGTGATTTCAATTACCCAAACATTAACTGGGAGAACTACTCAAGTACTAACTCCCTTGTCCAACATTTCCTAGAATTTATAAACTCAAATGCCCTGATTCAACTGGTCAATACTCCCACCAGAGGTGACAACGTATTGGACCTGGTCATCACCAACATGGGCAACCGATGTTCCACACCGGAGGTCAACCCCTTGCTGGTTAGATCTGACCATAAACAAATCACTTTGGATATCCACATTCTGCCCCCACCCCCAGACAAGGAAACCACTATGAAAAACTTTTCAAAAGCAAACTTCACGTTACTTAAGACCGAGGTGGAAAGTTTCAAAGCCCCTATGCTAAAGGATAATGCTGTCCAAGCTGCAAAATCCTTTACTAATGCATTCTATGGGCACCTACAAGAATGTATGGATCGTGCCATCCCAAGGAAACCCACGACTCACTCCTCCAAGAAAAGGAAACCAGTCTGGTGGACTCCTGCCATAAACAAGCTAAACAATAGAAGGAGGAAACTAGTACAGAAAAGAGTAAAATCCCAAGAAGGGAAGACAGCCCTGATCTGTATCAGCAAGAAACTATGATCTCTCATAAAATCATCCAAGGTGAGTTTTTAAAGAACTTGCCAAGGACTCCCAAGATAACTACAAGGCATTCTTTAACTATGTCAAGAATCTAAGTGGCAATGCTCAGATCTGCTCGGAGATAGTGCAGAATTGCACAAAATACACTGAATTGACCAATATCACCAACATCCTGCAGACAGGTTCAGCGCAAACGTCACCCCCAAAAGGGCCCATAACCATACCAAAAGAATGTAGAGTCTCTGAAATCACAGACACTCAGGTTAAAACAGCCCTCTCCAAAGCCAAAAACACAGCATCAATGGGACCGGACGGTGTCCCAGGCTGCATCCTACATGAGCTCAAAGACGAACTAACCCCTCACCTAAACACACTGTTCAAACTCAACCTCTCCACAGGCTATGTACCCATAGAGTGGTGCACAACAATTGTTATTCCACTCCACAAAGGTGGAGCCACAACAGACCACGGGAACTATCGCCCTATAAGCCTGACTAGCTTGGTCTGCAAGGCTATTGAGCGCATCATCATGGAACTCATTAACAGAGACATTGGGAACCTCCAAACACTGGACCCTACCCAGTGCGGCTTTGTTAAGGGCAGATTATGCCTCCTAAACCTGGTGGACATCTTTGAGACAGTTACCAAGGCTATAGACGAGGGAAAGGTGGTACACACAGCCTACCTAAACCTCGCTAAGGCCTTCGACACCATTCCCCATTCTGGTATTATAGACAAGCTCACCAGCCTCAACATAAATCCCTACATCACAAGATGGGTTGCCAGCTGTCTCACGGACAGAACCCACATGGTGAGAGTTACAGGAGCTAGGTCCGACTCTAAACCGGTTACAAGTGGCGTTCCCCAGGGTTCAGTCCTAGGACTCTTCCAGTTTGGCATATACTTCTCAGAGGTACAGGCAAACACAGGAGGACTATGGCTGACCAAGTTCACAGTTGACTGCAAACTAGGGGCTATAACTGACTATCCAGCTGAAACAGGCATCCTCTAAAAGGGTCTCACTGAGACGGATAACTGATGTCAAAATCATGGCCTCAAGCTAAGTGCCAAAAAGTGCATAGTCATCCCCTTTGGAAAAAACAAAGTATCCACAAACTACCACATAGGTAGTAGTCCCTTAAATACGGAAGACGTAATTAGGGATCTGGGGACCCAAGTAGATAGTAGTCTCACCTTTGATAATCACATTGCCAAAGTGGTTAGAAAATCCTTCTACATGGCCCACCTAATCACAAAAGGGTTCGCATCCAGCTCAAAAGAGGTCATTGTGCCCCTCTACTCATCAGACCCATCATAGAGTACAATGCCCCATTTGGGATGTATCTTACAAGACACCTGCAACAGCTGGAAAGACCACAGAAGTACCTTACCAAGAGGATCACTGGCCTCAAACTGATACCCTATGCAGCTTGACTGAAGAAACTCCAGCTGTACTCTGTTGCATACCGCCTACTCAGAGGTGATCTCTGCCTGACATACAAGGCCATATCGAACCCAGAATTGATGGATATGCTCCACCTAAAGAAAACCTTATCCCCTTGAGCCACATGCTCTAGGGATCTAAACCTCACCACAACAATAAATAGGACATGCTGGAGGGATAGATTCCTGTCCCAGAGACTTCCCATGCTTTGGAACAAGATTCCAATCTACATTAGGCAGAGCTCCTCTCTAACACTTTTCAAAAGAAACCTTGACGAGTAGATGAGAAACAGAAAGTTTCACCCCAGGGATCACTTCAGTAGCTCTGCTGGACAGAGGTACAGGGAACTAATCTAAGGGGGCAGTGAAAGCCAACACATTCTGGCTAGGCTTATAAATGCCTTCTGGCAGATAGCCTAGTACCTACCGATGAACCTATGAACATACATGTCTCTCAAGTGTCACAATTTCACATTATGTAATTAATAGTGTATAGTCCACCTGTTACAGGAATAGCATGGCAATGTTTACCTAGTTTGCACAGTATCACCATTTCAGCCCATAGAACACCATGGTAATTATGTAGGTCCACCTGATGTTCAAGTGTTCTGTGTAGGTATGTACCCACAGTTGTTACCGTTTGGCCCGTAGTGTCCCATGTATGTAGCTTGAGAGGTATGTACATGCTATATCAGCTACAGGAAACTTGTACTCACTGTAAATGTAAAGAAAATACAGATGCATAGAGTAGATAGTAGTATTGTCAAGGAAGAAAGCATCGGTGTTACTAATGGACTGATTTTCTCTCTCTTCCTACTTCTTATTTTCATTTATTTATTACTGTTATTCATTGGTTATGGTTTACTATTAACATATGTTGCTGCATTAACTGTTTTGGGGCATGTGTTATTGTTATGCATTATAGCAGATGCATATTAACATATCTTGTTAAATTACTGATTTTGTTGGCTTTATGCTGTAACTGTTATGGAGTGCTGTTATACTGACTATTCTGTTATTGATTGTTGTGTTTCACATAATTTGCATTGATCTGTAATTGTATTTCCAATGTTCTGCCATGCTGTTATTACTAATAATGTTTTGTTAATAACTAACCTATACTTATTGTTATACCTCCATTATCACAGCACCTTTGGGTAAGTCGGTTCCTGGTGATCTGCTTACCTTGCCTTAACTGGCTGTGGCACTGGGTCCTAGTATGTCTGGAACCCAGGCCGGTGGTGTCCCTTCTGCTGCTTATGCACCACCTGCAGCATTGGGTGGAACCATCTCAGGTATAGGGCCCCGCCTCTCCCTGGGAGTGGTGGCAGAGGGGCTGCAGTCACCCTGGATCAACTGCCAATCATGGTGCACAGGATTGCTCAACAGAGCTATGAACACTGCCTGTGCCAGATTGAGAGCAAGCTGGCTGACCTGGTGAAGCACCCAGCCTCCAGCACAGCCACCCTCAGGGCAGTGAAGGAGCTGTGTCAACTGTCCCATGGGTGGGGACATGACTCACGTTGCTGCCATCTGGAGGCATGTGCGACTTGGTTCCACAACACCCTCCCCATCCAAGGTGATTACCCCCCCATATGTCAGACACCACTCTTGTCTGCTGTCTTGTTTGTCTTGTCTGTCTGCAAATGCATCCTCTCCTACCCAGCTTACTTCCCCACATGTGCCTATATCCCTTTCCCTGCATTTCACTCTCACCTTAAAAAAAAATGGGCACCTATCCCACAAAAAAAAATATTGTTCCATACATAGCTCTCTATGTCACACATGTGTCCACTGGACCCCACATATCTGGTTTAATTGACTTGACAACACAGCTATGTTATCCTCACCCCTCTTCCTAGGGTTTGAAAGTACAAATGCATTTACAAAACCTGTCAAAATGCACAGCTGTTTCTGTACAAGAAATGGATAGCTATGGGTCTTTCTTACACCCTTCTTGCACATCCCTCACTCCCTTTCACTATGTTTTTCTCCCTGCTTGCTCCAATTTCCCCACTTTCCTATCACCCCCTTTTGCTTTTCTTTGCATTTTTAGCACAGGTTTGAGCGGAGCTAAGCAAAGTATTATGGTGCAGCTCACCATGCTGCTTCACTTAGCTATGCTGAAATTAGCATTAATGAGTAAATGTGTTGCATTGTCTGACACATGTACAAAATGAACACCTCTGCCAAGTGTTGAACCCAGGGGCCTGTCATGTATAGGTCACACTGCATTAACCCACCAGACAAACAGATCTAATGTAAAACAGATGTTTCCAGCAAAACATACTGATTGCCATTTACAGTCATTAGGCATGTAACTGAAATAAAAACTAATGGAAAAAATGGGAGTGCACCTTGGACTCTGGTGCAATAATACACCAGTAGACAGCCAAAGACATAATAATGGATGTAAGTGAGTCCTGTGATAGCAGGTATATGTGCCGTTTTTATCAGCAACTTGTGGAAAGACACCTGCTAAGGCAGCAATGGCAAAGTACATGTACAACTAGAACCCTGGTGCAGAATTACAGTCATATAAAGCCATGTACATACTGATGAATGTAGAAATGTTTCTCGCAGCCTGTGTATTGCACATATATTTTGCAAATACAGATGTTTTTGCAGTGACTCAGCAGTGCAGTCTGTTAAATGGCTTGCATACAGTGCATTTTGCCACACACAGTCCTGGGTTCAAATCCAGTTTTGTCTAGCAGTTCAAATACATTATTGGGAAGACAGAAAGTAATGACTGAGTCATGCAATCCTAATCTGCACAGGTTACTGCTAGTTAATGAACTGCTACACATTTTTTGCAAGTCAGAGGCCTGCAGGTAGGGACACACTGCACATATCTGTATAGCCTAACTATATGTTGCCTACTACTCTGTTATTGGCACCATTGCATAAGAGACATACATTACTCACATGCCTTGATTGGACTGTACAGGGTACCCTTACCCTGGCTGTGTAGTAATGACAGGGCTGCCACAGTTACACATACAGCTCGCTGAACTTAAAAGCGTCCACACTCCCCCTGTGTGCACTAGCCTGCAGTAACAGCTGCAGTCTGTAACATACACAGCTGTATTGAAAGGTAACTGTTACAGACCTACCATACCTCCCAACCCCTTAGAACAAAGGATCTTGACACAGCCAGATGTAATGGGAGGGGGGGTCTAAGGCCCAAAGATAGGGACATGTTTAAACGTTTGCCCCTACAAAGATAGTAGGTTGATGGATTCACAGCTATTGCATTAACATGCATATTCCAATGGGTATGAAGTCTGCCACTCAAGTGTGTCTCTTTTTTTACTAACCTCAACCCATGATGTTTGCCAGTGAACTGCCAGATAACCACAATTTCATGGGACACCGACCACATATATGAGGCGAAACTGTGGATATACTCCATAAATCTATACAGCTGACAGTTATGGTACCTATCCAATGTGATGCTGTCCTCTCCACACCTCAGTGATGTCCATCTGAACAACTAAGAAAAGTGCCTAGGTCTACATGAAAACCTTATATATTGCACTGAGGTGGAATGTCATTTGCCAATGATAGTGCAATTCCACTGTTTTGGCTGTGATTAGCAATTCTAAGCCACAGATTAGTGCAGTGGAAATCACCTGCTAATGAGCAGTACCTTAAAAAGGCAAGCAGCTGGGGAACAGCTCTGTATGTGACTTCACTCACATGAAGAGCAGCTTTCAAAAAGTATAAGCAAAGTTCAGAAAAGGAGCATTGCACTCCAGCAGGAATGGAATAGTTTCTCCATATAAGAGGATGTGGATGAGAGGATGGAAGTATGGAGAATAGAGATTACAACAGTAATCCTTTTGTAGTTCTATGGTAATGACTTATCAGTGATATTCTGCTTTCCTACACCTACAGGCATACCTCTCAACTGTCCCTGATTTTTCATCACATCTCAGCTCTGTCCCTGTCAATCCCACCTACAATGAGTGAGGGTGTATACAACTGTAACATCAATCAGTGTACGTTAATTCAGCCTCCTAATTCACTTACTCTCTCACATACATAGTCCTAACATTTTAAAAGTGTCCCTGAATGTCTCTGAAGTACTCTGGCTAAGTCCCTGTTCCTGTTGACATATGTCCCTGTTTGGTTGACGGCTATGCCTAACATACCTGTCAACCTCTTACAGCTTGAAACCAGGACAAACCAATAATTTATGGGGGAACAAAGGCCCAATCTCAACAACAGTGTTTAAATATTTGTTAGAGATCCACAAGTTTGTGTGAAAGTTACAAAAATATGAGTCGAACATCCTGACATTCTGCTAAGCTCTGTAAAGTTGAGATATAAGATGCCTACAGGAAACATGTACTACAGCAGGTTTACATTGTTTTCTGTCATTGTGGCACACTGATGTTGCTAGACTGTGCTCATATAGTTGTAACAGCACATTGTTAATTGTCCGGCAGTGGCAATATGACATATTAGAGGGAGTTTACCCATAGGGGACACACCACAATAGACTGCACTGCTGGATGTTGGAACAGATATCAGAATCTGCCACGGCACACAGAGACATACCCCAGTATTGCTGCTACCTGGGTGGTATCCACACACAATGAGTGTTGCCAGACTTTGAGGTATGACATGTGAGGGAGCAGTGGATAGCAGGTCATTATAGGTGTGCTGGATCTGTACATACTGGATGTCCACATATCTTGCCCTGTAATGTGTTCCCCTTTTGTTGTCTTTCAGGGATCATGTACCACTGAAGACATGCCCCCTTCTCAGAGGCAGAAAATGACATGATAGTCAATGGACTGAGATAGCACCATTGGATCTTGTTGTCCAGGGCGAGGCATAATCGCAAGGCATAATCGGGAGCAGTGGGCAGCATTATGGGCAGACCTTGTGTGGATTGTCAATCAGGTTTCTGACAGGACAGGACCTATGAGCAGGTCCGACACCTGGCCACAGATGTGCTGAATGCTGCACGATGATGGACAGCTGATGTTGCCAGAGATCGTGCAGCCACTGGTGGGGGGCCTGCCATAGAACATCCACTTACAGCTACAGAGGAATTCTTGCTGAACCTAGGAATACACAACAGCTCCCAAGCATCCATCACAACATACATTGTGGAGGCAGGTGCCACAGTGTCCACAGCAGAAGAGTGTCCAGGCAAGCATACTGTGTTCACCAGTGTAATACTGTATCAGGCATTGTGGCAGGCTGTACATACCTGTACTTGGGTATTAGGTCTATCTGCATTAGGGTGGGGGGAGTTGGGGTTTACACACAGTTGTGCACACATACTTAGAATGTCAGCAATACAGTCAGTATCACAGTAGCCACTGTATGTTTGGGTATATGACATATTACCTTGTAGTGATGCAACATTTGGTGGTGCTGACAATACCTTCCACTCACCTTTTCATAGGTCAGTCAGGAGTGGCCCAGTTCCATGGTTCTGTACCTAATAAGTGTGATACAGTTTTTTACAGATCATATATACCCTACGAAAGGTATGGGCTGCCATATTGCCAAATGCTGTGTTTAGCCAGTGTAAAATATTTATATGTTCCATTCTAGAACAGATAACAACGGTTCATAGACTGGTTAGTCACAGGTGTGTATTTGAACAACCATCAACATGTCTGCCCTTATAGTTATGAGTGGCTACCAGTCTGGTATACATGAGGCAATTACTCCAAGATGCCTGTTCAAACACAAAAGGGAGATTCTGCATACCAGAAGCACTGACACTAGTACTGACATATCATTCTCAAGTTAGGTGTACTGGGTTTTATGTGTAGGTCTACCACGTACAGTGTCATATTTCATACCTTACAGGCACATTGTACTGGTAACTTTACCTGGGTGTAGCTGAAGTGCATGTTATAATGGGCCTGACTTGTCTCTGTATGTTGTTGTGAGTGTGTCTGCTGTGCATGTGAGCAGAGATGTGAAGATGTGGGACTTGTAATGCCATTGTGGATCCTTATCTGTATGAGTCAGTGTGGATTACCATACATAATAGTGCAGGCAGTAATGCACTGCTGTTGTTTTGCTTCTCACAGGTGACCGGGCGGTTGGAGTTTGCCCCCCTCACAACCTGATGTCAGTGTCTCATCGGATGTTGATGACGATAATGGCCATAGTGAGGCACAGGTGGGGTGGCTGAATCTGTCCCAGAGGTTGACATCCCTGTTCTGCCCCAATTGTCACTGTACACAGTCAGTATGCCCACACATACCCAGTCACCAGATGCCACAGATATTGGACAGTCAGAGGGTGGCAGCATTGAACAGGGCAGTGTGGCAACTATGGCATCGGTTAGTGTAGACACTGGCCATAGCTAGAGAGCTGGCGAGGTCCCACACAGGTGAATTGATAGGGGTGCTCATAGGAGGACTGCTGTCCATCCTCCACCTGTTGCAGGTGTCACATCATGGGTTACTCGCCGCATGTTTCGGTCCATCATGGAGGCACAGGCACATTCTGAATGCAACACCAGCTGGATGGCTAGGATTATGGATGCAGCACAGTCTTACATCTGTGACTGCCTCCACCACATTAGGGACACCCTGGATTAGTTCACTGCTGTTGTGGATAGATGGTGGGCTGAGGCAGTGTCTGTCTTTGACAGCATAATGTCTGTGCTGGAACATCTGATTGGATTTGGGCATCAGAAATGTGGACAAAAGTCAGCAACACCATCTGCTGGGAATCCACGTGTACATGCACAGTCATGCTCCTGTAGTGGTAGTACCTACAGAGCTACAGAGGGAAGTGTGCTGTCAACATGGCAGGCCATGGGCATGTGGTCCTGGGTGGTCCCGTAGGGGACACAGACCCAGCATTTTGCAGCCACTATCAGGTACTAGCATCGCATCTTACTTTGGGTATGGTGGTGCCAGTGCTACTCCTGGCAGAGCCAGTTTATGTGTTTGTGGCTGGGGACAGTGAACTGTCCACTCTACCATGTAGGTTCCACAGCTGTCCAACATACACATGTGTAGGGCCAGCACTGGGATTGACTGTGTGCATGCAGACACTCAGGCACCACTGTTGCATGCACATCATCTACAGACACACACACATAGCACCTCTCCATGGCCCATCTAACCCGCACCCCTTCTTGACTCACACACAGTTTTACACAGCCTACACCACACCCTGTGCATGTGATGATACCTGTGCCACATCCCTGCCATCCATGCCATCAATGCAGGGAAATACAAATATGTGTCTGATGTTGTGGGCCACTAAAGGCATTGCATGCTGGTATATGTCATGACTACACATCAAAGGTTGTGTATCTTTGCTGCATGATGTTAGACTGGAGGTAGTGTTACAGAATGACAGGTGTGTCACGGACCTGTGTATGTGTCTTTTCCAGGTGTCTGAGGAGTTAAACAATGGGCACATGGTGGCAATACAGTGGCACAGAATGACATCGCAGGACAGCAGAAATATGATGTCAGCAAGGAAAGGCAGATTATGTGCATGGCCTCCTAGGTGCATATGTGCATAACAGTGTATCAGGGATAGCAGCATATACCTACTTAAATTTCTTGCTGCTTCAAAATTCTTGGTCATTCAGTTACATTTTTTGCCCCTATTCCACCTTAATAATATGTGCTAACTCCAGCCCTATATCTGCCCCTGCCCTAACCCCAACCTGTATCTTAATTTTAAAAAAATCCCATACCTGTACCACTGCACAAGACAGCTCATACAATCACCATGCACATACACACACACACACACACACACACACACACACACACTAAATTTATCCCCTAACCCTAAATGTTCATTTACACTTAATCTATTCCTGACCTAAACCTTACTATATCCTTGGCCTAAGTTCACAAATGCACAGACGCATACAGTATACACACATGCCTGCTACAAATCTCTCTTCAAAAACTAAGATCACCAATGATGTCAATCATTTTTGCTGGTACTATGGCAGGTAGGATGCTACTCAAGACTAGATTCATACCCACCTGGGACACATACTCAGAGAGCTCCATCACGTCTCTCTTCAGTGAGGTACATCTTAGGTTGTTTACGCCCATGTGGACTATGACCATATCAAACTGGTACTTGTGCTTTAAAGACCTAAGTGCATGCTTGATCTGTCAGTTCCTGGCTCCAGATAGACAGCTCACTGTGATCTCTTCCTTGTTTAGCTTGTTAAGGGGGACGTCAGTATGTCTTATAATGGAATCCCAACAACTAACTTGTTAATTATGCTTGCAACATACATTTTCTCCTGTTGTAGACTGATTTATATTAGTCTGTTATAACCATAAAGTACTGTTGCTTAAGGTGTTCTTGAACTTAAACTGTGTTTAAACAACTCTTTTCTCTACACTCAATATTGAATTTCTAAGCCTCCTATCTTCTCTTTCTTGCTTAAAGTGTTTAATGCTGAGTGTGAATTGTTAATTATGCTTGCAACATACATTTTCTCCTGTTGTAGACTGATTTATATTAGTCTGTTATAACCATAAAGTACTGTTGCTTAAGGTGTTCTTGAACTTAAACTGTGTTTAAACAACTCTTTTCTCTACACTCAATATTGAATTTCTAAGCCTCCTATCTTCTCTTTCTCTCTCCTTATATCACCAGCATTGTGCTCCAGTTTGTCCCTGCAACAACTACCTGCATTGTCCCTTTCAGGAAGTCTCTGAACATTAGGGCAACTAAGAGAAACCACCTAGCATCTCCCTGAAAACGTTGACCTCTGTAAAGGCATTGAACAGTATGTATTGACAGCAACTCTGAAGGGTTACATATTAAGCAACTGCTTCTAACCAGGATTGTAAGTTTACTAGTCTTAGCATACTATTCAGGCAGGCTAGCCAGCAGCCTACCCTCCCTTCACAGATTCAACCTTTTCCCCTATTATTCTAACCCCCTTACATTACCTGTTCCTTCTCTTTCGCGCTTTAGTCCCCCATACCCACCTAGACAAGACCATTGCTATACTATAACTGGCCACCAGGTGGCACCTCGTGAACTAACTTTCTATAAAGAAAGCTTTCTGATTTGCAATTGTCTACCCCATATTGTAACCGTTCTAAATTACCAGCTTCTGCCCTGTATTCCCCACATCTTTTCTGTAAGCTTTCTGTAACCTGAACCCTAGTCATGCTGCTCTTAGTCCCCTGATACACTTATCACCTTTTCTTCTCTCCCCAAGGAATCCTGCCTTCAGTGCCCTCTACCCTTACATCCTGCCTCTCTTCCCCCACACCTCTGAATCAACCTTTCTCCTACCATCAGACTTACCTGTTGGTTAGCTCTCTCTTTACTGATTGTCTCCCTCCACATTTTACTCCCTTGTCTCTTCCCACTCCGTTAAGCCCTCTTGCTCACTCCGCTCCCCTACCCTACCCCCAAATCCCACCCACCCCCACAACCTCTACCTTTATAGCCTGTAAACCACACCTACTTCCTCCCAAACTATCAAACTCCTCCCCTTCCTCTTCCCATCCCCTCCCACCCCTCTCTATACTCTCATGACAACTTCCCCACATCCTTCTCGAAATAATTTTATATCTCACCAACACAACAACATGTCTCTAAGTTATTCATCCTACCCAATTCAACTTTTACTCCTTTTCAGCCTCACTTATTTTTACTCTCTTACACAACCCTCTCTCATCAACCATTCTACCCACTTACATACCACCTTTCATCTCCATACATCAGAATCTCACTACAATAACCACATCTCTCCTAATAACACTGAAAAAAATGGACTAGCCGAAAAACGTTTTAAAATGACAAACAATGAAATGAAACGATCAACATAAAATGTTTTTTGGTCTATAGATAGACTATTTATGTTAATTCAGCAAGTATTGTAATTCGGGGAAATACTTAATAATTGCAGTGTAGTAATATCAAAAGTTTTGTGAAGTAATACATAAATTTATTTTTATTTCTATACTTTACCATTAATCTCACCTTGTCATGGTCTCAGTCAAGATAGGTTATTTTCAGTGTAATTCAAATTATCTAAATACACTTCATCAATTAAGTAATTTTTTTATGTTACATTTTTAAAATATACATACACACATATATACATTGCTAATGTTAATGAAATCAATTTTGTTATATAGGTATTCACAAAATATATTGTTTTTCTTATATTCAATGGAATTTGAAACGTTATTCATTTTATTCCACCACATCCAAAAAATATATAACTTTTTGACAGTTTGTATTCATTTAGATGAATTTGTATGAATGTTATTTATTGGTTGTATATATTTAACATATTAGAGTGGTTAGTATTTACTGACAGACACGAGTTATACAATACAGACGATCGTTTTCCATTCATAATTTTGAATGGTTAAGGTTTCCTATGAAGCTATACAGTGCTTTGTTCACCTAGCGCACTTTATTTCCTGTTATGGGGTTTTTTTCAGGACTGATCATCTAGTGTTATACACCAAATATACACAAACATAATTTTGAGTAGTTATTATTTTAGTTTACCACTAGAAAGATTTAGGTTCATTTTTTAGTTCTTATCTATTAATATCAGAATAGTCTTTCATCACGAAAGGAGAGGCTTTCGTTAAATAAATATCTAGCGCTCAATTATTTAGAAGCGCTTACTTTATACAAAGTTCCGAAAGTCTATTATTATGCAAGTGAATTCAGGCAGAATGTTTTAAATGGTAGAAAATGTGTATAAGTAAATATTTTTACATAGAATATTTTTATATATTCACCTTTTTAAAGTGAAAGGATTGGTGTTTAAAAAGTGTGAACACAGACTACATTAGTGAATATAAGTAAACGCATATATATATTTTTTAATTCATTATGAACAAAACTGTTGATAGTATTATGTTCATATTCACACAAAGAGAGACAACATTTATTGTGAAAAGTTCATTGATTTAGAGTTACAATCATATTATGAAAATGTTATTTAATTAATGAATTGCATTACATCATTTCCTGTCATGTTTTTTAAAAAACGGGAACATGGGAGAGTTCCCGTTTTTCTGAAGAAGTTCACGTTTTAAATAAAGGTGAAAGAAAGCACTAATTTGTATTCAGCTTCCTATCATTCATAACAGTCACTGACCTTTGTTTTTTTCGTTTGCACATCTCTCCTAACCTTTACCCCCTCTGCAACAACCTATGTTTTCACTATAAACGTATCCTTCCTCATAAAGCCATCACACCCTCCCTATTCTCCATATCCCCCTCTAATCCTTCC
The DNA here is from genome assembly GCF_019279795.1 of Protopterus annectens. NCBI lineage: Eukaryota > Metazoa > Chordata > Ceratodontiformes > Protopteridae > Protopterus > Protopterus annectens. Next base: position 1,293,223,360 of record NC_056732.1, read on the forward strand.
ACCCACTCCATTCAAACTAAACAACCCAAATACCTCTTCTTACTAACCAAACTTCTAACTTCAATACTTTTATCTGGTGATATACACCCTAACCCAGGTCCAAACCACTCCTCAAATTATAAATCCATCCTATTCACATCTCTTAATGCACAAAGCTTAGCAAACAAAATCCCTAACCTTCATGCATGGGTATTCCATAACAAACCTGACATCTTAGCCATTTCTGAAACCTGGCTAAAACCCCACATTAAGGATGCTGAGATATTACCACCAAACTACTCAATCATTAGATCAGACAGATCCTACAAAAAGGGTGGTGGAGTAGCTCTACTCTATGCATCCTCTCTATGCCTAACACCCTACAACAAAACCATTCCCCAGTTTTCTAATGCAGAACTACTACTAGCTCATCTCCAGCTAAATACACACAAATCCATTTCTATAGCCTCTCTACATTCCCCCTGGAGATAATATCCCAATACTTGAAAACATCCTCTCCTGGCTATCAAGTAACATTAATAATGAAACTATAATCATGGGAGATACCAACATAAATTGGTCCTCCATACAGTCACCTACACACCCCCTCAACATCAACCTTTTCAAATACTCTCAATTAATCAACACAATAACTAGGCCATCCAAGGACTTCTCAAGGGGCAACATCTTAGACTGGATTCTAGTCTCCCATCCCCATAACTACCCTGACAGTGGAACCCTTCCTGACCCCCTCAGTGATCATCTTCCCATCTTCACTACATGTCTTCCAACTCCCCTGCAAGTTACTCACAATTACATAACTACCAGATTCCATAAAAACTTCAACCCTGAAGCTTTTTCCAGTAACCTTAAATCTATTAATTGGACTCCCTTAAAAACCCTACCACTCGAAAATGCAGTATCCCACTTTAACACTATCTTCCTAAACATCCTAAATAATCATGCTCCCCTAATAACCAAAAGAATAAAAAGGAAAGCAGCCCCCTGGCTAACAAAAAATACAATTACTTCCATGCGACTCAGAGACAAAACATGGACACAATACAAGAAAAACAAATCTACATCAAACCTCAATCAATACAAAACTATACGTAACTCAGTAAAAAAACTTATCTCAATAGACCGGCAAAATTACTTTATCCACCTTCAAAACAATCATAAAACTAACCCACGAAAATTCTGGGCAAGTATAAATTCACTCTTAAAACCTGGTACTATAGAAAACCCAAACCCCAGCCCAGACTCACAAGACATAGATCTTGCTACCCAATTCAATTGTTTCTTCATAGACTCTATTTCTAAACTTACCTCCTCTTTTAGACACAATTCACCTAATACCTCCTCTTCTGACAACCAACATCCCCCTCCTACTCCTTTGTCTCATTCACCCTCACCTCAATCTTCCCCTCCTACTCCTTTGTCCCATTCATCCCCACCTCAATCCCACCCTTTTTCAATTAAACCTACTCCTACTTCTACCATAAGAAAACTCCTACAGAAATTAAAACCATGCACCATTGCCCCTGACAACATTCCCTCATACTATCTCAGTATAGCTTCTGATGCCATTGCCCTCCCTATCAGCATCCTCATCAATCGCTCTATCCAAGAAGGTCTTGTTCCCGAATCCTGGAAGAAAGCCTATATTATTCCTCTACACAACGGTGGAAATAATACGAACATCTCCAATTTCCATCCTATAGCCATCCGCTCTCCCATTTCTAAAGTCCTGGAGAAATGTATCCACCTTCAACTCCTTCCCCACCTCTTGGACAACAATCAACTAACCCCCACCCAACACGGATTCAGACCCCATCATAGTACTATGACAGCCCTCCTATCTTTCCTCGAAACTGTGAACAAAGCTAGGGATTCTGGACTCATTGTATCTACAACTCTTCTTGATCTTTCTAAGGCTTTTGATACTATCTCCCATAACCTACTTCTTACTAAACTATCTAATCTAAACCTTTCTCTCACTTCACTCCACTGGTTTAACAGCTATCTCTCCAACAGACAACAAGCAGTCAAATGGAAAAAAGCCACTTCCTCCTTTCTAAATACCCCTACAGGTGTCCCACAAGGCTCCATCCTGGGCCCCCTTCTCTTTAATATCTTCATTAATGACTTTTACCATGCTATCCCTCAGGCTAATATTATTCAATATGCAGATGATTCCACAATCATCTGCACTGCCTCATCCATACCAACTCTACTAAAGCTTACCCAGGATGCCTTCTCTACCACTGAAAATTGGATGAAAGACAACCATCTAGCTCTTAATGCTACTAAAACCAAACTCATGATATTTACTCCTTCAAAAACACTAACATCGATCTTAAATCATTCTCCATCTACAGCCATAATAACATTCCCCTTGAGCTTGTATCAGAAACCAAACTATTAGGAGTCCAAATCGATGACCAGTTTAAATTCCACTCCCATCTGCTAAAAAACATAAAAAAAACACACCAAAAACTTGGCATGCTCTACCGTCATAATCGCTTTCTCAGCTCAGCTACCAAGATTACACTCTCAACTACATTTCTCTTACCCTCCCTTCTCTATGGAGCACCCCTTCTTACTAACCTTCAATCTTCCCTCAAAACCAAACTATCCTCTTGTTACAATAAAATTGCCAAATTTGCCACTTCTAACAAATCATCTACACACCACTGTGAACCACTCCACAAACTAAAATGGTTAGAACTACCTAATTACCTTTCATATACTCAACTCACATATGTTCACAATCTGATTTTCCAGCCATCCCTCTGCCCCTCACTCTCTTCTACCTTTAAAATGCACCACACACAAAGACAACTAAGATCAAACAATCAAAACCTCATAGAAATACATAGACCCCACCACCCTTCTGGACAAAACCTCCTGTCCTTCTCTCTAGCACGCTCATGGAACTCCCTTCCTCCCTCTATTCGTACCATCACAAGCCTCCCATCCTTCAAAAAATCACTCCACTCTTATCTATCCTCCACATGGCAATGCTCCTGCTCTCACCCTTCGTAACCTGCTATTTCATCTAGTAACTCTTTCAGTTCTGACTGTATGAACACCAGGCAGCATTACCCTTGGCCTACCTGTATACTACACTAACTCTATATATATATATATATATATATATATATATATATATATATATATATATATATAAAAAAAAAAAAAAAAAGCTTTTATAAATTTGGTGTTACTCTTATTGCCTTGTTTCAGCTGTCTCTGCATGTTTAATTACATAAATTGTACTATGTTTTACCCCATCAAATGTATATGTATATCCTCTGTATTTGGTACTTTTCTCATGTTGAACCCCATGTAATGTCTATGTATATCCTCATTCTCTGTTAAATATGTATGTGGAGCTTTTCTCCCCAGGACTCCATTGAAAATGGGTTCTTGAGCCCAATGGACTATCCTGGTTAAACAAATGCAAATAAATAAATAAATAAATAAATAACTAGAATGTTTGGCTGTGCAGTGCATTGCCTTATGGACTTGGAAGCAGGGCTACTAAGATTTTTAGAGTTATGTGTTGTGTGAGGTACTGTCTTTTTTGAATGTACGCATGGCCCCTGAGAGATGCTTTTAGGAGGTCTTGCAGGTTTGGGTAGATTACAGGTGAGTACCTCCACATATGTGGGCCTATGTGTTTGTTCCTTAGTGTTGATAGTGCGTGTTTTGGGTGTAATGTTGATAACCTGGTTTGCATTTTTCATATGTGTATGTGAGAGCTTTGCCTCTAATGACATTTTGTTCTTAACATTTCTCACACACTGTATTTGTATATTCTAAAATGAAATGGTTGTCAGTGAACATGAGGCAGTTACTACACTGCCTCAAGATGCCCATATCTTCCAGTCCGGAAACAGAGATGACAGGGAAGCACCTGTCCATTATATCAGATCTTTAGTAGATGGGAAGGAGTTGGGGAGAGTCACTTAAAGGTCGAAGTGAGAGTATTTAGTAGTATACTATTAAATGACCTGCAGTGATGCTTCCCTCTGCTCAAACTGGCAGCTCTTCAAGCACCTATGAACAATGGGAGACTATGAAGATTGTTTCCTGTAAAGGATTTTAAACTGGAGAGGTTTGCTTAATATACAAGGCACAAGTAACTGTGCACAAACACAAGGTTTTTATACTAGCAGGATGAAACATTTTTGCACAATTAAGCCCTCAGGCCAATCAGATACATAAACAATAAGCCTTCCACCAGCAGTTCCCACCTTGGATGGGTTGAATCAGCCCACTACTCCCACAAGAGTGCAAAAAAAAGCCCCATAATGTAAAACGATCTGGTTTTGAGCTCAAGTGCAGTAATAAATGCTTTGCAAGCTAGAGGAGTTTGACTTTATTAGTCTGAATGCACAAGTAAAGACTTATGTAAAGTAAGTAAAAATTAATGGGCATTCAGAAGCCATTGAGCTGAACACTGGTAAGTCCTTAAGGGTCATTTGCATTTATCATATGAGCTTCTACCACAGGAGTTTTAAAAGTATTACATAGTGAATACTGTAGCTTAGCTTGTCTTTCTTGTATTTTTTCTGTATAGTTTGTCTGCATGACATTTATATATATATGAGGAGGAACTTTCCATTACTTTACCTAAAGGATTAACCATGAGCCAACTAGATGAGACTTGTCTAGTTCTTGATGCTTTAATAGATCATATTATTTTAGACTTTTGTAGTAATTAGAGGAATTTGCTTTCTTTCAAACCAGCTTATAATTGTGACAGGTCTCCCTGTATGCTGTGAAGAAACAGTGTCTTGAGTTGTTACTGACCTGCAGACAAACAGATTTCTGTGCAAAGAATTGCCAATACATTTTGAAGATTTAAGGAAGCAAGTTAACTTAGACAGAATACAATAACAGTTCAAGAATGGCTCCTTGTTGTATTCTTTAGTAATGTTCATAGGATCATAGGAAATACAAGGCAACTGAGGCTTACAGTCATTAATGCCTTGTTGGGAACATTTATTGGTGAAAGAAGTGACCTATAACTGAGACAGTTTGCAAACCAGTCTAAACAACATTGGCCAAAGCCAAGACATGACAGTTTCAGAGATGAACATGATTTATAGTGTCTGATGCTTTGGTTAAGTCAACATACATAATTCCAGTTTGAAGACCCTGATATGATGCAGTAAGGATGGTATATTAGTGTACAACCAGATCTCATTGTCCAGGCTTTAGTAACTGCATATTGACAGTGAGTCAACAGACTACATTCATCTACAAAATTCATTATCTAATAATAAAGGAGCTTTTTGATATCTCAGCAAAATTGTCAAATGTCCTTGCTTTGCTAATATCCCAGTGACCTGCTGGTAGATACTAGCAGTTAGGAAAGCTGTCAAGGAAAACAGCAGTCCATCCTGGCAGGAGGATCCTCAGATACTACTTAATACATACAGTGCAAGAAGCTAGCAACTAGGGCAGTTGCCAAAGTGAAGGCCTGGGTGTGGGGTATGTTTGGTAAGGCCAAGGAAATAGACTTTTAGATGGTCTTAAAAAGGGTCTGGTAAACAATCCTCTGCTAACTTTGGGGTGGGGGCAGGTGAAGAAATGCTGTCCTCAAATTTGAATATTTTTATGAGGTAGAAGGAATGCTTTGAAAATCTCTTGAACCCTGTGGTCATGTCTTCCTTTGAGGAATCATTTTCAGAAACAAATAATAGGACTGAGTTTGTTTCTACAGATGTGATCTCTGCAGTAGTTAAACAATTACGAACTGGTAAGGCTCTGGGAGTGGATCATACCTATCAACTGTCCAGAATTTCACAGAATGTCCAGATTTTTGCTTCATATTTTTTGTCTGTTCCTCATAAAATGTGTGGTTTTCTGGATTTTTGTGGCAAATCATTGAAGACTGAATTCACTAAATAATGACAGGTATTTGAGTTTCAGACTTCATCCTCCAGATTCACAAAACCTCCGTGCAAGACTTAATATGTCTTACTCGGAGACTGTAGTTGAACAGTATGACATCAGCATGCCATGAATATTCATGAGGGCATGCTGTCTCAACTGTAACTCTTACATGGACTGAGTAGGAAAGCAGGGGGCATGTCTGACTGCCGAGCAGTCTAAATGTCCGTGCCCCTACAAGGTTTTAAAAAGCATAATGTCAACACACAAGAGCGAGTTTTCTCAAATGTACTTGCACCCAACACCACACTCTCTGACACTGTAAACTCCCATCACAGTTCTAAACAGTAAAAAATTATTATTTTTTTTAAATCCATGATATTTGCACGTGTCTGCGTGGGTGTGCCCATTGCTTAGCTGTAGTTAGCAATTCCAACATGGAAGACCATAAGAAAGAATGTTTATGCAAATCACACCAAACAGCAATAGCATAATGGTAGAGTGTTTGCACAAAGATAAAGCATTCATGGTTCGAGTCCCACCACTCTGCTCCTTATTTATGTTTTAAATCAGTATATGAAATAATACCTGACATATATGGTTAAAATATAATTAAAAGCAGTGAAATGGCCAATGTATCAGTGAACATACATCCCAACTGTCCCGAATTACTTGGTTTTTACTGAGTTTTGGGGTCCAAATAATGGGGTGCCACGATTCCCGAGTGGCACCCCTTAATTTCCGATTTTTTTCTTTATTTTTTTCACTTTGTTTTTATTTTTCGTGGTTTCGGAGCTGACGTCATCGCGTGCGATTATGTCAGCTCCGTCAGGGCTACCAGCCTGTAGGAATTGCACTCGTGCACTTATTTGGTTCAAATACTGTGCGAGCGGGAAGGGAGAACAGAAAGGATATATATAGAAGGCTCATTGGCAACTTGACTCTATTATCACTCCTGGATTTAGAAGGCCTTAATCTGCAAGTGAAACGGTGACCGGAAAGGATGTATCTTCGGCTTCTTCGCTCTGCAAGTGGAATGGAAAGGATTTATTTTCGCTCCTGCTGCCTGATTTTATTTGTAGAAGGCTCTGTAAGTGAAACGTAAGGAACCTAGCTAATTGTCCTGACTCCTGCTGCCTGGATTTATCCTGGATTATGGAAGGAGAAAGGCATAAATGTGTTGTGTGAGGGGAGTTGTACATGAACTTATTTACAGATTATATGGTTAATTGAAAGAAAAGGAACAGACACATTATGATGGAAGAGTATATTACTTGACTTTGCATAATCAGGAAGCTATATAGACAGACCTGTGAGTGGAACAGTAAGCAGAGGTGTGGTAGAATAAGGATTATAATTACATCTGTTCAGAAGCTAAGTGATACACCCTGTGTGGGGACATTTGCAGTTATACTGTTGTTATTTACCTTAGTTTCTGGACAAAGAGCAGGTTCCAAAGATTGTGTCACTTCTCATAAGGAACTTGGAGTATACCTAAATGGATAGAATCCTGTATGAGACAACTGGCTATAATTAGTATTTTCAGTTTAAATTTTTTTATGGTAAAAATCATACAGATCTGTTCCAGATACAACCTTAACAATGCTGAGTGATTTTCAAAACAAGCAAGTGAGTCATATGTAGTTTTCTGAAGTGTAACTTCAGAGGCAAGTCTGTTTTGCAATTAACATAGTAAAATAGAATACCAAAGAAAAATCTGGTCACTTATGTGCTTACTGTAGGAGCCAGAAACACTTGTACATTATGATAGATAAGTTTCAGAACAATACAACTATTAAGGAACTGATATGATATTCATTTGTAACAGAGGATATCCGATTACATGCAGTTCTGAAATAACAGTATAGTTGAAATGGTTAGGACAAAATGCACTGTATAGAGTAGGGTGTCAAATTGGATAACTCACACCTTCTGATGTGTTTAAATCCCCTCTCTCTTTGGAGGAAATACTAGTCAGTTACACAGTAATAGCACTCCAACCTGACACCCCTTTCAATAATTTGTGAATGTGTCACTCTCTTATGGCTTTACTAGTTTAATTTCAGGTACATGTTGAATGCTTGGTGACTGTAGGTTTTGCATTAGCATAAATTTTCTGAAGGGCATGAAAAATGAAATTCAAATGTCTGTCAATATTTTCTGACTTCCGTCCTCACGAATTTGCCAGAAAAACAAAATTTTATGAGGGACAGACTAAAAATATTAGGCAAAAATCCGGACATTCTGAGAAAATCTGGAAAGCTGAGAGGTACATGACTGGAGTATGATTGTTAGAACTACAGAGCTAGGAATGTGAATAAGGGGTGATATATACTATCTCCAAAACTACAGTACTCTCCCTACTCCGAGGTATAACAATCTCAGTGCTAGAAGGTGTGGGGGTGAAGCGTGAAAGGAATTATTCTGCTTAAATTGCAGTTTATTTTTCAAAGTATTGGGGCTAGCTCGGGTCTTGCACTTGTGTATGTGTGTGTGTGTGTGTGTGTGTGTGTGTGTGTGTGTGTGTGTGTGTGTGTGTGTGTGTGTGTGTGTGTGTGTGTGTGTACACTGCTGACAAAGGGAAGCAGTAAAAAGCAATTATGCTGAGCAGGTTAGCCAGTGACCCTGCAATTGAATGTGCATCTTAACAAAAAGTTCTAATGTTTCTCATACATAGTATACTACAGAATTAATAGTCAGGTTTCTTTCTTAAAAAGAAAGCTCTGATTGTATGGAACATGTACTCAGGTAGGGAAAGTATGCAGTGCAAGGATTAGGAGTGGTCATCTATTTCATGTGTTGCAGATTGTCTTGTTGGTTTTGAGAATGTGCATGATGTCGCACGACCTTTGGGTTTTTTTGAACATGTAGGATGAAACTTGGCCTTTGGCACACATCAGATTGAACACCAGAGCATTTTTTGGCTGCATTGTAAGGGTTAAAAAAAAAAGATGGTCTTCATTGAATTTTATTGATGTTGTCCCCTTTCACTTTCCACTTTCATGTGCTATTTCTGTGTTTCTTGACATTTTGAAAATGGTAAGGAAATGGAAGCTATCTCATCATATTCCATAAGTGCTACACTGTGTTTTAAGACTGTATATATGGTTTAAGTACATGCAGAAGACAATGGGTTGCATCATCAACACTGACTGCTTGTGGCTTAACTCTGTTGCACTTATTTGTAGTGTCCCTTTCAGAAATGTGGTGTCATACTTGAAGGAAGCAAATCAGTCATTTCTGCTTTTGCAGCTAGTTTTCCATTGTTCATGGCTTGGACCTTAGGCTTGTTTTGTAAATGTTTAAATTTGTTTTGTTGGCTCAAAATATTTCTATTCAGGTCTGCAGTAGTAAACTGGAGTGTTTTATGTGTGGTTTGGTAAGTTTTCATTCCTCTGCATAAGGCTTATCTTTCCTGTAGTTCAGTAAACCAATTTCTTTGACATTTAGGTAATTAAATCCAGTTTTAAATTTCACATTTTAACCTTTATATGTATTTCTTTTTTGTTGCAGTTTTGGCTTTTGTTGCCTGTCAGTCATCTGAATTGACAAAATAAAACAGGTACTAGAAATGCAGATGCAGCAACCTCTTCATTAGTTACATATCTCTTTAATGTGGAATTATTTAGATGACTTTTACTTCAGAGATTGTCATTGTGTGCATATTTACTGGTGGATTGTAGAAGTTTGAGTAGACTTGTATGATGGAAATGTTCTGAATTGGGCATTTTTGTCATTACTGGTTTATGCATTTTGTTTCATTGCTTACTGGAAAAATGTTCAAAACAATAAATTTTAAACCTGCGCTAACAAGTGTGCTGTATTATACAAGGACTATAATTTAATATAGTCAGGAAGGTGCATCAAAGAACACATGTATGTTTCATGTGCAAGGGGCCTATGATTTGAAAACAGCCCAGAGGTTATCTTTATCCACCACTGGACAGATGCATTTTGTTTGAATGTTGGTTTAAATGCTGTTTCAATGAATGTGAGTTTCAAGAGCAGAGAAGTGTTAATGCTAAGTATATTTTCATTGTGAGACTGTATTGCTTTGTTTAGCAGATATCTTAGTGTTTTTCCTATAAAATGTAAAATAAGTGTTAAATGAAATCCAGTCCAAATAATCATTGTAGAAGTAAAGCAGTATGCACATTGCAGTGTTTATGGTAAATGGAGAGACAATAGTCAAGTTATGGGACATTGGAATGACTGCGGGAGACTCTAGGATCATATTTTGGTTGTCTGTTCTTCAGGTTGCGTTTGAAAGTTGGTATCCCACAATTCCATTGGAGTGGGTGGGGTTACACAGTTATGTATGTAAATTTTATGTTAATCAGCGTACAGATTTGTACCTATTGTTCATGGACCTTGTCCAGATTTTTGATGTTTCCAGGTTGAGAGGTATGTCAGTGAATAAAATATATATTTTAAAGGATCCAGATATATAATTGCCTGCAGTTAAGCAGCACTCTACCCAGCTAAATAAAGGTGCCCATAGTTTAATAGTGCTTTACCCAGTGCAATACAGGTGCCCATAGTTTAATAGCGCTTTACCCAGCGCAATACAGGTGCCCAAAGTTTAAAAGCGCTTTACCCAGAGCAATGTGTTTGCATGGACGTGTGCGCCGTGCCAACCAGGGCACCGTAGGGCACCATGGAGCAACATAGAGCTAAGTTGCTTAAATGCAGCCACACCCCTTAGCCTATCTAGACAGTATTAAATTAGAAGAATGACAATGTTCGAACCCAGGACCCTGTGCATCATAATCAAAGTACAGAACCACCAAGCCATGACAGCTTAGGAGAAGCAGCCACTGTTAACATACATATACTTAGAAATGGTAGATTAACCATGACTAAGCAGGTCTGCAGTTAGCTGAGAATAGTCAAAAATGGCCAATCACAAAAAAGTGTAGGAAATGTGGCATATTTAAGGCCCATAGGCAGGAATACTCGCCATAACTGATTGTAGCTCACATCTGCAGTTAGAATGGCTGGTGTAGGAGAGGGTGCACGCTTCCAAGCACAACGTTGGGGCATCGAGGAGTCAAAATACATGGTTTGGCTCCTTGTCCATCGTCATGAAGGAAGACTCCTGCAGGGCCAGTTCCAAGGGACGGAGTACAAGGCAGAGGCTTGGAACCGGTTAGCTCATGACCTTACCAGTGTCACAGGCATTCCTCGGACTGGTGAGCAGGTCCGTCACCACCATGCAGACATGAAGAGATGGAAGGAGGCCCTCCTGAACCAATGGATACAGGAGGCCCATGGGATGCAAGATGCCCCACAACTGGGTAGATAGCCATAGAATGCAGTATGTAAGAATTGATAATTGCTTCTGTATAACTGATAGGTATGTCTCAATATCCCTTCATTTACTTTACAGCTGCACGTGACTGTGCTGCGAATCAGCAAGCCTATGCTGATAGGCTGCTAAGGCTGCACCACCAGGCAGGTTAGAGATTATTCTGCATGTACTGTTATATAAAATAGTGTAGAGAGCATGAAATAAAGTGTTGTAGCCCAGTAATACAGCCATAAAATGAGAATACGTAACCAGGAAAGCCGCTGAGTAGAATGCAGTTACTGAATTCCAATTCAAAACGAAAGTGACACCATCCACGTTCATTAACGCTTTTATTAAACAAAAATCACATGCGTTTTCGTCCCTTACTGCAGGACTTCCTCAGATAAAATGACATAAAAACTTTCAGCTTGTTATATTATAATTGCAATCAATCAACCTATGAAATACCATCTCTTTATTTCAAATGAACCAGCCAATTTCCTTTCTTACCTCATTAATATTAAATTCAGTTTTACAAATGAAAATTTATGCGTATGTTGTGTTGTGAAATAAATAAAACAAATTTAATTATTGATTTTTATGTGAATAATTTTTTATATATAAAAAAAACTTAACATTATAATAATTAATTCATTGGGAAAGTTCATCTATTCAATATATAATCCTTAAAAATACGTACTGAAGAGACTTGTGTGCAATACTCTACAAACACTAAAAAAACAGAAAAAAGCTCCCTCTAGTGTCCAAAACCTATATAACCTGTTAGTTCAAGTATTTATTATACTTTCTTAAATATACATTACTCCATATAACTATTATAAATATATAAACATAAAAATATGTATATCTAATAAATATAAATATAAATATGTATAAATATATAATATATAATAAATAATATGTATTAGAATAAGTAAAATTGTTTAAAATTATATAAAATAGATTTTATCTCATATTAGAAATACAACCCAGAAAATGTGACTCAAACTTTGTTAGCTTTCACCTTTAAAATAGGCCCAATAGATAAATTCTCATTTAATCCAGGCTTTTTACATGCATCCAAATAAACCTGCCACCACAATTCTCTGTTTTCTAATAATTCCTCCCACAAACCTCCTCTAACATCCTGTTTTACTTGTTCCAATATAAAGAATAAATATTTTGCTCCTGTACAATTTTTAAAGTGCCTGTATAGTGCATTAGTTTCCTTCCTTTTTCCAATATCGTATATATGCTCATATATACGTCTTTTAAATACCCTTTCTGTTTTCCCAATATAAAAAGATTGGCAGTTTTGACAAACTGCCAAATAAACAACTCCTTGGGTATTACAATTAAATCTGTCCTTACTTTTTATCAATCTCTTCCTACTTTCAATAAAAATTTCTTCTTTATTCATAATGTAAGGACACTGTGCACATCTCCCACACTTAAAAGTTCCCACTTTCTTATTTTCTACACTTTTTCTATGTTTTCCATTTCCTTCTATTTTCTTCCTTATGTTAGGAGGGTTTCTAAAAGTCACTTGAGGTATAATATTTTTAATCTCTTCCAGATCAGTGATGGCAGCAAATCTCTCCCATTCCCTCTTGAATATCTGTTTGACATCCTTACTTAAAGTATTGAATTCTATGATTAATCTTTTTACATTCTTATTCTCATTTAGGTTTTCATTTTTCTTATCCAAAACATCATTCTTTACCTCTTTTATTCCTTTTATTGGTTGAAATTTATTCTTTCTACCTAACTCGACTTCCTTTCTTATTACACTCACAAATTCCACCGGGTAACCTCTATCTAAAAACATTGTTTATAATTTATTACATTCTTGGTAAAAATCACCTTCATCGCTTGTCATCCTGGAGCCTCTCACAAATTGGCCTTTTACAATATTTTTCTTACAATGGATGGGGTGAAAGCTATCATAATGCAAATAGGAGTTACAGAATGTGTCTTTTCTAAATACCTTAGTTTCAAATTTTCCATTTTTCTTATAAATTTCCACATCCAAATAATTTATAACTTCTGCATTCATTACATAAGTGAACTTTAAATAATTTGTAGTTGAATTTATGTAGGAAAAAAATTCTTTAAATTTTTCTTCACCTCCTATCCAAAATATCACTATATCATCCAGGAATCTATGATAAAGTGACCAATATTGTCTAAAGGCGGAATTAACTATATATCTCTCTTCCCACTTACCAAGCACTATATTAGCAAAGGTGGGGGTACATGCTGCCCCCATTGAAACCCCTGAAATCTGTTTGTAATATTCTCCATTAAACATTAAATAATTATATTTCAAAATGGAGTCCATTAGGGTCACTACAGTCACTTTTTCTTCATGAGACAACTTTCCATCAGCATACACACTTTCTTCAAATAATTCCATACCTTCCTTGTGCGGTATACTAGAAAAGAGGTCCATAACATCTATTGTAACAAAAATTATTTCTTCTTTATATGTATTTGAAGTGAGTTCTCTTAAAAAATCCCACGAATCTCTTAAAATAATTTCATTATTCATCCATATGTGTTTAGCTTTGTTGTCTACATACTTAGCTAACGGGGTAATTTTTGCCCCTTCTGCTGAAACTATTGGTCTTAAGGGGGGATTGATCTGATTCTTATGAATCTTGGGTATGCCAAACATTGTTGCTACCCTTGGCTTCTTTACCTCTAAATATTTATGAGTTTTAATACCTATAACTTTGTCCATTAATAAATTTTCTATTACCATATCGATTTTCTTATATGCTACTGCCAACTCATTTTTTGAAGCTATTGAGTATTTTCCTTCATCTAAAAGTATTGAATTCATTTTAGTTTCATAAATGGTGTTCTCCATAATGACAATCCCTCCCCCCTTATCTGGTTTCATTACTCTTACTTCAGGATTTTCCATTATTTCTTTCAAAACCTCAAACTCATCATTCTTGATGTTAGTTCTGTATTTATTCTTACACTTATCTTTGCTTTCAAGTTTCCTAATTTCTTTTTCTAAGACATTCTCAAAGTTTTTTATTTGAGGTGCTAAAGGTGGATTAAATGTTGAACTCCTAGTTAATTCACTAGTTTCAATATTATTTCTTTCAAAACCCATTTTAGAAGCCAAAACAGTTAAGTTTATTTTCCTAGTAAATAACTTAATGTCTAAAATTGTACCAGTTACATTTCCTTTTTTCACTGGGGTGTATTTCAGGCCTTTACTAAAAAGACTAAAATGTTCAGTCTTTAAAACAATATTACTAAAATTGTAAATTGTAAAACCTTCAAAAATACTCTTGAATTCATTCTCAAACTTAATACTCTCTTCAATAACTAAACTATCAATGGGAACCGGGGTACTGACTAAAAATGTCTCCCCCTCCCCCTTCTCCCCCCCCCATCTGAAAATTTCTTTCTTTATTATAAGGTGAATGATATTCTTGATTTCTTTCTTGCAAGGGTGGGAATTCTATATCATAATCTTGCTCTACATTCCTTATTTCCACATTCCCATAATTATTAAACTTTTTACTATTATTATTAATATTCTTGAAATTTCCTTTCATATTGAAAATTGTAGGTTTTGGATAACTATTATTGCTTGCATATTCCTTTATGTCCCTATTTAACTTTCCCATTTTACGTTTTATAATGTCTTGACATTTCAAATCAATTTCATTTCTCATTTTAAAATATCTCTCTCTTTCTTGTTTAACACCAAATATAAGATCTTTTTTAATATTCATGTCCAGCTCATTGATTTCTTGTTCAAGTAAACCTTGTTTCTTTTCATTTTCCTCAATAATAAGCTGGACAATCTCTAAACCACATCTATTGAAAGCTTTAACTAAATTTTCGTGAAACACAGACCCTACTTGCACATTATTTGGGTATTTGTATACCCTGAGTCCCTTGGGGACTATTTCTTTAAGCAAACATTCATTCAAGTATGCATTTTCTATCCTTAGAGTTCTAAATTTCAACATCAATTTGTATAATTTGTCAAGCTTTTCAATATATGTATTACCATCATGAATTAATTCATTTTCAGTGTCACTATCAATTTTAAATAAGTAGTCCTTCTTTAACCACTCATTAGTGGTTTTAGGGTTCGAAATAACAGTACCTTTAGTTTCTTGCCGTATTTTGGGTCTAGCCCCTTTGTCCATTGAAACATTGTGATTATGTTCCTGTGCTCCTCCATCGACATCAAAGACTCTCGGTGTTCTCATGGGGTTAAAATTAGTTGATCCCATCTCTCCAGGGTCGCCGGCTTCAAAAATATAGCCTATAAGCTCCCTCTTCCGCTTAATGGCTTGCCCGTTAGTCCCTTCATGAAATGAAACATCCGAGTGCAACGCTCCCCGTCCTGGAAGCAAACTGTGGCAAAGGGGCGTGAGCAAATCGATCAGTTCAGTTAACTGACCAATGAGTTTGCGCGTTTGCCCCATCTCTTCCTGTCCTTCCGAACCCATATAAGCAAAATCACGTAAATGCAAAGCTACTCATTTCACTCAGTCACCAACCAACAAAATAGTGTGGCTATCCAAAATATAAACCAAGAATACGTAACCAGGAAAGCCGCTGAGTAGAATGCAGTTACTGAATTCCAATTCAAAATGAAAGTGACACCATCCACGTTCATTAACGCTTTTATTAAACAAAAATCACATGCGTTTTCGTCCCTTACTGCAGGACTTCCTCAGATAAAATGACATAAAAACTTTCAGCTTTTTATATTATAATTGCAATCAATCAACCTATGAAATACCATCTCTTTATTTCAAATGAACCAGCCAATTTCCTTTCTTACCTCATTAATATTAAATTCAGTTTTACAAATGAAAATGTATGCGTATGTTGTGTTGTGAAATAAATAAAACAAATTTAATTATTGATTTTTATGTGAATAATTTTTTATATATAAAAAAACTTAACATTATAATAATTAATTCATTGGGAAAGTTCACCTATTCAATATATAATCCTTAAAAATACGTACTGAAGAGACTTGTGTGCAATACTCTACAAACACTAAAAAAACAGAAAAACGCTCCCTCTAGTGTCCAAAACCTATATAACCTGTTAGTTCAAGTATTTATTATACTTTCTTAAATATACATTACTCCATATAACTATTATAAATATATAAACATAAAAATATGTATATCTAATAAATATAAATATAAATATGTATAAATATATAATATATAATAAATAATATGTATTAGAATAAGTAAAATTGTTTAAAATTATATAAAATAGATTTTATCTCATATTAGAAATACAACCCAGAAAATGTGACTCAAACTTTGTTAGCTTTCACCTTTAAAATAGGCCCAATAGATAAATTCTCATTTAATCCTGGCTTTTTACATGCATCCAAATAAACCTGCCACCACAATTCTCTGTTTTCTAATAATTCCTCCCACAAACCTCCTCTAACATCCTGTTTTACTTGTTCCAATATAAAGAATAAATATTTTGCTCCTGTACAATTTTTAAAGTGCCTGTATAGTGCATTAGTTTCCTTCCTTTTTCCAATATCGTATATATGCTCATATATACATCTTTTAAATACCCTTTCCATTTTCCCAATATAAAAAGATTGGCAGTTTTGACAAACTGCCAAATAAACAACTCCTTGGGTATTACAATTAAATCTGTCCTTACTTTTTATCAATCTCTTCCTACTTTCAATAAAAATGTTTTCTTTATTCATAATGTAAGGACACTGTGCACATCTCCCACACTTAAAAGTTCCCACTTTCTTATTTTCTACACTTTTTCTATGTTTTCCATTTCCTTCTATTTTCTTCCTTATGTTAGGAGGGTTTCTAAAAGTCACTTGAGGTATAATATTTTTAATCTCTTCCAGATCAGTGATGGCAGCAAATCTCTCCCATTCCCTCTTGAATATCTGTTTGACATCCTTACTTAAAGTGTTGAATTCTATGATTAATCTTTTTACATTCTTATTCTCATTTAGGTTTTCATTTTTCTTATACAAAACATCATTCTTTACCTATTTTATTCCTTTTATTGATTGAAATTTATTCTTTCTACCTAACTATGCTGATAGGCTGCTAAGGCTGCACCACCAGGCAGGTTAGAGATTATTCTGCATGTACTGTTATATAAAATAGTGTAGAGAGCATGAAATAAAGTGTTGTAGCCCAGTAATACAGCCATAAAATGGCCTGAATAAATCCTCTACATGTACTGTCAGATAAAAAAGTCAGAGAGGCAGAAAAAGAGTGTAGAAACCCATTAAGAGAGTTAAAATATGTTTGGAGTAATATCTCTGCAGGTACTGTCATATCCAATAAGTGAGTGAGCCTAAAAAAAGAGTGTTCTAACCTATTAATAAAGGTATAATATGTCTTGAATACGTCTTCCATATGCACTGTTATAACAAATAAAGGAGTGAGCCTGAGGAAAAATGTGTAATGTCATAAATAAAGGTCTAAAACCCAGAGTGTGTCTGTGTCACTTAGTTAGAAATGGTGTACCCTTGCGTTATACAAATAGTACTGTTTTAACAAGTGCTGTCAACTCAGAGTTGTGCAGTCCCATCTAAAGTGGGTGATGGAAGTGCTAGTAGCTATGAAGCATATATATAGTCCTCAACAGTCAGTTACTAGCTGGCATGCATAAGTAAACCTGGCACACGAGTAGCATGTTAATTTGTTCCCCAGAAATGTGAGTGTGCTTCAAGAAATGCAGGGTTCTGTGCAAACTGAAGTGAAAATGTCATATGAAAACATCCAAATATGTAGATAAAGACATATAACTGCAATAAAGAAATATGTAGCAGTAACATCTGCATCTTGGACAGTTAGTATGTCAGATATACGTCAGGTATATATTGAACTAGCCAAACCCATTACACAACCTAATGCATGGTGGCAAGTGTAATAATACATGTAGGGGATATACACTTGCAGTCACTAGGAATGTAGTGTAGACTAAAGGTAATTATAAGATGTTAATCGAGGTTTTTTCCTACACTCTACTGTTTGTGCATAAACCATGCAATTTCACAACTCAGTGGGTATGTGTAATCTTAAATATTTGTTGGGACATATGTCCGGACGTTCTATAAATATTTGCATTGATGTTGATGCATGTACCCTGTTCAAACACCACAATCATGGTGGCCTGTTGCTACCAAACATCCCTGCATTCTGTTGGAATATCTACTGTCGTTCAATATATGCATGTGTTATGCTTGCTGTTCAACTGTTGGAACCTTGGCATGTTGGGTTAATGGGAATATTATTGCATTCTGTTACAACTAACCTGGAATGCTGTTGTCTAACTTGTAATTAAACACACCCACTCACAGAACGTATGGGAAGGCTGGTCCCAGCGGACCCACCTGTTCCTCCTCAGCTGGCGAGTGCACCTGGCACCAGCAGGTCTGGTGCCCAGCCCGGACTCCCCTCCTCTGTTGGTCCTGTGCCACCTTTGGGTGGAAGCGCTGCAGGGGATGGGGCTCGTCCCCCCCCCATGCAAGCATGGGCGAAGGAGGACCACCTGTCACCCTTGCTAGGGTCTGGGCTGTGGTGCGTAAGGAGATCCAGCGTTCAGTCACTGATCCCCTATGTCAGCTTGAAGTGAGAGTGGTGCGTCTCTCAGGTGAGCCTGTCTGTCCTACACAGCCCTCAGCACAGCCACCCTCGGGTCTGTGAAGGTGCAGTGGTGACTGCCCATGGGTGGGGATCTCAATTCCACTGTAACCATCTGTGGGCTCATGGGCTTGCGATTTCCAAACATCCTTCCCCATCAATTGTGTTCACCCACCCCATGTGTCAAACTCTGCCCCTGTATGCGTCTTGTTAATCTTGTCTGTTTACCTCCCCAACCTACCACCCCAAATATACCTACTTCCTCTATCTCACATTCCACTCACACCTGGAAAAAAAATAAAAGGGCAATCTGTTCCCACAAAAAAATTATGCCCCATACATAGCTGCCCAGTTTGCACACATGTCCTCTGGACATGTAAACTGATAATTCTAATTGGCAGTACAACATACACTGTTGTCCTTACCCCTCTCTCAGGGGTGAAAGGTTTCAAATTTCACACCAAATTTCAAACATATGCACAGCTGTTGCTGGTAAAGAAATGGGCAGCTATGGACATTCCCTACACCCATCCTGCACATCCCGAGCTGATTTCCCTACTGTCTTTCCCTCTTTGTGCCCCCATTTTCACCACTTTCCTATCTCCTCATTTTCTTTCCTTTAAAAGAAATTAGCATGGAGGTTAGCAGGAGTAAGCACTTTTAAGAAGTAGTTAGCAGCGGTGCGCGAGTGTGAGCTTGTGTGCGCTTAGCTAAGCATTGCTAAACATCACGCAAACTCATGCAAACCCACTTGCAACTGCTTAAAAGTGCCTTAGTCACTCTGTATGACAGGGCCCTTGTACTGCTCAGCAGCAAAATAGAATACCACTGTCAGTCTCAAACCTGGGACCTTGGATTCACCAGTCTGCATGAAGTACCACTACACCACAGCAGATATGCAATAACTTGGTGCTGAAAGCAATATATCATGCATTACAATGAGTGAATGTAAAGGGAAAATAGGAATGGCATAACACAAATCTTGTTCTGTGGGCATTAACCAGCAGGTGTTGTGGAATTGCATGACATGACTGTGAAAAGAGAACCAGCCATGCTAGTAGGGAATAATGTTACAGTAGCACCTTACAAACCCCACACAGTATCAGAGCAGGATAAACACTGGCATATTTGCATAGGTCACAGGCCAGACCTCCCAACAGTGACTGATCTACATGGATGTCCCTGATTTGTAAACAAATGTCAGCTGTGCCCCTCTGACTTCCTGTGAAATGTGCTAACAGTAGGCAGAAAGGTGGGGAATCTCACTTAATGAAAAATGTCAATATGTCAATAAGTGAGAGAAGACACTGCTTGTACATCAGAAAAGGTGTTGTAATACATATGCTCTGAATCTCCCAAAGTCTCAACTGCAAAATGTTTGAACTATATCACAGGTGTATCCCAGTTATATGTACCTTTCCCTGAGGCTGTTCAAATATATACCTGAGAGTATCTGAGGCCTAGAAGAGTCAGAAACACACAGGCATATCAGCTTGTCTGCTGTTACACACTCTGCAAATAGCTGTAGAATGAATCCCACAAGCATGCCCTTATGTAGAAGTACAACACAGAAATATCAAAGGATGTAGCCATGTACTGCTAGCAACCACCTATGACAATGCCATTCTTCAGGTGCTGAAAAGACTGGTGTGGTGCTCATTGAAAGAATACTAGGCTGACCTCTGTCTACCATCTGGATAGGTCCACAGGTGGGAGCTACTCAGACAGACTACTTGCCTCTATAGAGTAACAGGTACACAGCAAGTCTGTATGTTCAGCAAGATAAACAACACACGATAATAAATAATGCTCTCTGCAGTTCTGCACCCCTACCCAAAAGTATTATATACCAGTGTATTCACACACAGCCAAGGGTGTAGGTAGGCATATACAGTACTGAAATATGTCCAGATGTCCTCAGCAGACTGTGCTAATGTCAACACAAACCACAAACTGTTCAGATGTGAGGAACATACTAATGACAGTATAGCAGTACACAAACAGTGCATGTGCCTGTTATTCATAATTGGTAGTACAACGTACTTATTTGTCCTCACCCCTCTCTCAGGGGTAGAAGGTTTCAAATATCACTCCTAATGTATTGCATATGCACAGCTGTTACTGGTAAAGAAATGGGCAGTTATGGACCTTCCCCATAGCCATCCTGTACATCCCGAGCTGGTTTCCCTACTGTCTTCCCCTCTTTGTGCACCCTTAATCACCACATTCCTATCTCCCCATTTACCTTTCTGTCAAAGAAATGAGCGCGGGGGTTAGTGGGAGTAAGTACTTGTAAACAGTAGTAAGCGGGTTTGCACCAGTGTGCGCATGTGTGCGCTTAGCTTAGTATTGCTAAGATAAGCTAAGCTAAGCTAAACTTCATTTACTATTGCTAAGCATCACGCAAACCCATGCAAACCCACTTACAACTGCTGAAAAGTGCCTTAGTCACTCTGTATGACAAGGCCCTTGTACTGCTCAGCAGCAAAATAAAATAACCTAGTCAGTCTCGAACCCCACACCTTGGACTCACCAGTTTGCAAGAAGTACCACTACGCCACAGCAAATATACAATAATTTGGTGCTGAAAGAAATATATCATGCATTACAATGAGTGAGGGCAAATGGAAAATAGGAAAGCCATAGGAATACATTGCAATAACTACTGTTGTATGTCAGTTAATTCTTTAATTCGAAAAGAAAGTACAAACTCCCATGTATCCAGTGTTAGCATTAGGAGGTGTGAGTAAACCTACACACTGAGAAGAGTGCAGTGGAAGAAGCAACAGTCGCGTTTCAGTACAACATGCATTTCACTGGCTACAACCCAGCTTCAGATATGAGACATATACCAACCTTCTGACTGAGACAACTGTATCCAGAGCAAACAGGCATGGGCCCCACCCTGCCAAACTGAAAGGGCTGTACCTACCCAACCTAGCATTTTATAGCAGTGTCCTGAACTCACAGTGAGTGCTGCAATTACCACACAACAGGCTGCATGCAATTACTAAATGGTGGGCAGCAATTGGTGCAGAGGCCATCACATGCACATGTGCAGATACCTATAAAAGCAGCCTGTACTTGCTGTCCACACATGCAATAATATCATTGCAGCAACTGGAGAGAGAGAGAGAGTGGGAAAGACAGACAGACAGACAAACAGAGGCAGTAAGAGACACCAAACCAAAAAAAAAAGAATGTCAACAGGTACAACAGACAGAGGTGAGAAATACAAAGATAAGGTATGTAACAGATATGTATTTGCTGGCATCCGAATGATGTGTCTGAAGGGTACTCTACATACTGTGAACCATCCATATGTGGCAGCAGTCTGTATCTATATGTATATGCACATGTGCATAGGGCAAGGGACATACTGCAACTGTTAGTGAAGGCTGGACATATATATGTAGTTGAAGGTTGCTATGTGCACATATCTAAGTAGGTTGTAGTGTGTGGCATTGAAAACAGCAAGCAGTGCAGGTATATGTCACGTGGTGGTTAAGTGCTGTGGGACTGAGTTACAGCCAGTGAGGCCTGCTACAGCTATACGGCCTGAGGACAGCAAAATGCATTCTGCACAACACTGTGCAATATTATTACATAATTGTATGTCTCACAACTGTTTCATAATTGATATCCCCACCATGAAAGGTGGGCAGTATATGTGCCTATATGTGCATGTATATGTACAGCAATGGATGGTTACATGTATGTGTGTGTGTGTATATATATATATATATATATATATATATATATATATATATATATATATATACACATATCTATAGATATATACATATATAGATATATATACATATATAGATATGTAGCTATATAGATATATACATATACAGATATATATATATATATATATATATATATATATATATATATATATATATATATAGTGTGAGAGAGGGAGACACGGGGTCAGACATACTGCAACAGGTGCCTGGTGACCAAGGCATGGACTGAACACCAGTGTTCATACTGCAGTGCCATACCCCATTCCAAAACACTTTACCCAGTAACTACCAGATAGGTGGTTGCCTGCTTAACACTGAAGGTGTCAGAAGGTAACATGGGACACAGGTGGACAGTAGCCTCCCCTATGATAATCACAGCTCCACACTAGTCTTGTAATCTGTCTATGTGGTACGTATCATCACAAACATTGTGTCATGTAGGGAAATATAGGTCAGTATTCCCCTCTACTCATCACAATTCCCCATGTGGTATGTACCTCACATGATAATTACAGAAAGTGGAAAGGCCACAGACATACCTCACAAAGAGTAATACTGCCCTCAAACACATGTCCTATGCAGACTGACTCACAAAACCACAGCTACAGTGCGTTGCATACTGCCCACCCAGAGGTTACCTCTGCCGAGCATACAGAGGTATGTCACACCCATAGCAGTCAGACAAACACCATGTCAACACCTCACAATCCCAGCAGGCTACACAGCCTAGGGCCCTAGTCCTCGCCACCTCACTAAACAGCACATGCTGGAGGGATAAGCTCCTATCCACAAATATGCCATACTCTGGAGTATACCACCCAGCATTAAC
This sequence comes from Protopterus annectens, assembly GCF_019279795.1. Lineage (NCBI taxonomy): Eukaryota > Metazoa > Chordata > Ceratodontiformes > Protopteridae > Protopterus > Protopterus annectens. The sequence continues at coordinate 1,293,246,760 of NC_056732.1, forward strand.
AAACAAGGCTCCTCAGTTGCAGATGTCATACATACCCCTGATGACTATCTGGGAGACAGGTAATACGCCCTGGCAATCACCTCTGTGTATCCGGTTGACAGGAGCAAGTGAAATCAAATTACATGTGTGTCAAAGGCCAGGGTAGCATATGGCTAGGCTGCTGTAGGCCCTAGGGCCAATAGCGTATTACCTACCTATGACACAATGCACATACAGATGTACTCAGTGTAATACCTGCTATGTGAGGTGGAATGAGTGTGACAGTGAATGTGTGCAAGGTCTGTAACTGTGTGATAGTTTAGTGTGAGGTTGTTTCTGTCATGGCAGTTTGTGTCTTAGGTGGGAGGCCAGAGAAAGATGTGTCAGTTATTGGGATGCAGACATAGTAGGATGGCATAAGTTGTGATGTACTTCCTTGTGTACGACTGTGGTGTCCCATTGTAGGCTGAAGCAATACATGTATGCTTAGTAAGTGGTACTGCTGATGAATCCAGCTGACATTTGAACTGTTGTACTACCTGAAGCTGTAGGCCCAAACAGCACAGTATGGTGTATGTTCACATTCCCTGGTAACACTGTCTTGTGTGTTTCCTGTAGTCTGTACAGATTACATACCTCAGGCATAGGTATCTGTAAGTAGGGGCACACAGTACTGTAAGGTACACAGGTAATGCTCATCTGTGTTGGCATGCATTTGTGTGTTGTATGAATGTCTGATGTGTGTGTAATGATACCTGTACCATGTCCGCAATCACGTGTGTTACATGGTTTGCGTGCGTACCTAGCAACATGTATACTCTGTTACAGCATTATGCCAGCCATGTTAACAACTGTGCACATATGTTAGGTAGGGGTATGGCATCAACAACTAGGGTGGGTTACTGGTAATACTTTAACTGTACTTCACATTCATTGCAATGGATGACATATTTCTTCATGCATTAGCTTGATATGTACCCCCGTGGTGAGGTTGTGCATTGGATCCCAAACATTGTGCCGAGTACTGGTGTATACTGGTGTGTCATCATGGAGGCCGGAGCCACCCAGCATGATGACATGGAGCATGCAGGTAACATGCCCTAGCTGTAGACTACTGTTACCTGTATTGTTAGATTATGCATATGTGAGATGTGTACTGTGTGTTTAGCAGTTGTGCTGCCAATTGTGTGCAATACTGATATTTGGAATAGTATCTGTACACCTATGCCTGTTGTTATACTGTAGTTTAACACACTCACAGTAGCAATGACACAGTTGTGGCCACTGACAAACTGTGTCATATTCTTGTAGGTCCCTCTGGTGTGACAGCAGGGCAGACGATACATGCTGGTGAGTGTGTTAACACTTTAAAATTGGTATTGAAATGTGCATGTCATAGGTGAGGTGTAGGCCATGTACACGTAACACACCTACGCATAATGCATGCTGTGCATGTTTGCTGTGAGACATTAAACATCTCAGTAAAGTCAGTAGCTGCCTCAATCACATGCAATGCACAAAGCATCAGACACAAATGTGGCAACACTGTACTGCACATTGGATAGGCAAAGTTGACACACATGTACGCAACATAACACGTTTATCATGCACAGTACACCTCAACATGCTACACATAGTGTAACCGGACACCCGCTGCCAGGTCACACTTCAAGTATCCCACATGTCATCCACACACCACACATAATATACCTGAGGGGTAGGGGCCTAGCATGGGGCTGTGCAACACTCTTCAACACATAACACAGTCATGTTAGGCAATGCTTCCTATTGGGCACCTCACACACCCTTGTACAATGTGGCTGTATAATTGTGAACTTAGCCACAGCACTGCGGTTCAGGTACAGCATGCTAGGCAGTGGTCTAGCACACTTTAGTGGCCTTGAGTGACCACATGATGCATGATGATGATGGCTAATGGCACTACACCCCATACAGTTACAGTGACCACAGTACTACACATAGCTGTCATTGATTTTCACCTCAATGTTGTGTGTGTGCACACCATATGCACCTATACACATTATGCTTAGCATGTTGTGTGAGTGCAAACATATGCAACTATACACAATATGCATAGCAGTCACATTCTGTACAAAGTGATACATTTATGCCCTGGAATGCTACTGGGTATATAGGTCACATGACATACATTGGGTATGTGTGATGTTTAATGTTGCAGTCATGTACCATGCAATGTCATGGCTGGCACTGGCATATCTCGAATATGACCCACACTCACCATAACCACTGCACAATGGCCATGTCCAGGATTGGTATTCCATCACGTATACATGCACCACTCATCCCGTGTGTGCACATAGCCTGCATGTGCTACACCTGTGTCCACAATTATCTGCTACAGACACAGACACTGCAATCAGACATGGAAATTTATGTGACACACAGCTGAGGTTGTAAGACCTGTGGGGGCACGTCTGCCAGGGGCAATATGACCAGCAGTGCTCCCACGAGAACCCATGGACATCTGCCTATGTGGTACCATTCCACAGATCTGGGTATGGCTGCTGTGAGGGGATGCATGTGCCATGGATACCACACTTTCCTGATCAATACCAACTGTGTGCTTTCCCTCAGCTACGGCCATTGGTGATGAGGGATATATTGGCAGGATGAATGTGTGTATAGATGGGGTTGAAAGCTGTGTACTGTCGATTGGTGGACCAATGACATGGTATGTATACCTGTGAGTGATGGTGCACAGGACATTGCAGAGCTTATAATACTTGCACAGCAATGTTGTGTCCTTGTACACATTGTGTTCCAGGGTGTAGGCAATCACTGAACAAGTACACACATGCACCACAGCCATGTACACTGTCATTAACTATGGCTGTCTACACTCACACTGCATGGACTTGATCAACACTTATTCTGCATGCTGACACGTGTGACATGACTGTTTGCCTTGTGATACTTTTACCCACCTTCAACCACTATTGAGTATGTTTTGGATTGCTGTTGTGTGTGTGTATCTGCTGTAGTGAGGAGTGTGCACGTGTGCATGTGAGCATGTGAGCATGTGTGCATGTGTGCATGTGTTCCTGTGTGCATGTGTGCATGTGTGCATGTGTTCATGTGTGCATGTGTGCATGTGTTCATGTGTTCATGTGTGCATGTGTGCATGTGTGCATGTGTGATAACATCATGTATAGATTGTAAAGTGTGTTTCCTGTCTTACTCTCACAGGTGCAGAGGTTGTGTTGGCTAAATGCAGCAGGGAACCTAAAGTCACTGCCACAAATAGTGGAGATGATGAGACATGTATTGTGGCACAGGCAGGTTTGACACGGTCTGTCGTTGGTCCACCAATCGACAGTACACAGCTTTCAACCCCATATATGCGCACACTCATACTGCCAATATATCCCTCATCACCAATGGCCATAGCCAAGGGACAGCATACAGTTGGCATTGATCAGGAAAGTGTGGTATCCATGACACATACATCCCCTCACAGCAGCCATACCCAGATCTCTGGAATGGTACCACATAGGCAGATGTCCAGGGGTTCTTGTGGGAGCACCGCTGGTCGTATTGCCCCTGGCAGACGTACCCCCACAGGTCTTACAACCTCAGCTATGTTCCAGGTGTAATGCAGGCACAGGCATGTATGGAACGGTACACCAGACAGGGACTAAGGGTGCAGAGGGCCCATAACACTGCTATCAATGACAGTATCTGTGACCTTGCCGGTGCCATACATAATTACACCGAGGTTATTAATAGACGTTGGGGGAGACATTAGATGCCCTCCAAAATGTGTTTTCCATGAGCCAGGACTGTGTGGGATGGATGAGATGTCGATGCGGACATATGCCAGCAACATCAGCAGCTGCAGTCATCATGGACAACACACAGATCACAGCCACTGCCGTAGTGCCAGTACCAGCCCCAGCAATGCTGGGGCTGGCCTGTCCATTGACCGTCCTAGTAGACCACATGCACGTTGCTCTGGGCAGTCCCAGGAGGGATGTAGCTCCAGTGGACATACCTCTGCCTCTGATGATAGTACCCAGTCAGGCTTGGTACCCGATACTGTCAGTAGCACCCCTAACAGGCACAAGTTCCATGTCCGTGCCCAGAGACAATGATCTGTACAGCCTGGCAGGTACAGTCTGTGGCTGTCCCACAACCTCCTGTATATGGCAGCCACATGGTGGAGCTGTGTGCATGCAATCACACATACATAAACCAAACACCTAGGGCTCACACAGACACATACATATCACATCAGCATTGGCCCATGCTGTACTGTTGTCCCACACACACATACACACACACACACACACACACACACACACACACACACACACACACACACACACACACACACACACAGACATTTTGACTGGATGGGTCAATGTCAGGCTCTGGCAAACTGGCAACACACCCTGTGCATATGATGAGACCTGTGCCACCTCCTGTCATCTGTAACAGTGATGCAGGAACAGGCTAACATGGTGCTGATGCACATGGTGACTTTGTAGCAGTGTAGCAATGTTAGCAAATTGTCGACAGGAAAGTGTAATGATATCCTTGTAGGTATATCTGAGCAAGCATGGAGCATCGAAGCTATGATTGTCAATGTCGTATTGTGTACACCTGTGTTGTGTCTGATTATGTCTTGTTTGCCCATGTGCCACGTGGATGAAGTGTGTAGTGTTGGCAGCATGTGTTAGTGAGTGGACAGTATGTGTGTGATGTTTGCAGTACAGATTTTCCAGGTGTACATCTGTGAACATGGTGGGGGTACACTGTCTGCATGTACATGCATACTGGACACATGGGACATATGACATACCCTGCATTACACAGTGTTAACATCTCAGAGTATCTCTTGGTGGCCAGTATGCATTCTACTACAGATATGTTCTAACATGGGTACACGTGTGTGTGACATGGTTTGATACTCTGCTGTGGGTGATACTGTTACTGTCACTGTTTAGCATTCTGGTAGCATACACAACCTCATCAGCCTGACTATAAACAATTATCAGATGATGTACAGACAAGTGACACACAGATGTAGTGAACTCAGTAACAGTTGTATCCTTCTGGTACTATACTATAACAGTAACCAGTGGTATTGACCGCCACCCGTTCCTGGGCCCACACAGGTTTGGCATATAGCCCCTTAGGTGCATGCAAACACACTAGGGATATGTCCATCCACATCTGGAAATGCATGCAGTGGCCTACAATGCATTCTCCAGATGGGACACATATCCTACACAAGGGTATTATACAGACAGATGCCTGTTGTCCAACACATGCTGCAGAGCTGTAAGCCGACTATAGCATTGTCATCCACATTTACTATACATAGTATCATGACAGAATCTGGGCATCTTGGGTCAATGCAGCAATTGCCTCATGTACACAGACAACCCTCTCCTCCTACCACCCAACACTACAACCTGTGAGAGATGCACTGATATAGCCAAACTGGAAGCAATGCTCTCTTCACCCATGACTGGACTAGACAGTCAAGAGGTGAAGGTAAACACTTGCACTACACCACACTCATCACATAGTCTCTCAAACCCTACACCACCAAAACACACACATAGAAACACAGAACACACACCTACATTCACAGAGGCTCTCAATAGAAGCCTGCCAAAGCATCAGACACATCCAAAGCATAAACGCAAACAAACTCCACCCCCCGACACAACCCAAATGACACATATCCCACAAACTCAGTGTGCCACTCAACCACGGCCCATAAGGCATAACAACGTACCCAAAGGTCTAGTCATAGGTGACTCTATAGTCAGGCACACTGATGTTCCACTCACTAGACTAAACAAGGAGAAAGTTGCTGTCAGCTGCCTGTCAGATGCCAGGATCTGCCACATAATGCATGCACTCAGGTCACTCCACAATAAGTACAAATATGACACTGTCATTGTCCATGTTGGTTTGAATTACCTGAGACGTACCTCCCTGGACTACATGAAAAGAGACATGAAGGAGCTCTCCAATCTTGTATCCCAGGCAGGTATGACCATAACCTTGAGTAGTATCCTGGCATGATCCAGAATGATACCACAGTACAAGGACAAAATGATTGACTTCAACAATTGGCTAAGCTTCTGGTGTCATTCTAAGGGGATCTAGTATTTGTCTGCCTGGGACGACATGACAGACAGACCACAATACTTTGTCAGAGATGGCCTGCACCTGTCCTCATTAGGATTACAATAACATTGACATCTGTGCAGTGACAGGGACCTGGTTCAAAGCTCCAGAGAGCACCCCTGCATTACCAGGCCACAATTCATACCACATCTTTCGGCCACATAACCCTGAATGAAGCACTAAAGGCAGCGGCGTGTCCATATTCATTAAGGATATCCACACCTCCAGGCTAGTGACTGCTGATTCTTACACATATGCACGTTATAGGCACTTGCATGAGTGCATGGAGCATGCTATCCCTAATAGAACCAAGTTGTTATCCTCCAAGAAAAGGGTAGACAATCTGGTGGTCCTCTGCCATAAACAAACTCTACAACGGATGAAAGAAACTGTTGCAAAAAAGAGTAAAACCCATGACTGGTGGAACTCCCTGGTCAACCTCAGTATGAAGCTGAGATCCCTCATAAAATCCTCCAAAGCTAGTTATGGAAACTAAATTGCCACTGACTCTAAAGACAACCACAAAGCATTTTATAGCTATGCCATGAATCTAAATGGGAGCACTCAGATCTGCTCTGAGTTACAGCACAATGGCACTAAATATACAGAACCAACTGATATTCCCAACATCCGAGCAGATAGGTTCAGTGCTAACTTTACCCCCCTCTCACTCCCTAGAGGGCACATCTGTTTACTGGATGTATGCAAAGTTGCTATAATCACAGCTGCACAGGTGAAACACACACTCTCCAAAGCCAAGAACACAACATCCATGGGACCTGTCAATATCCCAGGCTGCGTTCTACATGAACTACAGAATGAACCGGCACCCTACCTAAGTACCATGTTCAGTCATAGCCTCACCTCAGGCTTTGTACCCACTGAATGGTGCACTGTGATCGTTATCCCACTCCACAAAGGTGGAGCCATGAAGGGCCCCGGGAACTACCGGCCCAAATAGCCTGATGAGCCTGGTCTGCAAGGCCATGGAAAGTATCATCGTGGAACTCAGAAACAAAGACATTGGTAATCTCCAAACTCTGGACCCTACCCAGTATGGATTTGTAAAAGGCAGATAATGTCTCCTAAACCTGACGGATGTCTTTGAACCAGTCACCAAAGCCATAGATGAGGGTAACATGGTTCACACAGCTTATCTAGATCTCACCAAGGCTTTCAACACCATCCCCCACTCTGGAATTGTAGCTACGATCACTAAACTAGGTATAAACCCCTATGTCACAAGATGGGTTGCCAAGTGGCTCACTGTGGATGTAGCAGATTCCAAATCTGACATCAGATCACTGACAAGTGGAGTATCACAGGGTTCAGTCCTGGGTCCTCTCCTGTTTGGTATCTACTTCTCTGAAGTGCAGGCTAACACAGAAGGTCTTTAGCTAACAATGTTTGCAGATGATTGTGAACTATGAGCCATAATCACAACTCCTAACGATGTGGACAAACTACAAAAGGGCCTCCCTGAGACAAATACCTGGTGTCAAAGCCATGTCCTGAAGCTCAATGCCAAACAGTGTATTGTCATCCCCTTTGGTAAAAACTCTGTACCCAAGACCTACCACATAGCTGGCAGTCTATTTAATGCTGAAAATGTGTTAACAGACCCTGGGACACAGGTGGACAGTAGTCTCCCCTTTGATAATCACATTGCCACAGCGGTCAGAAAATCCATCTACATGGGTCATTTCATCACAAAAAGATTCTCATCCTGAAATAAAGAGGTCATTGTTCCCCTCTACTCATCGCTCATTAGACCCATTACAGAGTACAATGGCCCTTTTGTTATGTACCTCACAAGACATCTACAACAACTGGAAAGACCACAGAAGTACCTCACATAGAGGATTACTGGCCTCTAACAGATTCCCTATGCAGACCGTCTCAAATAATTACAGCTTTACTCCATCACATATCCCCTACTCAGGGGCGATCTCTACTTAACATACAAAGCTATGTCAAACCCAGATCTGTTGGACATGCTCCACTTAAAGAGATCCCAATCCCTTTGTGCTACATGCTCTAGGGACCTAAACCTTGTCACCACAATAAACAGAGCATGCTGGAGGATAGATTCCTGTCCCAGAGACTTCCCATACTCTGGAACAGACTACCTATCTATGTCAAACAGAGCACCTCATTAGCACTCTTCAAGACATATCTTGATGATTGGATAGGAAATGGTCAATTCACCCCAGGGATCACTTCTGTGGCTCTGCTCGACAGGCACAGGAAAATAAATTTCTTGGGTGGCGAAAGCCAGGGTACATTTTTGGCTAGGCTTGTATGGGCCCTAGGGCCAATAGCCTAGTACCTACCTATGAACCTATGAACCTATGATAGTACCACATAGGTAGTAGCCCCCGACATGTATGTTAGGTACAGATGTGTATGTACAGCCAAGTGTTATGTCTTCTGTCCTTTGGTATCCACATATCCAAAGGTATTTTGAAGTCCCTTCGTGTATCACATAAGATATAAGGAGCCTGTATGCATATCCACAAGTCTGTTGTACACCTATAATGACTGTCCATTATTGCCAGACCTTGTTGTGTATGAACATGTCTGACATATACCCCAGGCAAGTATCCTCGCTCACAATAGTCTATACAAACCGTCATGGGTGTGTGTGGCACAGATGACTATGGCCACAGATCACTACAATGGCCGACCTTGTCACATACATACCTCTGTGACCTATGATCTGAGAAGCAGCTGCACATTCTGTCACAGGTAAGAAATGTATTCATGTAGTATGCAGGCTACACACCTATGTACTACTTGAGGTCACATGCACATATATGTATTTGCCACACAGATACCTGATGTGTGCAATGCACATACTGTTTATTTCCTGATATGTCATACCGTAGTAAAAGAAAAACACAGATCACATTGACCAACAATGTCACACACACGCACTCAGCAATTGCAGGATTCAAAACCCTACCTAGCTATGTTATTACACTAGTGACATATGCATTAATACAACACGTTATATGCTTTGCTGGGGTTTTCACCTCCACCACTATATTTGTAGGATACTGACATCATCACACTTGGCAAAGAGCAATATACCTCATTGAAGGTATTTCCCTAGTCTCCAAAAAGGACATTTTCCTCAAAGGAAGTCACACAGACACACACTCAATAATTGCAGGATTCAAACCCCTACCCAACTATGTTATGATACTAGCGAAGTACACATTAGCACAATGCACTATATGCGCTACTGGGATTTCTCATTTCCACTGCTATATTTGTAGGATGCTGACATCTTCAGACTTGCCATAGAGGAATATAACACTTGTGAGGCATTTTCCTACTCACCAAAATGGGCACTTCTCTCTAAGGAAATCACACAGAAACACTCATTCCCCCCACACACACTCAGCAATTGCAGGATTCAAACCCCTACCTGTGTTATGGTACTAATGAAGTATGCATTAACACAATGCACTACATGCTTTACTGGGATTTTTTATTTCCACTGCTATATTTGTAGGATGCTGACATCTTCAGACTTGCCAAAGGGGAATATGACACTTGTCAGGTGTTTTCTTACTCACCAAAATGGGCACTTCGCTCTAAGGAAATCACACATTCCCCCACACTCACACTGAGCAATTGTAGAATTCAAACCCCTACCTAACTAGGTTATGATATTAGTGAAGTACACATTAACACGACCCGCTATATGCTTTACTGGAATTTTTCATTTCCACTGCTACATTTGTCAGATGCGGACATCATCAGACTCTACCTGATACTGTGTGAACTTTGTTTTATGCAATCCCAGGACTGCACCATGGGGGACAGCAGGTGTTAACAGCTTGAACAGGACACCACAATACTTGGCTTGTGTGATCTATCTCTGGACTAGTTGCCAATCCATCATATGACAATACATATCTATGCAAAGTGTTGACTATGTAGATATGACATGTGTGTGGGATATTGGATATTGTTTATGACTTCAATCATGTAGGACCCCATGGCCTTGCAGATCAGATGTCATAGGCATATAACACTATAGATCCCATGGTCTGTTGTGCACCAACACTTGTGGGGTGTGCCAGATGTTGCTGTAACCAGTTCAACACTTTCATATCCTGTAGAGAGGGTAAGGCTCATCAGACTGTTCAGGTGCAGGGTCTGTTTGTTCTGCAGTTCACGTATGACACATATGGGATACATTGTAATCCACTCGATGCCATGTGTTCAGCTTTGGAAGGACCTGTATATCCAATCTACATGTGATATCCCCTAGTATGATGATAGGGCCTTTTGACAGTGGGAGGTGGCTATGTATGTATGGCCTTGTGTGACAGGGGATGTTGGCATTGTCAGTCATTTACAGTTGGCCCTGACTCAGGACATATATGAGTGTACATTGCTATGTATGACATAGCTGAAGGAAGTGCCATAGTTCTGTCTGGACTCCTTCACAGATAATCTTACCAAACACTAAGAAACATAGGCACTAAACCCATGTTATACTCTTTTACACACTTAACACCCTACTGATCCTTTTTGATCAGTCAAATGAGTATTTCATCATAGTATCCTGACATGTCCGAGGGTCGGCTTTGTGTGTACTCTCCGGTCCAGCTGGTGAATATTGGGATTGTCAGTAAATGTTACAGCTGCCTTATGTACACAGACAAGCCTCTCCTCCTCCAAACAAACTCAGATATTTGTGAGAGATGCAACTCTATGGACAAACTGGAGACTGAGCTCTCTAGACCCATGACTTGCACAGTCTATCAGGAGGAGAAGGTAACTACACACACTACGAATCCAGTGTCACATAGATCTATAGCAACAGCAGACCAAACACATAAACACACAATCACATACTCAGAGGCTATAAATAAACCTCTGCCTAAGCAGCAAAGACCCCCAAAGCAGATACCCAGACAACTGCTTCCTCACCAGTATATCCACATATCACAAAGTACACAATGTCACTGTGCCACACAGTCAGTGCCCTTAAGGCTAAACAACACACCCAATACACCTGTGATAGGTGACTGTATTGTCAGACACACTGATGTCCCACACACCAGGCTGACCAAGGTGAAGGTCACTGTAAGCTGTCTATCAGGTGCCAGGATCCACCATATAACACATGCACTCAGGTCACTCCAAAGCAAGTACAGATATGACTCCATTATTGTCCATGCTGGTGTGAATGTCCTGAAACTTTCCTCCCTGGACTACATGAAATGAGACATACAGGAGCTCTATGATCATGTAGGCCAGGCCAATATGACCCTGTCCTTGTGTAGCATCTTACCCTTACCAAGAATGATGCCACAGTATAAAGACAACATGATCAATTTTAACAGTCGGCTAATGTATGTGTGTCATTCACAGGGGATCCAGTGCTTGTCGGCCTGGGATGACATGCTCATCATGCCACATTGCTTCTCTAGGGATGCCTTGCACCTGACACCCCTGGACTTTCTAATACTGGTTAAGGCACATGGCACACCCATAGTGCCTTTTTTAGTCAATGCTCACATGACAAATCCCACTCCATAGATAATACCAGGTAAAATTAACGAAGGATAATGCTGTTCAATGCCAGAGGTGTACACCTCTAACTGCATGCACTCAAGGCTCTCTTCAGTATGGAGAATATAAATATCTGTGCAGTAACAGTCACCTGGTTCGAGGCCCCCGACAGCACCCCAGCACTACCAGGTTACACATCATACCATGGTTTTCTGACACAATAACCAGGCCACACCACAAGGGGGGGGGGGAGTATCCATATATGTCAAAGATACACAAACCTCCAGGATAGTAGCACTGCACAAATCATTGGGGACCATCCATGTGTAAGTAACAGTGGCCTAAACTGCCTTTCAGGTTGTAGCCTGCTACAGACCACACTCCCAAACCCAGGGACCACACTCAGCTTTCATGAGAACAGAACATTGGAGAATATGTAGGTGTGTACAAACAACATTATATTGGATGACCTGAAGTAGCTAAACATTTACTGGGAATACTACTCAAGCCGCAACACCCTCGCAGAATGGTTCCTCGTATATATCAACTCAAATGCTATGGAACAAGTGGTCAACACCCCCACATGAGGGGTATACATATTGGACATGGTCATCACCAACATGGGGTCTCTATGTTCCACACCAGAGGTATACCACACATTGGTAAGGTCACACCATACATTTATGTCAGCAGACATCCATATCCCATCACCACACACAGCCAAGGTAATCTCAGTGAGGTACTTCTCAAAAGCAAATGTCATACTTGTCAGAACAGAGGTGTTTTCCTTCAAAGCCCCCAGGTCACTGGGAACTATGACTCATATCACAGTATCCTTTAGAAACCCATTGTATCGACACCTACAGGAAAGCATGGATCATGCTATCTCACATGACTCCAAGACTCACTCCTCTAAAGGCAGGTGACCTGTCTGGTGTACCCCGGCCATAAATAAGCTATGCAACAAAAGGAGGAGGCTACTTCATGATAGAGCAGTCTCCCACAAAGGGAAGGCATCTCTGATCAGTACTAGAAAGAAGCTACAATCAGTCATAACATCATGAAAGACCAGCTTCGACAGTACAATTGCACATGACACTAAAGGCAATCACAAGGCCTTCTTTAGTTATGTCAGGAACCTGGGTGGCAACTCACAGATATGCTCTGAGTTACTGCATAATGACAATGAAGGGCACTTAACCCACACACATTGCCAAAATCCTGGCAGACAGGTTGAGTGCATAATCCTAACCCCTATCCCCCACACATACTAATGTCCCTGACAACAGACTGTAGCCTCCCTGACATCACAGATGAACATGTGAGAGCTGCCCTCTCCAAAGCAATAACACAGCATCAATGGGTCCAGACGGTGTCCCAGGCTGTGTCTTACACATGCTTCATGAAGAACATAACACTCACATAACATCACTGTTCAATATCAGACTTACTACAGGATATGTACCCAAGGAATGGCATACAGCAACAGTGGTCCCGCTCCACAACAGTGATTTCACAAGGGACCCTGGACACTATCAGCCTATAAGGCTGACTAGCCTGGGCTGCAAAGCTATGGAGAGTATCATCCTGGGACACATTTACAGACGTCGACAACCTCCAGACACTGGATCCTACCCAATTCACCTTTGTTAAGGGCAGATCTTGCCTCTTGCACCTGCCAACTTCTTTGAATCAGCTACCAGGGCCATACACATAGGGAAGGTAGTCCACACAGCCTACCTGGACCTCACAGATGCCTTTGGCACAATACCACACTCAGGCATCTTAGATACACTCGCCAGCTTACATATCAACACATATGTCCCAAGATGGATTACAAACTGGATCAGGGATAGCACCCACATGTTCAGATGTGAAGGTGCCATGTCAGACTCTACACCAGTTACATGTGGCATCCCACAAGGCTCAGTTCTGGGACCTGTCTTGTTCAGTATATATTCCTGCGAGGTACAGGCTATCATGGGGGGAGTATGGCTGACCAGGTTCACAGATGACTGCAGATCGGGTGCCATAATTGACTCTCCAGCTGACACATGCACTCCTATAGATGGATAAGTGGTGCCAGAGCCATAGCCTACAACTAACTGCCATACAATGCATACACATCCCCTTTGTGAATGACAAAGTGCACACAGATTAACACATAAGTGGTAATTCATTACATAGAGAAGGTGTACATATGGATTTGGGGTTCACAGTAGATACTCATCTCTCCTTTGAATATCGCATTGGCAAAGTGGTTAGGTAAACCTTCTATATAGCCCACCTTATCCCAAAAGGTTACACATCTAAATCCAGAGAGGTCATTGTGCACCTGTACTCATCACACCCATACTTGAGTACACTGTCCCATTTGGGATGTACCTTACCCGACACCTGCAGCAACTGTCATGACCCCAAAGGTACCTCACCAAGGGGAACCGGAGACTCATACAGATGCCCTACACAGTTCAGCTACAGAAACACCAGCTGTACTCAGTTGCTTAACTCTTACCCAGATGCAATCTGTTGCTGCTGTATGCAGCCATGTCCAGCCCAGACTTGTTGATCATGCTCCACCTCAGGATATCAGAATCCCTTACAGTTACACGCTCCAGGACTTCTACCTCAGCACAGAATTAATAGGACATGCTGGAGGGACAGATTCATATCCCAGAAGCTCCCCTCACTCTGAAATAACATCCCAGTCCAAGTTAGGCAGAGCCCTTCACTGACCCTCTTCAAGGGAAATACTGACAAGTGGATGGGTGATCATACGTTTACCCCGGGGATCTCTTCTGGGTCCCTGCTAGACAGAGGCACAGTACACTAACCATATGACGGCTATCTTGTGTGACCTATTATTCAAAGGCACAGGGTGGTAACAGCCATGGTGGGGTGCTGTTTGGCCCAGGCTAATGCTTCTGAATGCACTAGGGCTGATACCTTGTATCAATCTATGAACCTATGTACCTATGATAATATTTGGAGTGCTCGTTGTTTATTGATGATACTGACCGCATATTTGTTATCCTCTTTACTTTCCCACTTTCTATGTACAACCTATTTATCTGTTGTACATATTTGATTATGACAGGATTACCAGATGTTATATATGTGTCTGTTGTCTTATAACTGTGTGCACAAGGCAGGATTGTTGGCTAGGGAGCGGTTCCTGGGTTAACATGTGAACTGCCAGATATGTCTGGCCCACTGCTGCACTCAGACAAGGCCTAAGTGTGTGAACATGCCCAGTTTGCACATTCACGGTTTTGTTGCCTGACATTTGTTTCATTAATTTAAGTGTGTGAGCATGACCAGTGTGACCTTTCAGTATGTTGCTGTCTGGAGGCCAGTACATTTGTTACAATGTGTGAACATGCCCAATATTAACATGTGTACTATGTGTGTTTGAAATCAAGTTATATTTATACTGCAGGGCTCACCTTTGTGTCACAACTTCACATATATTATGCTGTGACTGCAGGGTTTCCATGACACACTTTGCATACACTTATCAGCAAGTCTTCATACAAGCTGACCAGTGAAATACTGTTGTGGTTTGGTGGATCAGTACTGTAACTGTAGTGCACAGTAACCTGGGTTCGAGGACTGTCACTGCTTTAACTTTTCATACTGGCCAGAACAGACTGCTTAAGGTCCACTTAAGCATATATGTGCATGTTTACCTGCTTTTGCTCAACTATGCCCAACTTTGACCAGACTTGACAAACACTGCTCAACAGTTTTCGACATTGATGAACGTTGGGCAATATTGCTCAACATTGGCCAAAGTTGTGCCAGTTAGTGTGTACGCTTATGTTTACACATACTACATAGTGGCAAAGCTGTTTAGCACTGCTTTATATTGCTTAACACAGGTCAATCATGCCTCAGGTGGTGCTGCAGGGCTGCCTATGTCGGATGCACATAGTACACTCCCTATACATGTTTGAAAATAGGTATTGTCAAGTTAGGCATCCCTTTTACTGTATGTGCGGGTCAGGGAGAGGTATCATGTCCAGGGTTCCTACTGAGCCAGTGCATGTGCTATGCGTTGCCTCTTTGCCAAGTCCAAAGCATACTGGGCACGCCTCCTTCTGTCTACTGGGACAGGCTGAGGTTGTTCCTCCTCCAAGTCACGCTCTGCCTGTGATGGCCTTAGCAATGGTGGGGGGTTGTTTGGCCCAGGCCAATGCTGATCCTGCTGCAGCTGTTTTCGTAGGATCATATTATGTAGCATAGCACATATCATGACAATTTGTGTACATGTAGTTGGTGAGTACTGCAATGCTCCACCAGAGGTGTCTAGTGACCAGAACTGTGACTTGAGCAGCCCAAACACACGCTCGATTACATTTCCTGTTTGTGCGTGTGCCTCATTATGGTGTTCCTGTTCAGGTGTGTGTGCATTTCTGATGGATGTCATTAGCCACGGCTTCAGTGCATATCCAGCATCCCCCACTAGGTGACCATGAGTGATGTCCCCGTTGGCAAATGTCTGGTACAGCTGCATCAGATGCCAGATATGGGAATCGTGGTAGCTACCAGGGCAGCAGGCACACACATTCATTATTATGCTCTGGGCATCACACACAACCTGGCAGTTGATGGAGGGGAAGCCCTTGCGGTTAATGTAGGCCCTACCCCACTCATCAGCTGGTGATTTGATGCATATGTGCGTGCAGTCTATTGCACCCACTACCTCAGGGTATTCTGCTATTTGCTGGAAGAGATGCATATTGCTGGCCAATACCTCACAGGAATTGGAGAAATATACATGATCACCGACATGTGCTGACATGGCATCCAGGAACTGGTGCAGTACCCTGGATGCTGATGCCTGTGATATCCCCATCATATCACCAGTTGGTCTCTGGAAGGTACATCTTGCTAGTATTCATAGGCCAACACATACCTTGGTTTCCACTGGAATGGGTTCCCCTCTGTTGGTTCTGTGTGTGAGGTGTGGCCTGCACAGCTCAACAATTTACTGCATGAGGTCTCTGTCCACTCTATAGCGCTCCACTATCTCCAGCTCATGTAGCCCCTGGTAGGTTACACTGGGCCTGTACACTCTTCTCCATCTCCTCACTGGGGGTTGGTCAGCAGCATTCACATTGTCACCACCCTCAGCATGTTGCATATGTCGCCTTATGTCAGCAATGGCAGCCCCTAACATTTCTTTGTCTCAGTTAAGCCTTTTCAGTATTCACTTCTCAGTGCTGCAGTGTCTCTGAGGAATACATGGGGAAAAGTTGTTTGCAGAGTTTTAAGTGCTGGGATGGGCTGGGCTGGTTTACTGCCTGTGTAATTGCCTCATTCTGATTATTTCCACCTGTTAGCTCTGCTGATTCTCCCTGGTTAACTTCCTACTGTTTGTTGTGCTTCCTTTTCCATTTCCATTTCCTCAGGGGGGCAGCGCTGCACACACAAGCACAAACACGCGTACACGTGCTAACATGCGTGCACACAGGCTTAGATGGAGTTACACTAGCTAATTCCTGTTTAAACGTGTGCACACAGGCTTACACTGCCTAACACTTGCTAATTCCTGCTTAAACACGCACACACTGCTGCAAACGCACTTACACAGCTTTCAACATCCTTACACATGCTTACTTCTGCTTATACACACGCACATAGTCTTACTCGGATATACAGGCGCGCACACGCGCGCATACACGTTGCAAGCACTTTTACAAGAAACTTTGGTGATATCCACGGTATGCACCTTCTCTTTCTTGACTTTAGCTAAAATACCTGGTGACACACCTCTTCCAGTGATGAGAAACTGACAGCTAACCCATGCCACTCTGCTCCAATGAGCTTATATTCTTTCATACATACCTCCCTCGTGATGTCACCTATATCCTACTCTGTTACTCCCCATATCCTAGTCTTTCACTCCACTGTCTGTGCTCATTCGCTATGTAGACTTGGGATTCACTATCCTTACCCTCATTTGCATAGGATTGCCTACTAATGCTTGGTTACATCTCTTAGACTGGGTTCCCCCCTTAGCAACCTCTACTCGGTAGCCATGTTATCTTCAGCCTGCCATTGCCTTGCATTGTAAATTAAAAATTTCCATAAAATCCAGATTTGTGGATTTTAATTATTAGTTTTCTGGTTTTTAGAGTGCAGCGCATTTGTGCGGCACTGCGCTACGCTTAAACATCGGAAATTGCAGAAAAAAAATATTTATTTTCATATTGCATCGGGAAACATTGCCAATGGCCATATATTTGGCCATTGGCATGCTTCCTCTACTGGATGCAAACTTTATTTGGAGCTGTTATGGCTCCATTTTGCTATTTACAGAACAGTACTCAGTTGTCAACTGAGTACATTTCTGCAAATAACACTGCTCTTACTCGGACAGGTTCGGGTTTCCTGAATCGCAAATATACCTCATTTGCATGCCTTTCGGCTGCAATTGAGGTAATTTGCATATCTGAGCCCTGTCCGTGTAAGAGCCATTTTAGAAACTCTCTTGCATGCTCCTTCAGGCTGTTCCTGGATCGCTCGTCGGACATGCTGGCCGAATGGAGTCTTACTTTACTCTTAGACTCTGTGCAAGCCATCATGAATCCGGCCCCATATCTTTTCAGAAAATACATGGTAACAGAAGACCTTTTATTCTAGGAACTTTCTAAGAATACATAAGAATATGTAAAATTCCACCCCCCCATTATTTTTGGCTTTGTCCAGATTTTTGTGCTGTGAGGTTGCGAGCTATGGAGTGGACAAGATCAAGATATAGATGTTGAAAGAAATGGATACCACGGGAAGATGTGACAGTAAATCTGGAAGGGTAAGCTGGGGAGACAGCAGGCATTTTCCTAAAGAGGGACAGAAAGATGTTCTTCATTTATACAGGGAACATGCTCCTCATGATCCCTGGGACAGCCTAGGAGCTTCCATATGATACCTGAGCCTCTGGTTCAGCAAGAGAATTGTGGAATCTTTCCCGCCAATGGAACAGTCAATGAACTCTTTGTCCTTGCATAGATATCGGAGGGACCTTGACAGCACACTAATATTGTGTACATGTCTATTATGAACCTAGAGAATACATATGACTGAACATCAAGAATGTCTTGTCAGAGGTGGTCCAACAATATGGGGTTCTGGGACAACTGTTGTATATCACCCAGTGCCTGTATCTGTGGACCACAATCTGTATCTATTGTTACCATGTTTGCTAAAATAGATTTAAAGTGGTGGTGGCAGGGCTCCATCCGAAGTCTGTCTTATCTCCCTTTATTTTCATAATTCATATGAACAGGCTATAAATGTATAGCTGAGGTTTAGAAAATATCCAGTCTGAAAATGTAAAAGTTGCACTTTTGCCGTTTGCAGACAGTGTTAACCTCTTAGACTCAAGTAACAAAGATTTCTGTTTGGATTTGAGCGGTTCAATGCTGAGTGTCAGTTTGTCAGGATGAAAATTAGCACCTGTAAATCAAATACCATGTTCCTGTCCCAGTAATGAGGGGATTACTCTTTCCATATGAGAGAAGAGAAGCTACAAGTTACGATGTCTAAGGATACTGAAGTGTTGTTCATGGATGAGAGGGCTAAGGATGGGGGACTATAGAAATGGCTGGGTGCAGGTGACAGTAATACTACTGTAGTGGTACCAGACTTTCATGGTGAAATGAGAGTTGAGTCATATAAAGAAGCTCTCAATTTACCACTTATTTTATGCCCCCAAACTCACAGATGATCACAAACATTCAATAGAGACTGAAATAATAAGATCATGGACACAAGTTGCAGGATTGAGGTTCCTTTGCAAAAATGTTGTACTAATTTTCTGTGAATGAGGACATTCTTAAACTGGCATAACTCAACAGAAAATATATCAAGCACAGTTTAGGGGAACAGGCCTCAGAGCAGACATACAACATTTTGGAGAGTTTATATTATGCAGCATTTCTGGGATTGTCTGGAGACTCAGGATAAGCTGGGGATAGTGGCTGTGGTTAATGAAATCTGATATGCCTTTTTCAGCTTGATTCTACCACAACCCTCCTTACAACAAGCTTTTCTGAAAATGCATAGATGTATGTATGAATGCATGCCTGTCCTGCAATGCTGTACCTTAAATCGGGGTCCATTACAGGACATGTAGTGCTTGTCTTATGACTTTATGGGGAATGTGTATTACAACTGTATTGCATACCAGTCTGCACATACATATAAATGGGAGGATACGAAGGAGCATTAATTTATATAAAGCAAAGTTAAATAGGAGTAAAATGGATAAAAGTAATAATGAGAGTGCAACCATTTTTTTTTTGTTTATATCTAACTAGAAAATTAATAAAATGATTGGTTCATAAAGTTATGTGGAGAAGTGGGGGCTATCTGTGAGCCATGGGTTGGAAATTAAAGTGTTTAAGTGTAAGTTAAGTACATTTATTTTTCTTATCCATTGTATCCATAAGTTTGTTTTGCTCTTTATATTGTTAATTTGTCTCTATTTGTATGTATTTGTATGTTTTGTTTGGGGCTTTTCCCCTCGGGTCTCCACTGAAAATGGGTAATTTCTAACCCAGTTGGACTTACCTGGTTAACAAATGTGAAATAAATAATAAATGCGGCATGTAAAAGAGGCTGGGGTTGGTAAAATAGTTAAGTTGTTTACCGTACAAACACAGGGTATTGGGTTTGATGCTCACCTCTGACCACTGACTAGTTACTGGCTAGGCATATAATCATCTGCAGACTGATTGCCTAGCATTAACCTATGAACCTATATATCTCTTAAATCATAAAGAATGGAATTGTTTAAAATGTACAATAAAAATAAATTTAAGTAGAGTAAAGCCATGGAAACCCATCCAGTTAATTATTTTTGTTTAAAAGATGATAGTGAGCCACCCTGCTTAGCATGCAGTGGAAGCTTATTCCAGAGATTAGGGAGGTGCTGGGTTATAAACATGTCCTTCCACCATGTTTGATTTATCTGCTGAAGATTTACATCACTGCTTCTAATATGTTGGAATGATTGGACTAACAGAGATACAGGAGGTCCAGGACAACCTGATATCTAATGACACAGTAAGCAAGGCAGAGATCTCTTCTCAAAAGTCTATAAGGCAATGAATAAAGCGATACAGCTTCCAGCTTCTTGTAATGGTTCAGCAGCCTTAGGTCTGTGATCTTTCTGGTTAGAAACCTTTGGAATCTTTCTAATTGTTTCATCAGTTTAGTGACATATATCCCAAGGAATGATTTGTGCTTGATAACTGGTCTGATTAATGCTTAGTATAAGGGAGAGTTCACCTCTTTAGACCTTGCTGTTATTCATTTGAAAATTAGCTGTGCTAAATAAAAGGATTTCCTGACAACTGTCACATGAATGTCAAAAGAGAAGGGCTTATCGACCCAAGTTCATAGGTCCCCAACTACATTTTTGTTTTGTAGCAGTGTATTGTCTACACATTGTGATGAGGGGAAGGGTTGTCTACCAAAAGAGATGATGCTACACTTTTTTGGCATTTAGATTGAGCCCATTTTTCGTACACCAAGCATTCACTAAGGAGAATTCATTCTGAAGGGTCAGGGTATCAATGGAGACCTAACAACAACTCCCATTTTATAGTAATCTGCAAACTTTGTTAGCCAGAGTTCTTGGCTACCTGCTTGGAGATCTGATAAGTAAAGACAAAAAGGAGTTGTCCCAGGGAGGGGACATGTTCATACTTCCTGATAATTCATCTGTAACTCACACTGTGTGGGTTCTGTATTTTAGACAGTTTGCTATCCCTCTTGCCACATATTGATGAATTTTTAAAGCATTTAGCTTCTATATGATGCCAACATAAGGAATGGTGTTCAAGTCCAGTGATAGCTCAAGAGTGTTTACATCTATAGCTCTTACAGATGGAATTACTAGTATTGAAAGTAGGTTTATTATCTGTGAGCACGAGGCAGTTAATACACTGTCTTAGGAGACCTAGTGCTGAAAGGTTAGCAACAGAGATGAAATTAGCAGGTTGACCTTTTATCTTGCCCAGTGTTGAGGTTTTTAGACTAGTAAAGCAAATGCAGCAGAGGGTATATTTGTAATTGTGGTAGAATACACTAAATATACACAAGGCTATCTGGTGAATGGTATTCTTGTCCCAGGTGTTGCAGAATTCAGATTTATAAAAGTAAGATGGGAAAATGGGTTGATACTTCCAGGTATTGGACTGTGCTCTAAGAAGGCAGAAAGATATGAAACAGAGGGTAACTCAACCTTAAGGAGTCTAAAGGGAGGAATTTCCTAGTTCAGTCTTCCAGGGATCTCCATAATGAACAGATGAAATGACAATTTAGCAGCCACTAAGCAAAAAAAAGAAAGGGTGGGTATTCAGTATTCAGATCTAAGAAATACAATGGGGGTAAACTATTTAAAGTATGTTAAAGGAAAGTTCTCTACAAGGCAAAGTGATAACTGATATTAGATGGATGAACAGGCATGATTCCGTAAAGTTTTATAGAATCTGGTGCATTACTCCAATATCAGTGGAAAAGTTGAGGATAAGTATGTAATATGTAAATATGACACAGTAAACTCAGAATATTTCATCGCACAATGGAGTATCTCAGTAGTAATGTTGCAATGTAAATCACTCGCAGGTAATACATAAGTAAATGAAAATCTCTATCAAAGCATAATGTGCATAACAAAGTTACAGAAAGAATCTCACAATCTAAGCAGCCTGACATTCAGAAATACATATCTATAACAGAATGTCTCCAGTAAGCTTACAGGCAACTACTGAATATCTCTGTAAGTCTGGTATTATTAAACCATGGATTTTGATGGAATCTGTACATTTTCTAAAAAAATTAATAATGGTGAAGGGTAAATTCAGAGACATTGCCACAGCTACCATTAACTACCAATGGGTGTGGGACATGTGAGGAAGACAGGTAACGCACACACCCAAGGAAACTGGTAGATAGAAAAGCAGACATGGGGTATGAGTGAAGAATAGAGAGACATAAACAGTTATGTTGGGATAGGAACATCTGAGGGAAGGTCAGAAGGGCAGGGGCATTTTTTGGGGGGGAATTGACCTCATTTTTTATTTTGTTTTAAGAATAGAAGGAAAGCTAGATAGGGAAAGAGGAAAAGGCCATCACAGCTGCTATACCCACAGAACAAGCTTCACAACCCTTGACAGGAAAAGGCTGGAAAAACAGTAAGGACAGGTAAGTTACTCAGACACCACAATGCACAACAAAGACAGCAGAAAATTGTCAAAAAGGGTGGGGATGCATACCAGCCATGGTGAGATGCAGAAAAACATATCTATTTATGCACTATCACATTACAACATGTTGCAAACTGTGTGGCAGTCATAGCTGGATGTGTATGGCCAATTGTAGATGTGTGCTGGGTAAAAAATAAACATCACAGTACACATTGGATAAATAAACACATATCTAAACAGTCTGTCAACAGTGCAAGTGTAAGCCAAGAACCATCACAGAAAACCAAATGCAGATTTTGGAATTCTAGATAATTCTAGCACAGGGCAGAACAGAACCTCCAAGCATGCATGTGAAAGGCAAACAACCAAGAACAGTGTCAAACAGCAGTACTGGAGCAAAGCAGCAAACCAGCTGCTACATACACAAGTAGTTGTACACAACCAAACAAACATATAATGGAATGTATCTATGTGACACACATATGTCATGTCAAAGACAACACACAGGTGTAGGTGTATATGTAGGATTGTCAGTGGCCTATTAGGAATGTACATTAAAGCAATGTCAATACACATGCACCCAACATTGACATGTAAGAATAGTAAATGTCCCCAAATCTAACAGTGCAACTAAAAAATATCAGGGTGCGCACATGAATTTCAACAAAGTACACTGGTTAACACACAAGTATAATGAGAACAAGGATGTATTGCAAGCAGTAGCCAGTGACTTGTGTGCATATATTCTACACCTCTATAATGGCCATAAATATGGCACAAGTTGACATTGTAAACAAAATAATACCTGTCAATGGACAATAATTGCAACAAAGGCAAACATATCTGCAATATATATTACATAACTACAAAGGTGGAAAGGAGGTGGGCAACCTGGGCCCATATCAAGGAAGGCAATGATAAAGCAGAATGACAAGGTAAGGTTGCACACTGCAAATGCATGTGTACAGCACATAGGGTGGTGTTGAAGCCAGCCCAAAATACATGTAAGCATATGGCAAATGTATAGTCAAAAATAGAGTGGTATAGCCAGGGAACAAATGCTTCTCAATGAACACCAAAGCACTGTAAAATCCAAGTAAAAATACATAGAGGAGCAAACCAAGGCTGAAAACGAAAGTCGACATGTACTAAAACAATTCTGTAACTGTACTCTACTTCGATAAGTAAAAACTACGAACCATGACAGAAGTAGCACTCCAAAAAAAGTTTATTAAATACTGGTAAGTGCTTTCACCCCTTTGGGCTTCATCAGACCAAGATGAACAACAAGTGAAATACAAATTTAAATACACTGACTAAGCAGATAACTAATTAAAATTGTGATATCACATCCTGCAGCCAAAATTTAAAAAGACAATATAGTTTAAAAACTATGTAATTAAAAATGCATAACGTACCAATACTTATGTATATGAAGAATGTGTAAATGTAATTAAAAAGCAATTTAATTAAACATCATAAAGTACCAAAACTTGTGAAATGGCAAATGTATGTTACATGGGCAGACTGCATTGCTGACATCAGCAAAAATGGGCATGTATAAATCACACATACATGGTATTGAGCAATCGTGTAATATTAACAGACACAGGTAAGCAAGCTAAGAATTTCCATCATATGTACATATACTGTCATGCCAATCAGGTATAACCAAGTACAGTTATATGTCACAGACCCTGCTTATTACTGAGCAGAGGGCAGTCCTGCAAGCATCATTACACATATCAATGATAAGTCAGTAAATGCTCACATGTCAAAGATACAATGGTGTTTCAGTGCGGATCAGACTATGTGCATTGACATGTATATACATCATTTAATGTATACACCATTGCCAAAAGATGTAAACTTATGTGAATAACAAATAGATGTGCAAATGTAACTTAGACCAAACATGACATTAATGAATATATTCTCATTATCATGATGTGTATATGAATGCTAAATTGTTATTCTATGCAGTCAGTAAAGGAGGACAGGCTACAGATATGGCACACCTTTATATAACCCAATATGCCATAAGCACTGCCAGCATATGCCACACATCATGACACCATGCCAGTCGGACAGCATGATGATTGTCATCCAAACCACATGGGCAAGGACATGTCCTTATGTTGTAGATACACGATATGGCAATATACAAATCTTAACCACACCACTGTGGTAGTGCTGGACTATGGACAGCATGTATTGGCTGCAAGTTTCTGTCACTAAAACATGGTTACAGTATAATTTTTGCAGCAGTAGCTGTACTTTAACTGCCACAGTGCATGGACAGCTGAATGTGGAAGGAAAGTATAATGTGTTGATGTGTGTCATGCACACGTTGAAGCATAATTAAATGTCACATGATGATATCTGCATCGTATGCTTGCACCTGTAACACATAAGCATGGCAGCTAAATGATATGCATGGACAAGAGTGCATATACAGTCCAATCACTAATATGGCAAACAGCAATGTGGTAGCATTACACACCTTGAATATACAGACAATACTTACGGACCTGAGGGACTGCCTAATGGAGATGAACATTGCAAGTGATCTCTTGGGCTATCTCCTTGAATGAGTCAAGCATAGCCTGTGCCATATCCTGAAAAAAATATCCCCTATCATGTCCCTCATCTGTGTATGAAATACATCGGTCACCACCTCCTGGATGTGCTCATGACAATTGTCTCATTGTTGTTCCTGGTATCATCTTCTCTGGGGTGTAGCAAGGATGTTGGCACATGCAGGTCCAGCTTCCTCATCATCATCCTTGGCTTAATCATGGTGACCATCATCAGAGGACTCCAGCAGTGGCCTGGCATGTACTCATTGTCTATGTCTGATTGGTGATCATCCACAAATCCCATGCTCTGTCAAGATGAATCACAACACAGAACAGAAATTACATATGCATAATTGATGCTACTTCTCTGCATAACATACCAACTGTGACACAATGAACAGGCAGAAAACAGTCCTCGTGGAATGTTAAAATATGTTATGACCATAAATCACTGTACTACCATATGCTATGTATTTCAGTAATCAAAACCATAACAATAAAAAAGAAATGTCTATCTGGCTGCATATTCCTATGAAGATCATAAATGACATTAAACTGAAACTGATGTGCACATCTGCAGTCTAAGATACATTAATTAACATCCCAATCTCATGTGAGTTCTGCATTGAATGAAGGTGTATTAGCATTCATTGAGGGTCTCATTTAAAACACAGCTCAAGATGAAATGGCAAAAACATTAGCAAGCACAATTATACAGTAAACTCTCAGTTAATTGGCACCATGGGGATAGGTAGATGCCATGTACGTGTAGTTTCTGGTTGCTTGAGAGTTACTATTAAAAATAGACCTGACAAATACTTTACCCTATACTGTACCATACCATACCATACCATACCATACCATACCATAAACACTGTACTGATTTTATTTTATTATTGAAATGCAGTTATTAAAAGCCTGGCTGGAATAAAAATATTTCAATCTTATATTTTGGCTAGAGAGCATGGCACACAGAACCGTTTTCAGTGGCATTTTGAGTGGATTGGAATTGAATCAATTGAAGAGAGAGGGAGAGAGTGAATGCATGTATGAAAGCAGAAGCAAAAGTGTGTGAGAGATCAGAGAAATGTATGAAAGCTGACGAGAGTGTGTGCGAGAGATCAGAGAGAGAATGCGCAATCTGATGCAAACTGACTGAGTATGCAGCGAGTGTTGACATCTTAGTGATTTGACTTGTTTGGTTTGACTTGTTCTCAAGTTGGGGAGAGAGGGAATTTATTTGCATTTTTCTTTTTAAAACTCTAAAAACATAAGGTATGTTTCTGCGGGGGGGACAGAAAGTGCAACACATGAAAAACTGAATTGTTCTTACTGTACTGTATTTCCTTGATTTTTTTTTTCTGGTTACTTGAGAGTTCTGGTTGATTGAGTTCTAGTTAACTGACAGTTTAGTTTAATCAACAGATTTTCTGCTAGCAGAGAGCTCCTCATGCACCCAACATATTCTCTTTGTCACATTATCTATACTTATGAACATATCCAATAACAAAACATATTAGGGACATTGTATCCACCACACAATGTGAGCGGCTTAATCAAGGCCATGTAATGGCATGAATAACATAGCTTACCAATGGAAATCATGACATGACCTGAACAGTTGTTTATTGGCCAGCATTAAGCATGACAAGCATATGCAAAGCAAGCACATGTAACATGTCCTAACTTTTGAAGGGAAGCATGCCAAGACACTGCCTCATGCAATATTCCCATAACTGTAATTCAATAAAATAATATTCTGAAAATTCAAGCTAAAATTAGTATTGAGACCTGCACTGTTTAATAATGTAGTCTGCCTCAGTAAACTGTCTAGTTGAGTATTTTACAAGCAAATGAACATTCCTTATCTCACATCCTGTGTTCTTGTACTAACCCAGTAGTATTCTCTCAGGTATTTCACCTTGCTGAAAGGCAACACTCAAACCACTTTCCTTCCATAGTGTGTAGCCATGATATTTATTATGCTGCCATTTGCTGCACTCATAACCTGCCAGTTAAGGGATGGTCAGCCCTGTTTGCTTCTGAGTGAACCGGAGTCTTGATAGGGATGTGGGCACAAGCTATTTCACCAAGTACACTCCACAAGGTGGGATCCGCCTTGGATCCCGGGAACTAACGCCCAATCAGTCTGACGAGCCTGATCTACAAGGCCATAGAACATATTATCATGGAACTTATAAACAAAGACACTGGCAACCTTAAAACACTGGACCCCATCTAGTTTGGGTTTGTGAAGGGCCGATCTTGTCTCCTGAACCTTATTGACTTATTTAAATCAGTCTCCAGAGCCATGGACAAGGGTAAGGCAGTCCACACAGTCTATCTGGACCTCGCCAAGGTCTTTGACACCATCCTCCACTCTGGAATCACAGATAAACTTACTAAGCTGGGCATTAATCCCTATGTCACTCGATGGGTTGCCAACTGGCTTACTGACAAAACCCACACTGTAAAAGTAGCTGACTCCAAATCCAGCTCCAGACACGTGACAAGTGGAGTACCTCAGGGTTCAGTCCTGGGACCGCTCTTGTTTAGTCTCTACTTCTCTGAAGTACAGGCCAACACTAAGGGACTCTGGCTAACAAAGTTTGCAGATGACTGCAAACTGGGAGCCATTATTGAATCCCCAAATGATGTGGATACTCTACAAAAGGCCTTACAAAAACAGATGCTTGGTGCCAGAGCCATGGGCTCAAGCTCAATGCCAAGAAATGTATAGTTATCCCCTTTGGGAAAAAAAACATGTACCCATGAATTATCACATAGGTGGTAGTACACTAAACACCAAAAGTGTGATAAGAGATTTAGGGACACAAGTCTCACCTTCAATAACCACATCGCTACAACAGTCAGGAAATCCTTCTATGTGGCACACCTCATAACTAAGAGCTTTTCATCCAGAAAAAAAGGAGGTCATTGTCCCACTGTACTTATCCCTCATTAGACCCATTATAGAATACAACGCCCCATTTGGTATGTACCTCTCAAGACATCTGCAACAACTGGAAAGGCCGCAGAAATACCTCACTAAAAGAATCACACGCCTAAAGCAGAAGCCCGATGCTGCCCCCGTTAAAAACTCCAGCTATACTCTGTCGCATATCGTCTACTCCGAGGCAGTCTCTGCTTAACATACAAGGCCATGTCAAACCCAGAGCTGTTGGACATGCCACACTTAAAGAAATCTCAATCCCTCAGAGCCACATGCTCCAGGGATCTAAATCTTGTCATCACAATAAACAAAACATGCTGGAGGGATAGGTTCCTGACCCAGAGACTCCCCAGACTCTGGAACAGACTGCCCATACATGTCAAGCAGAGCACCTCTTTGGTCCTCTTCAAAAGGAACCTCAATGATTGGATGGGAGAAAAGAAATTCACTCAGGGATCACGTCAGTCACCCTGCTAGACAGGGGTCCAGGGAAGTAAATAGTGTGGGAAGAAATAGCCAGGGAATTGTTATGGCTAGGCTTGTACAGGCCCTAGGGCCAATAGTCTAGTACCAACCTATGAACCTATGAACATGTGAGATGTTTGCAAGATTATAGAACTGGTGCATAACAGTTCTCCACTCCATGGGGGTAGATGGAAAGTGCATGTAGTCATCCAATTTACTGCACATTGCTGCCAGGAATTTTGACAAGACACAATTGGCAGCTGTCTGCGAGACTCGTAAAGATCCCCCCATGTGTCTTTGTAACGTCCCAGGCTGAGACATACTTTTGCTTCAAGAGGGATGGGATTGCCTTGCAATGTCCATAAAGACACATGTGGAGCACACATGTTGCACACAACCTGCACCAACTGTCTGTCTAGGGCCACTTCTGTCAATTATTTGTTGATATGGCAGTTGGTTTAGTTGCAGCCTTGCTCTCATTCTAGCTGGTTGCCTTCCAGGGTGCACAGCCACATCCTCATCCATGGCTTGTAGTACTGCTGCCTGTTGCACTTTAGTCGCTGCATGGAAGTAGTTGGCCAACATTAGGAAATTTGCCTGTTTCCCACTGTAGTGTGATCTTGGAGTTGGTATATATAGTTAGGGGGTACCCCCACACTAGAAGTGTGTAGGGGGCACAGCCCTCCAGGTTTGTGGGTTTGAAATACTGCCATGTGTGTGATGGGGAAATGTTGTCCAACTAGTTACTTTTCCTGTCACACACATTCACTGATGTGAATTCTTGATGAATGAACTTTCGATAGGTAGTGTTCGATCATCAGAGGGTCATAGAATTGAACCTTCGATGAGTAAACATAGATCCTGTTTTCCCTATGTAGATTGGAACCCACAGTACACACAAAATATTAAACATACTGACCATTTGCCTTACAGGCTAAGCTATTAATCAGCAGGAGCTTTAGTTTAAAAAACAGGTACTGCAAGTGTGTATTACAAATCCTGTGGAGAACAGATGAATACGTAAACTACAAAAACTTATTGGACATTTTATTGTAAATAAATAACAGCTATCAACACATATTGAAAACAAGTGTATGCAGTCAGACAGGCATTCCTTATTAGCTCAAATAAATGTCTGTGTACTTTCTTTGAGGAATGAATTATAGAAGTTATGTATGTATTTTTATTCCACAGTACAATGGTGCAGTAGGTGATACTGTGGTACTATAATGGAAAACTATAAAGTGAGCAGTTATCTGTGGCCTAGGTACCAGAGGCATCAGTGATACATGAATGCAATAACATGTGACAGATACAAAAGTCATATTTATGGTTATTATACACATTATTAAATGAATTGCCAACATGGGAATCAAATCCACAGTTCTGTGGACAGTATTTACTAAATCCACTTAATTATACCTATAAGCTAATTATCACAGTAGCTACTAAATGATTATAAAAAAACATCTGGCTGATGTATATGGGATGGAGATATATATGTAACATCTGTAGGAATGCACAGCTATGTGTAAAATACTGACACCTACTATAGGGATCCACAGGCTGCCTCTGCACCCTGGCAACCTTCCGTCATAGATCCTCTGAGTAACTCTGATGCAGACTGTCATAGTGGTGGCAAACCTGCATTCCAGTGCAGTAAATCTCTGTCCTCCTCCTTCAGTACTCCTTCATTATCAGTTCCACTTGTCTATTATAGTGAAGTTCCTGGGCCTGGCTCTCATCCTTTGTTCCAAGCCAGCATACACTGTTATCATCTGGTTCATCTCCTTGTTGGTTCAGTTGGGCACATGAACATGCCTCAGCTTCCTTGAAGTAATCATAATGATCCTCAAGTTGAAGAACTCTGGAAATACAGAGAGAAATCTTCACTGAGGTACCATTCAGTCTGCAGTTAGTAATGTATTAAAATCAGTATTTGAAAGTGGCACTGATGTTATGTCATTGGAAAATAACAGGCACATGCCACACATGGTACCATTTATCAATGTCTATTAGGTGTTTATGCAGGACACCTGGGGATTATGTTGCATGAGTCCAATTTAAATAGAGCTGTACAAATTGGATTCCAAAAACCTGAATTTTAATGAACATCAGTAATTATGTATGGTGCAAATAGTACTTAAAGGTGGCTGCACACTAGGTGCACTTTGATTCTGTGAATCAGAGTGAGAGATGCACTGGCAATTGTTAACATTTCTGCCCTGGGGATTAGCAGATCTCTGCAAGTCAGCCATTTTCAAAGGTGACTGGTTAAATTAAGTTTTACTCCAAATGTTATATTTAACAGAAGTCATTATAGGTTACTGGAGTGACACTGTTTTGAACTTTATAAATACAGGTGTTGCTATTTTAAATGACTGATTTCAGTCCCATATGCAGTTTTATAGACAGACTTATATTGCACATGCTAACAGTATATAAAGGCTAATTTACTGAATGTCCTCAAGTCTTACTGGTAATTCCTTGCACTTTGCGGTGTAACTACAGAAACCAACGGATTCCAACAATATCCTTATGTAGTATGTTATGCTGATATTGTGAATATTTTGCAATCTGTGTTTTCTAACAAACCAGTTAAATAATATAATGTATATCAAGAAATGCATAATAGTATCCTTTGGGAAGTCATCCACCCCTGCTAACTATCACATTGACAACACAGCCCTTAGAGCTGACCCAGTAGTCAGGGACATAGGGACACACATAGCTAGCAATCTAGCCTTTGACCATCATGTGTCTACTGTGGTAATGAAATCATTCTATGTTGCGCAACTTATAAACAAAGGTATGGCATCTAAGTATAAGGAAGTCATCATTCGACTGTATTTGGCATTCATCAGACCTATCATTGAGTACAATACCCCCTTTGGTATGTACCTAACCAGGCATATCCAACAACTGGAATGTCCACAGAGGTTACTCACTAAAAGAATACAGGTTGTAAGTAAAATGTCCTATGCAAACCATCTCAAGGCCCTATCCCTCTGTTCTAACTCCTACAGGCTTTTGAGGGAAGATCTTTGCCTGGCATACAAGGCATTGTCAGACCCTGCTCTGATGGACCTCCTGCATATCCACAAAACAAACACCACCAGAATTACCCATTCTAAAGATTTAAACCTTGCCTCTGATATAAATAAGACCTGCTGGACAGATAGGTATGTATGCCAGAGACTACCCATTCTATGGAAGAGGCTCCACATCCATGTGAAGCAGAGTTTCTCTGTAACCCAATTTTAGTGCAACTTGGACTATTGGATAGGAAACCAGAAATTCATCCCTAGCTTGGCACCTATGTCTCTAATGGACACAGGTAACCTGTAAATGGTTCCTCTCCCAGGCCCATGCTTACACTTATCAAAGTTATCAGAACTTGTTAGAGATTTGGGATGCATGGTTAGACTTAAAAAAGCCCTTGTGGTTGTTAGCCTAGTAAACATCTATGAACCTATGAACTTTTATTACATGTTCTATTGATCTTATGGATATTTCTTCAGTGATCCTGTTTGACAAAAGGTGGCATCACTACTGTCTCAGTGCAATAAGGATCTGTACTGGCTGTAGCCTGCCTACGGATCCTGAGGTTTTCCAACACTTTCTGCAAGTTGTTACATTGTTACCTACTGAAAGATCTTAATATGAAATGCATGTAGACTCCTGTGGCATAATGCTGCTGTCTTTAGACCTTTTTGAACATATATGTACTGTAATGGGTTCAAATCCCACTCACAAACTCTAAAGATATTACAAGTTATGTTCATGTATGAAGGCATTGCTGTTACGATTTATATGTCATGGTAACATTTATCATAGACAGTACTATACAGAACTTTGCATTGCACAGAAATGCATACTGTTTATGTTGACATATGCTGTTCACAGAATTACATTCATACATGGCTTCACACAGGAATATTGTCATGTGCATATCACTGACTTTCAGATGGCCAACTATCCTAGGGATTACAACTTTTCCCCCAGGAAAAATGACATCATACTGGATGCTCTCCACCAAAATGGATAGAGACTTCTAGGCCACTCTGGTGACATGGCATGGAGACATGAAATCTGGACCAACCTCACCAACATGATCAATGCAGCTGGAGGCCACAGCTGATTCCATGATGCATGTAGACAATGCTGCTCAGGCATGATCCTTCATGCAGCCAACAGGGAGAGACATTACTAGAGACTGAGGGATGCCACCAGTGGTGGACCACCATTGACCCCCCCGATGACATCACATTATTTCTGGTCTCACTGCTTACAGCAAGAGGGGAGCAATGCATCCCCAGGGGTGGAATTAAATCTGGAGTTCCAGGCTGCACATGTATGTATGTTCTGCCATAACATGGCTGGATATAGAGACAATCAGTACATATCACTGTAGCATGCATATTCATGTATTGTTGTGTTTGATTTACAGCAACAGAGTTTGGCCATGCGCACACACCCACACTGAGTGAGGATGATGAACATTAAGTATAATGACTTGCATTCATGTAAATGAAGTACAGACCTAGCAGTCCAATCAGTATGTGTAATGTTGTTTGTATTTATATTCACAAGTCCATCTACTCTGGGACTACACCAGGGATCGGTAGGTCAGTCTCTCCATACAGTAACTGTGACCACTACCTTGTTATTGCCTCAGCTTCTTTCATGACACTGCTGTTTACTGTCACAGCCATACCTCTCAACCTGGAAACATCAAATATCTGGACAATGGCCCATGAAAATAGGTACAAATCTGTATGCTAATTAACATAACATTTGCATACAAAATTATGTAACCCCCACCCACTCCGATGGGATTGTGGGTACTAACTCTTACACACAAACTGAAGAACAGACAACCAAAATATGGCCCCAGAGTCCCCTGCAGCCATTCCAATGTCCCATTACTTATAGGTTCATAGGTTGGTACTAGGCTATCTGCCCTAGGGCCTATGCAAGCCTAGCCATAACAATTCCCTGGATATTTCTTCCCACAATATTTACTTCTCCGGGCCCCTGTCTAGCAGGGTGACTGACATGATCCCTGGGGTGAATTTCCTATCTACCATCCAATCATCAAGGTTCCTTTTGAAGAGGGCCAATGAAGCGCTCTGCTTGATATGTATGGGCAGTCTATTCCAGAGTATGGGGAGTCTCTGGGTCAGGAACCTATCCCTCCAGCATGTTTTGTTCATTGTGATGGCAAGGTTTAGATCCCTGGAGCATGTGGCTCTGACTTGGCTATTTCGTCCCATTTACCATAATTACTAATGTGCATACTGCTTTATTTCTACAATGATTATTTGGATTTCATTTAAAACCTTTACATTTTATACCACAAACACTAATAGCATCTGCTAAACAAAGGAAAACAATCTCACAATGAAAATAGACTTAGCATTAAAACTTCCCTGTCCTTGAAACTCTCATTCATTCAAACAGCATTAGAACCCACATTCAAAGAAAATGCAACTGGCTATTGATGGATAAAGATTATCTTTGAGCTGTTTTCAAATCATAGGCCCCTTGCACACAAAACATACACGTGTTCTTTGAAACACCTTCATGAGTGTATTAAATTATATTCCTTGTATAATACAGCACACTTGTCAGAAGGCATTTTAAATTTATTGTTTTGAACATTTTTCCAGTAAGCAATGAAACAAAATGCATGAACCAATAATGACAAAACTGCCAAATTCAGAACATTTCTATCATAAAAGTTTACTCAGACTTCTACAATCCACCAGGATCAGTAAATATGCACAATCACTGCAAAAGTAAAAGTCAACTAAATAATTCCACATTAAAGGGATCTGTAACTAATGAAGAGGTTACTGCTAGTGAGTAGCGAACAACTTTATATTTCATTGTTTCATCTACAAATAAAGTGCCCGTTGCCCTTGAGGAATAAATTGCTTATGTTACATTAAAAAATGATTAGTAATATTGCAATAGGGAATAGATGGCAAACTGATAACAGTTTCATAGTTACTAGTTATCGCCGCCAAAGGGGACATTTTCAGGACTGCAGCATCCACCCCAGCAATGTGTCTACATACCGTGGGAGTAGAACCCACAGCCTTATGCATCAAAAGCAAGCATTCAGCCTGTTATGCTATTAACAATGCAAGCCAACTCAGCATAAGCAGCACTAAACTTTTCTTCCCCTAAAGCCCTCAGCTCCTTTTAAAATCCACTCAACACTCAACCGTAGTATCTCTCAACTTTGCAGCACAAGAAATCTGGAAAAAAGCCAAAATTTATGGGGGGGGACAAAAGCCCCAAAAACAGGGACACATCATAAACATTGCTTGTATAATCTTGGAAAGTTGCTAGAATAAAATGTGTTGTCATCATGCATTTCACTGCTAAGTCTTGAACTCAGGACCTTATGCACAAGGGTCAGAGCAACATGCCACTATGCCAAATAAGCAGTTTCCTGAAACACAGGAAGAATTAAACTTGAATGGCTATCATTTAATGAATTCACTTCTCATCACAGATCTCAACCTCTTAGCATAAAACACCTGGAAGAAGTCAATAATGGGGAAATATAGCCCCCAAACAATTAGTGAATTCAGTTTTCACCATACCTCTCAACCTCTTAGCACAAAAATCCTGGACAAAGGCAATACTAGGGAATACAGCTACAAAATAGAGGCAAATTTCAAATATTGATTTTATAAACTTAGAAAATTGCTAAAATAAAGGTTTGTGTTACCATGTATTTTCTGAAGAATATAAAGTCTGAAATTCAAATGCCTGTTCTTACTAAGTGAATTCTGTCCTCCAGAAAACCACAGATTTTATGAGAAACAGAACAAAAGTATGAGGCCAAAACCTGGACAGTTTTCACAAGTGGTGGTGGGTAGGCACACACACACACACACACACACACACACACACACACACACACACACACACACACACACACACACACACACACACACACACACACACACACACACACACACACACACACACACACACACACACACACACACACACACACACAAACACACACACACACACACACACACACACACACACCTGAATGGACTTCTTCATAAAATAAAATAAATGAATGCACAGCCTGCTGAATGGACTTCTTCATAAAATAAATAAAATGCACAGCCTGCTGAATAGACTTCTTCATAAAATACAATAAACTGGACTTCTTCATAAACTAAATGCACAGCCTGCTGAATGGACTTCCAGCCTGAAATGCACAGCCTGCTGACACACACCAGAAAATAAATGCACAGCCTGAACAGACTTCAGAAAATAAGTGCACAGACTTCAGAAATACACATTTCAAACCAATGTTCCCAGACTTCTTCAGAAAATAAATGCACAACCTGCTGAATAGACTTCTTCAGAAAATAAATGGACAGCTTGCTGAATAGACTTCTTCAGAAAATAAATGCACAGCCTGCTGAACTGACTTTTTCAGGAAATAAATGCTGACACACCACAGCCTGAATGGACTTCAGAAAGTAAGTGCACAGCCTACTGAATAGAAATGCATAAAATAAATGCTGACACATACCAGAAAATAAAATAAATGCACAGCCTGAATGGACTTCAGAAAATAAATGCACAGCCTACTGAATGGAAATACACATTTCAAACCAATATTCCCAGACCTTGCAGCAGCATTAACGGACCTTGTGGCTTTACATTTCAAACCTATATTCCCGGGCCTTGTATCAGCCTTGACAGACATTCCTGGAGGCTTAAGTACATGGCTATAGTTTGACTTTACAAGCCCGCCCTGGCCCTTGCTCACAGAAGTAAAAGAACTGTCTTAGCCTGAAATGCTCACATGTCATCCCTGGAGCTCAATTCCGACAGGCTGACAGGCTGTTCATTGAGCTGATGTCATCATGCACATGATGACATCAGGTCAAAAACAAAAATTTTAAAAAGAAAGCTAGGAAACTCGGAAATTTAGGGGTGTCACTCAGGAATCGTGGCACCCCATTATGTGGGACCTCAAAACTGGGAAAAAATGAGGAATTTGGGACAGCTGAGTGGTATGGTCACAGCATTACCTAACATTGTATTCTACAGGTACTTCCTGTGAGGGGTCAAGCTGTGTAGGTTAAAGTGCATACAGATCAGGTATGCTACAGCAATTTTGTCATAGCTTGCATCAATCTGGAGCATTTCTCCCTGGGCCTCCGCTGAAAACAGGCTCTGTGGAACCTAGTCGGATATTCCCAGTCAACAAATGTTAAATAAATAAAAAATAAATCAATGTCTAGCACACGTGATACATGATGTTTATGTCATTATTAGTCAACCCAGGCCCATCCATTGTGCAGTTGTACCATCCATCACATGAATATTTGCAGCCCATGTTACTGTGTTATATATGTGATGCTGTCATTATTGTTTTTGCTAAATACATGACTGTATTGTATTTCTCTTTACTTTCACAATGCAAGATCCACTGTACAACCCACAACCTCTACATAGCAAGAGTATGTCAGTTGTATGCTATTAACTATATTTAATACCTGTCATTGCTGTTAATTCTTTTGTTGTCATCCATTATTCTGTATATATATATATATATATATATATATATATATATATATATATATATATATATATATATGAGTGTGTGTGCGTGTATGTGTGTGTCTATTGATGTATATATATGTCATACGTATTTATGTATACATATATGTCATACGACTTTGATGATATCCATCATGTGATGTCAAACCATCGTCCTGATCTGTGTCTTTGTGTCTTGTAGCACATCAACTATCTCTATCATTCAGCAGCCGATCCAGCGATCATGATGCAGTTTTCAACATTTCACAGTATGGTATTATGGCTCCTGGAACACAGGACCTTGAGATGTTTGGACAGTCCATCCCTGATGCTGACAGTGATGTTGCTGCAGCTGTAGCCACAGCTGCAGAGGTCAACTTGTCTCGCCATTCACAAGATGATGGCACAGTGGATGTCGCACAGTGTGAGCTGTTGACCAGCAGACCCCAGTTGCTGCTGAGGTCAGTTCCACACAACAGCCAGGAATACTGCATCAAAGCAGATGTAGGCGAGGATATGTGCATGGCCAAGTGTCAGAAGGTGTCCACCTCCTGTTGCCAGCAAAAGAGCAGTCACAGTAATGGCATTGGTCAGACATCTGTTCACTTGTATGTGTCACAGATTGTGTGGCACACCAGCTACATGTCATGCTTGAAGGACAAGAGCACAGAAACAGTGAGATGATGGCTGCATTGGGCACTCAGATTGATAGTCTGTTAGCTGTGACACAGTTGGTAGAAACCCTGGCATCTACGGTACTGCAGCAGTGTCATATTACCAGCAAACGTATGTGTTCTTTGATAATGCTCAGCGGATTTCAACATGGGTTAGGCAGGC
Organism: Protopterus annectens; assembly: GCF_019279795.1. Taxonomy (NCBI): domain Eukaryota; kingdom Metazoa; phylum Chordata; order Ceratodontiformes; family Protopteridae; genus Protopterus; species Protopterus annectens. Next base: position 1,293,285,102 of record NC_056732.1, read on the forward strand.
CACATATCTGCAGAACCCCTATTGGCTATTGTGACTAACTGTCTGTGGTCCACCCTGCACAGAGTTCAACTGCTGTCCCATCTGGTGTTGTCCTGCCAGTCACAAGGCCTTCCACTTGCAGTCATGCTACTTCATCTCAACATGGTGCTATCAACCCATCAATCTCTTCTGTGGAGCACCCAGGGCAACACGTTTGTACATGGTCATGCCAGAGTGGGCCATGGTGTGAGACATCAGTGAGATCACCCTAGACTGAGTTAGTGTGTGTCCTACAATGTAGTACACATATCAGTCTCATATTACTGAATTACCACTTTACTGTGATATGTGTCTCCTGATATTAAAAGTTCAGCATTGTGTCTTATGTGGTTTCTCTTTTTTCATTATTTTATATTGTTGAGTTAGGAATGTATGGCACTGATGTGTGTCCCTTACTGTTTTCCATACAGTTATACAACAATCTGAGTGTGTATTCATACCTGTGACAGTTATGCCCTAAGTTGTTGAACCCTGTTGTGACACATTTGCATATGTTATGATTATGGTGTTATGTGTGATGTTTAGCATGTACATCTAGTGGGCAATTGTCATTAGATGCAATACATGCCGCTGTGGTGTGGCAACACTTAAACATCAATTTTTAATCTATGTACTCATGTACATGTGGCTTGTCATGACTCAAAGATGTGTTACAAACACTGCCGTGTTGCCTTGAACTACACTTGTGGTTGTACCCTACATTGCCTATGCCTGTGTCTTCTGTCTCCTACATCTTCCTGGTCCTCCTCCGATACCTGTGGTGTGTCATCTTCAGACATCTAAGGTTCTTGGGGTAGTTCACCCACACCTTTTGCAGGAAAACCAACATGTGCTCTAGTTAGCATACTGTGCAGCATGAGGCACACCATTATCATCTGTGCTGCCTTCACTGGTGTGTACTGCAGTGAACCCCAGGTGTGTTCAAACATCTGAACCTAGCTTTCAGTACACCAAACACACTCTCTGTAGGGTTTTTGGTTGTTTCATGCCCTCTGTTGTAGGCCTTCTGTACAGGGTTGGATGATTCATTGTATTGTGTCATTAGCCATGGCTCAGTTGGATAACCACAGTCAGCTGTTGTGAGGAATGGAAACACATTTGGTTAGACTGAATATTTGTTGTGAGGGATATCCTTAGCTTCCATTCTAGCTATGCTTCTGTGCTTACCTACAGATATTTCACCTTGCTGGAATACAGCCCTCAGACCACTTTCCCTCCATATGGCAGCATTGTGTACACTTCCAGGGTGTGTTGCCATAATCTTTGTTATGCTGCCATCTGCTGCACACACAACTTGGCAGTTGATGGATGGCCAGCCCATTCTGTTTATGTATTGGTAGGCATCTGGATGTACTGGTGTCTTGATAGGTATGTGCAATCTATTACACCAAGTACATGAAAGAAGTTTGTAATGCTGTAAAACTGGTGCATTACAGTTCTCTGTTCCATGGGGATGGATAGAAAGTATATATAGTCATCCACTTTTCTGCACACTGCTTCCAGTGCTTCCATCCCTCATGTGTCTCTGGAATGTCCCAGATGCAAGCACATCTAGACTGAGGCATGCTTTGGTTTCTATGGGGTTGGGGTTTCCCCACAGGGTCAACTCAGACATGTGTGGGGCACACCTGTTGCAGACAGCCTGCACTATTTATCTGTCTAGCTGGCATCTGTCAATTATTTTCTGGTCTAACAACTGGTTTAATTGCAGCCTTGCTCTGACAATGGCTGGCTGCATTCTAAAGTGTCACATCTTCATTTATGGTTTGTATCACTGCAGCATGTTGCAGGTCATTGACAGCAGGTTGTATTTTTCTGTATTTTTTTTTGTTCTTTTTGCTATGGATTTCATTGAAATCAGAAGTATTTGCTTACATTCCTTGGGGTCTGTAAAGTATATGCTGAGAATTTCAGAAACAGAGTCAGAGTGGCTGTTTGTTGCATTTAAGTTGCATTGTGTGTGCACAACATGTTTTGGAATCAGAGCAACATACACAGATTCTGTAATTATCCTACTTTGAATAGTTAAGTACTCCATGTGCCTTCAGCATGTCTTCTGAAATCACATCTGCAGGAGGTGCACTGAAGTCTTCCTTTGGCATGCTACAATGTCAGTAAACAACTTCCACAAACTTTCTGAAATCTGTCCCACTGTCTCTATGCAAATATGTCACCTTCTTTAACTCTTTCCTGTGAATACCTGTTTTCAAATTATTAACTTCACATAAAAAAAGATGCATACCCAAAAGGTTTATTTTACCTTGTGATACTGTTACTTTAAATTTTAAGAAATCAGATAACATATTGATGAAACAAACTTAACTCATCTAAAGTCCCATTCCACATGATAAAGATATAATCAGCAAAATGTTTATAAAAGATTTTTAATTAAAAAGTCATTATCATTAATGAACTCATGTTCCCAAGGCAATATTGCTATATTAGTGTATGTGTTAGCAATTAGTATACCTATGGCAACATCAGAATACTGATAAAATAATTCATTTTTAAACAAAAATGCATTATGCTCTCATATCAGAGAAATGTTACATAATATATTTATAAATATATGCTTGAGAACACTAAAATTTGTCAAACGATTCCTTATTGTCTCATCCCCATAATTATTGAGTACAATGATGAAAAATGAATCAATATCCAGTGTAATAAATGTAGCTTTTATCAATTGATTATCAAGTTTCCACCTATATAATTGAAACAAGAAACCATCATTGTCATTTATATAACTACTAACGTGAATAAGGTATTCTTTCAGGATAGACTCCAAATATATGAAGATAGGTTGTATAGCCCATCCCCTTAATGAGATGATAGAATGCTAATAAATCATTAGTGATATACCTATTTACATGCATATTAAAAATACTAGATTACTCATTTGAATCAATCAGTTAGCATCAGATTTCATATTTGCCCATTTGAGTTATATACTTATGTTTTGAATTTAATGTGAAGTTTCCATTAAAGTGATATAGTGAATATACAGTATATTTGATGTGAAGTTCCTAGTAAGGAGATTTTACAGTTCATAAGTTCCTAGTTAGCTACCTAGGCATGCAATCCAGGAAACTATTAAGGAACCTAACTAAATTCTTATTTATCCCAAGGCACTGCCTGGTTAAGTAACTTGCTCAAGGATACATAGCAGATAAATGAAGACTGATTGGATCAAACCGGGTCTATATTATAAGAACGAAAACTGACATGAGCGAATACGGCTAGAGCGACACATACTGAGCGAAACTTCATAATATCAAAACACACAAACAAAACACCTAACGCACAGAAACTTTCAGAAACTGTTTTATGCAGGTGGGGCAAGCCCCCCTTGCACCCCCCACACCTCCCCCTACTTAAATATACCAACTCTGAGATTGCACTCCATTGAAGTAAAGAAAAGAATTCCCTACGTCGATCTCCATTCATTTTTTCGATATTCGCGACATTCGCTCAGTATGTGTTGCTCAACTGGCATTCGCTCATGTCAGTTTTCATTCTTATAATATAGACCCGATCAAACCCTGTACCACAGGAAGTAGCTCATTAACAGCTCATAGCCTCAATCCTCTGGAATAACTATCAGAGTCACCCAGTGACATAAAGTCCCTTGCATGCTTTGTATGCTGAAGTAAGACTTCGAGCAAATTATTCAGACCAGCATTCCATTGAACTTAGAAACACCTTTGCTTGTAGTCACAGAGACCATATACACCAGTAAGTGTTGACTGAATGAGCAGCAGTATGCATCCTAAATCACATTTCTCAAATAGGGAAATTACACCTCCTTCTCTTTTCCTAGTGGGCCTGACATAAAGAACTTTTAATGAGTAAAGCAGTACACAGTAAGAGATGTAGCATCATCTGTGGTTCTGAAATTACTGTCATATCTGGGCCATTCAAAGATCCAACATATGTTGCCTGCATTCAGGAACCAAACAAAAGGAACACTGGGCTGGATTTGTAACACAGCTGTGTTTGGTTATCAGAAAGCCAAATTTTATGTCATGAGGAAATGTCCGTGACTTACAGTAATTACTGACTGTGCAGCAATTATTGTAAGTTTGTAAGACTCCTGTCTATTAGCTTGTGAGTTTTCGCTCTGCTCAGCTTGTTTGTGTGCTGCTAAGCAACACAGCACTTTTTTGAATGTTGCTTAATGACGTGTACGGGTAGGAAAACAGCCTATATTAAACGCAGTAGGCAGAAATCTGCATCATTCTTTAGAGTTCAATAAACTGTTGCTATGGCAGGCACTGCTGCTGAAGGTGCCCATTTTGGGAGCAGAAATGGGGTGTTCATGAGTCCAGGGTCTTCGTTGGGCTCCTGGTCAAGAACCATGAACCCAGGCTGATGCAGGGTGGTTTCCAGGGCTCGGAGTGTAAGGTGGAGGCCAGGGGCTGGTTGACCAGGAAACTCACCAGTGCTACTGGCATCCCCCACACAAGTGAGCAGTGTTGTCACAATTATGATAACCTGAAAAGGAGAAAGAGTGGAACCTTGGACACCTGAGTCAAGAAGCAGAGATAGGAATGCCCCACAAGTATGTAAGTATATTTACCACTGTCTTACCAAAATGTAAGTTAAATGTCTACAAAACTGGTATGTACAATGATGTTCTTCTCTCCCAACATCTGTTGCTGAAAGGGCTCGCAATGTTAAATCTCATGCTGGGCGCATGGCCAGGTTGCACCGTGAGTGTGGTAAGTATGGATTTATTATGCTAACTGTAGTGCATTAAGTAAAAAAAGAGTAAAGCAGTTACTGCAATAAAGCATAGACAATAACAACTGTAGTGCAATAAGTGGGCAAGTAGAAATGTAGTGCAATAAATGGGCAATTACAGCTGTAGTGCAATACATGGGCAATTACAGCTGTAGTGCAATACATGAACAATAAAAACTGGAGTTCAATAAACAGTAAACAATGCCAATAACAGTAAGCAAAATGTCGTACAGCAGGATTGTGTTGTCATTACCATTGCAGTAGAGCTGCATGCATTGCCTGTCTATGGAAAGGTTGTTGCAGTCAAGTGTAACACTGTAATAACTGTAGAATGCAAAAGTAATGGCCTGCAAACTGTATTGCTTAACCAATAGTATGGGCCAATGCTGTCGCCAGGCCAATAGTGGTCACATAATAGTTTCTGTCTCTTGAAATACAAGTAATAAAGGTATATGGGTGAGGTAGCCCATTCTCTGGGCAGATATTGTGTGTGGACTTCATAGAAATTTAGCAGCAATATCAATATATTTCTAACCAGCATTGTTGATTTGTAAGTAAAGCTGTTGTAATGTATGCTGTCACTGCAGTCAATTATAACACTGTAATAGTTCTAGAATGCAAAACAAACATCCTGTAACATGTATTTTGTTCAACCCATAGTACTGTTCAAGGTTGTCTCCAGGGCCTAATCAGTCACATAATGATTACATTTTCTTCCACCAGAGGAAGAAAAGGTATATAGGTGTGGTAGCCCATGTTATATGCAGATATTGTGTGTGGACTGCACAGATATGTAACAGCAATAACAATGTGTGCAGTGTGGTTTAATTCTTTGCATGTCTGTACTAGGTTGCTGCAGTCAATTATGGCAGTATTCACAGATGACTCCTGCACCCATAGCTATTGGATTCTATTCCCATGCCTGCCAACTAAGGCATGACGGTTGCCTAGTGTATGCACTGTACAGACACATGCCTCACAAGTGTCACAATTTCCTGTAATGTAATTAAAACTGTGTAATCCATCTGTCACAGGATTACCAGAGAAATGATTACCTGGAATGCAAGGTATTAATAAATCTGCTTAAAGAACACCTTGGTAGTTATAGGGGTCCACATTATGTGAAACTGTTCTGTGTAGTTGTGTAGCTACATTTGTTATAGCTTGGCCCGGCTTTATATCACATCATCGAAAGATTAAAACATCGAAGCACTTAACATCAAACTGAATTCCTCAAATAGTAAAACATTGAAATGGAAAAAAAAATCATGTGGAGTGTAGATCAAAAACAAATTGCTCCATGCAGGGGGCAAGACCACCTACACCCCCTCCACACCCCCTGCCACTTAAATATACCACTTCAGAGATCGCACTTCAGTGCACTACAGTGCGGACATGGAAGATTTCTGTTTCCTACACTATAGCGCAATCTCAGAGTTGGTATATTTAAGTAGCGGGGGGTGTGGGGGTCAGGGGGGCTTGCCCCCCCTGCCTACACCCTTAATGTTACATGTTTATGTGTGCTTGTTATAAACAATGTGTTTGAGGGATATAGTGTGGGTATTCCTGACAACCTCAATTTATGCAAGATTTTGCCTCCAAGGAAGTTAGATTTATATCTCTCATATTCACTGCTGTTTTATTTAATGATTAACTGGTTGTCTGTGAAGATGAGACAATTGCTACATTGCTGTAGGATGGCCAGACTTATCAAGCTGCACCACAGAGACATTTGGAAATTGCATATCCATGTCATCTGGTCCTGTAATCAGGTTGGCTATTTATGATTAAGAATTGTGTTTTAACAAAGGGCTTGTAGGGTAGTTCCTGGGTTTAAGGGCAAGATGTTATATAATGCTTGATGTGGTAGTGCTATTCAATGCACAAGCTAACTGTTGTAAGTTTATTTCCACACAAAATCATACTGTTATCAGTTTTTGGATCTAGTCCTGACGTTATAAGCACATTTTACTGCCTAGGCATTTGCTACTATACAAGGCACTGCTAACCTCCACTACCCAGTGGGCAGCTCATCTCAGAGAAAAAGAAATCTTGTAAACTGACTCCTATGCCCTCTAGCCAATAATAGCCACATTTTGAGATTCCTCCAGTGCTCCCCAACTCAGAAAGATCAGGTAAACACCTTCTGCCACAAGATACCTGATCCTGGAATTTCTTAATGTAAAAGCACAGCAAAAACAGCTTTCAAGTGCAGATTAAAAACACAAATGAATAACTACCTGTGCTTCCCAATTCAGAGAGACCAGGTAAACACCTTCTGGCACAAGTTGTCTGACCCTGGAATCTGTTAATATAAAAATACTGCAAAAGCAGCTCCACGTTCAGATTAAACAACAAATCAGACATTCCTGGCTAATTCACCTTTCTGCAAACAGATTTGATGTACACAGGCTAGAAAAGCCAACAAACAGATAAATGACTATTTATGCCACAAAATTAAATAAATGCTTTAAAAATATTCAGAGGCAGTAGTGATCACTGTATAAAGCAAGTACAAGTACAGTTAATCAAGACAAATTCATATTGCTGGATGCCTCTGGATGCATTTGAAATACTAGAAAAGTGTTGCAGAGTTATCTGTAAGTGAACAAAGAGCCTTGCAATTTGCTTGATTTGTAGTAGAGAAAAAAAGCTTATAAACTGATTCCTATGTCCTCTAGCCAATAAACAACCACAGTTTGAGGTTCATCCAATGTTTCCCAACTCAGAGAGCCCAGATAAGCACTTCCTGCCATAAGATGTCTGACCCTTGAATCACTTAATGTAAAAGCACATCAAAAACCGTTTTCAACTGCAGATTAAACAACAAACAGCTAGCAGTGTTTCCCAACTTAGAGAGACCACGTAAACACCTTCTGCTACAATATGTCTGATCCTGGAATTTCTTAATGTAAAAGCACAGCAAAAGCAACTCTCAAGTGCAGATTAAACAACAAACAACTACCAAACAACTAGATACCTGACTAATTCACCCTTCTGCAAAGAGATTAGGAGGCACATGGACCAGAAAAAGCCAACAAACAGATATCATTAGTTTTGCCACCAAATTAAATAAATACTTCAAAAATTGTCAAACAGTAGTAATCACTGTATAAAACAAGTATAAGTGCAGTAAGCAAAATGTTCTTATCTTATTTTGGATGGCTAGTATTAATGGTTCATTCACAGAAAACTATGCAATGCTTTTCCAGTGTTTCAACTGCATCCAGGGTCTGGATCCAGTTAAAACACTGGAAAACATTACATAGTTTTCAGTAAATTAAACATTAATACTAGGCTATTAGTTTGTAGACTACTAGAAGCCTAACCAATAATCAGGTGTCAGCATCAGACCCTGTACCTTGTATCTATGAGCTAAAAACCTTAATCACTGCGCCACTTCCTTCAGGTTTATACAATGATTGGGTGCATCTGCGTAATCCATTCAGCTCTACCACAGTCTGTACATTTATCATGCATGGCCCTCCTAGATTTGGTAGAGGAGCACTAGGGTGTTCTGCTGCTTTTTAGGCCTTAGCTGTTCAAATTCCAGGAAATCACAGCTAGGGGCATTAACAACTGTAAACCTATCTGACCAACAGCTCGCACAGACAAACACACACACACACACACACACACACACACACACACACACACACACACACACACACACACACACAATTAATTATCACCAGACACAAGGAAACAAGTTAATTAAAAAAATTGTTAAAATAATACTGCTGAATCTATTCTTAAAATCAAACCAGAAATGACAGGAAAAGTTTTGATAACTGTCAAATCTGTGATTAGCCACATTAACTCTGCACATAAAAAAATAAGTAAAGGGGAGACTAGCAGTGTCCTGCTACTATGGTGCTAAGATTAGGGATTTCTCTCAGGCCATTAAGTGTAATCTGGGTTCTCATAATGAGTTTAGCCATGCCAGAATAAATGGCTTTGAATGTTTCTCACTGCTCAATGTTTCTGTGAATGACAAAAACACCTTTGTGAAAGCGTACTGCATTCCTTTGAATTTTTTTCTTGTAAGGCAATCCTTCAGGTTGCAATCACATTAACCAGAAGGGTATAAGAAATTTTGCTTCTTATGTGTTTCAAACCTTTCATGGTCTTTCATAAAGACAAGTTAGACCAATGTCCCAGCCATCTGCCTGTACAGCCAATAATCCTTTTCTATCTAGCAGCTCTGGTAATGAGGTCCAGCCAGGGAGGGGTAGAATTGTTGATGTTTTTGTCTGCTCTCTTATCCTTGGAAGTGGGAAAGGGATATTTTCAGGACATGAATTTCTCCAAAGGATCTTCAGCTGAAGACTGGGAACCTAACAAGCAGAATCAACTTTCTAGGGAGGGTAAGGTTGTGAGATGGGCAAAGTCACTCGTGTAAATGAGTAACATCTATGTATCTGTTACATGGTCATCTATGAAGCTCTTAGTGTTGAATGTAAGGAAACATAAATGCATACAAAATGGTCATTGGCCACAGCATTAATGCAAACCACATTTTATTCTCATACAGTACTATGTCAAACAATGAAAAAAAAGATCTCCCATACAGTGGTTCCTTTTATTGAACCTTCTTTTATGCCTAAAGTCATATCAGACAAAAGCCCACACCAAACGATCTCACACCAAAAGGGGAGTGGGTGGTTGACTTAATGGTTAAGGTGTTTACCTTACAGACATAAGGTGCAGGGTTTGATTCTGACATGGGGTAAATGGCTAGCCTAAAAATAGTCTGTAAGGGCAGTTATCCTAGTACTAATCTATGAATGGAACTCTCTTCCTTTTTATGCTCATCTGCAGGATGCAGTGGATGGGATTTTTCTTAGAGTATACCCTAGAAGCACCTGTTTACATATATTACCAGAACAAAATACCAACAAACTCTGTCAGCTCTTTTTGTCTTAGAGCTAGTAAGCTGGTGCTATTACATTTAAGAATACCATCCCTGACTAGAGAAGTAAGTGCAAAGTGTGCAGATAAAATTAGGGCACCATCTACCCATTCTATCAGGGGTGTTATCTACTGTGATTCATGAAGTCTGCAGTTTCTCATGTACAAGGTGACATAAAGAAGAAGGAGAAAAAGAAACAAAACTTAAGAGAGAAAAAGAAATGAAACGTAAGAGAGAAATTTCTTTCTATAGACTGCTGGGAGCAAAATGTGATTTAAAGGCAGAAGTTGTAAAACCGGCTATATACCAATTTCATAAAATTGCATAGTTACTATTGTTATTCTTTATATCCTACTTATGAATGCCTGAAGGGAATACAGAATTATATCAATGGTATTCATTCACATACATGCTGCATCCATTTATATATGACCATACTGTGACAGTCTGCTTATACTTCATAATCAGATATAGCAAGCATAAGACATGCTTTCTACAACATTCTGATTTTTTCCTTTTTTTGTTTAAATAAAGACAATTCCCAGGATTCACTAAACCCTACACGGAGTGTAGGAATAGTAGAACATGGCCGCCGAGCGATTCAGCAAAGGGCTCCCTGGAGGTGCATGAGTGCTCCTCCACTATTCCTGCACAGACACCACTGCCTTATGCTAATTACCTCATTTGCTGGTGAAAACCATGTAAATGAGGTGAATTAGTGATTCAGCAAGCAGGCAGGTGTTCGTGCAGGAATAGTGTAACCTGCAGAAATGTATTCAGTTACTAGCTGAATACATTTCTGCAAATTACAAAATGGAGGCATGACAGCTCGAAAGAAAGCATGCATTACATTTAGTAGGCATGCCAATGGCCATATATGTGGCCATTTACAGGAAAAATAGTTTTAATTTTTTAAAATAAAATTTTTTTTTGGCCGATCTCGGCCGTTTAAGCATAGGGCAGTGGTGCGCAAACAAGATCATGTTGAAAATAAAAAAAAAGGGAAAAAAATCATTTTTTACAGAAATCTGCATTTTGCCATTATAGTCAATGGCATGCAGAATGAAAACAATATTAGGGAATAGTGGTTGCTAAGGGGTAAGGCCCAGGGTAAGTCTGGTAACTATGGAGTAAGGCAGTGGTGTATGCAAATGAGGGGAGTTATACTGAATCACAAAATTCTTCTAAGTGTCAGACTGCACCTTACTATGTAGGTGCACTAACACCACAGTGTAGACAGAAAACAACTGAAGCAGCATTTTGTTCGACAAAACTGCAAAAATAACCAAATTGCAAAACGCTAGTGTACCACACGCTAATTGAAAATCAGCCAAAGGAATGCAGCTCCAAAAGACACAGTATTCAAGTTTGTAGAAAGTTTTAATAAACAAGATGAAAGTTGGTAAGCGCTTTCACTCGTATCTAACGAGCTTCATCAGACCAAACAGATACAATTTAACTTCAACATTTATATATGTGAATTTGGCGCCAAAAACTTCAAGTCTTAAAGCACCAGCCTTTCGCATTTAATTAATATCTTGAGCAACTACTACAATGCCTAATAAATACATAAAATCCATATACAGTATATACATATATAAAAAACTTGTATGTAAACATAAAAGTATTAAAAATATTAATAAATATCAAATGAAACAAAAAATGGTTCACTAAATGCTATATTATGTAACTGATGTCAGAATTAACTTTTTAACATCAGAATAGGTTTAACTGAAATGGAATCGTTGATTCCTGGTGGTGTCATAGCATCAGTAAATAATTGCCACCAATATTCCTTATATGCTAAAAAATGTTTTGTGTTACCCCCCCTAGGATCCACTCGTATGACATCTATAATGGCAAACTTGAAATAATGTTCCTCTCCCTGTCTGTTAATATGCCTGTAAAGAGCATTTTTGGTATCCTTTGTTCTTATACTATATCCATGAGAGTAAATTCTCTTTTTAAACTGTCTTTCTGTCCTGCCTATATAAAAAGCTGGGCAGGACATACATTTAGCTAAATATATAAGCATACTAGTTCTACAATTGCCATATTTAAATCTAACCACAGTTTTGTTGACATTTTCCAATGTAATTTGTCTCTCTTCTAAAATGTCCTTACACTGATGGCAAGCTCCACATTTGGTAGTGTGTCGGTCATTAGTATTCTTAGATTGGGATCCATTCTCAAAGATGCTCTTCAAATTTCTGCCCATTTTATATACAAAATGTGGTTTAGAACCAAGAATATTCAGAATATCCTGGTCAATAAAAAATGTTTGCCAGTACCGCGTCAAAATATTTTTCACAGCTTGTGAGTATGGACCGTATTCTACTATACATGCTCTATTAAATTTAGTAGTTATTCTGTCCTTGTTACTTATGTTAGTATCTACCGGGTTTAATCCAGCAGTATAATTAACACTGTTAAGACCCAACAGGGGTAAATACTTTTTCCCCCATTCATCTATGACATATTTGCTTGTGTTTGACATCATCTTTTCATCATACCCTCTTTCTCTAAAAAGACCAGTAATGAACCGAACTTCGTCAATCATGTCATTATAGTCAGATGTCATTCTGATTGCTCAAATGAGTTGTCCTTTAAAAATGTTGTGTTTGAGCTGTCTGGGGTGATTACTACTGTATTCTAAATATGAATTCGTAAAGGTGGATTTTCTATGTATCCTGGATTTAAATCTATTACCATCAAAGGTAATTAATGTATCCAGGTAAGCCACTCCAGTGCCATTGCATTCCAATGTAAATTTAAGATAATTAGTACTATCATTTAGATATTGTACAAAATTGTTAAATGCATCAATATCTCCATTCCATAAGATGTAAATATCGCCGAGGTATCGTGAGTAATATTTGATAAACCCCGAATATACACTGTTAAATATAGTGGTCTCCTCCCAATCAAGCAACACGAAATTGGCATATATAGGGGCGCAAGCAGCCCCCATAGCCAGACCTTTGGTTTGCCGAAACATTTCCCTAACAGCTTTCACGAACAGTATGAGAAAACACACAGGATTGAGTTGGGACAGAATAAGTATGTTGGTTGACTTAATGAGCATTGTACTGGACCACAATTATATTTTCTTTGAAGGGGAAATGTTTCGGCAAACCAAAGGTGTGGCTATGGAGGCTGCTTGCGCCCCCATATATGCCAATTTGGTGTTGCTTGATTGAATGACATCTGACTATAATGACATGATTGACGAAGTTCGGTTCATTAAAGGTCTTTTTGAGAAAGAGGGTATGATGAAAAGATGATGTCAGACACAAGCAAATATGTCATAGATGAATGGGGGAAAAAGTATTTACCCCTGTTGGGTCTTAACAGTGTTAATTATACTGCTGGATTAAACCCGGTAGATACTAACATAAGTAACAAGGACAGAATAACTACTAAATTTAATAGAGCATGTATAGTAGAATACGGTCCATACTCACAAGCTGTGAAAAATATTTTGACGCGGTACTGGCAAACATTTTTTATTGACCAGGATATTCTGAATATTCTTGGTTCTAAACCACATTTTGTATATAAAATGGGCAGAAATTTGAAAAGCGTCTTTGAGAATGGATCCCAATCTAAGAATACTAATGACCGACACACTACCAAATGTGGAGCTTGCCATCAGTGGAAGGACATTTTAGAAGAGAGACAAATTACATTGAAAATGTCAACAAAACTGTGGTTAGAATTAAATATGGCAATTGTAGAACTAGTATGCTTATATATTTAGCTAAATGTATGTCCTGCCCAGCTTTTTATATAGGCAGGACAGAAAGACAGTTTAAAAAGAGAATTTAATCTCATGGATATAGTATAAGAACAAAGGATACCAAAAATGCTCTTTACAGGCATATTAACAGACAGGGAGAGTAACATTATTTCAAGTTTGCCATTATAGATGTCATACGAGTGGATCCTGGGGGGGGGGGGGGGTAACACAAAAAATTTTTTAGCATATAAGGAATATTGGTAGCAATTATTTACTGATGCTATGACACCACCAGGAATCAACAATTCCATTTCAGTTAAACCTATTCTGATGTTAAAAAGTTAATTCTGACATCAGTTACATAATATAGCATTTAGTGAACCATTTTTTGTTTCATTTGCTATTTATTAAAATTTTTAATACTTTTATGTTTACATACAAGTTTTTTATATATGTATATACTCTATATGGATTTTATGTATTTATTAGGCATTGTAGTAGTTGCTTAAGATAGTAATTAAATGCGAAAGGCTGGTGCTTTAAGACTTGAAGTTTTTGGCGCCAAATTCACATATATAAATGTTGAAGTTAAATTGTATCTGTTTGGTCTGATGAAGCTCGTTAGATACGAGTGAAAGCGCTTACCAACTTTCATCTTGTTTATTAAAACTTTCTACAAACTTGAATACTGTGTCTTTTGGAGCTGCATTCCTTTGGCTGATTTTCAATTAGCGTGCGGTACACTAGTGTTTTGCAATTTGGTTATTTTCACAGTGTAGACAGGAGGAGCAGCTAACATGAAAAGGGGGTGTGTCATGCTTGTAAACACTTTGGAGCTCAGTGGCCCATGTTTGCCCTTAGCTAAGCACAGCTAAGGAAGGGGGTGTGTCTGAGGCTGTATTGTCTTATTCCATGAAATGCAGAGGGTGTTCACATCCAGGGAGGGCCAGTTCTGCTTAAAACTGTTTACTTTAGCTAAATGGGTGTGTGCAGCACACACCAGGCCTAAAACAAAATAAAAAAAACAACAATCATAGCAGAACTGTTTACAACTGAGCACCGAGTATGCGTGCCGTGCATCAGGGCTTAAACGGGAAGGAAATGGGAAGGAAAACAGCAAAAGGAAGGCAGTCAAGGGGAACTAGCATAGCTGGCAGGTGGAATGTATCAGAATCAGCCAATTACACAGGCAGCAGCTGAGCATACTACTATAAATTGTGTTAACATCTTTCAGTCTGGGAATTCCCACAAACTCTACACCACTGGTGTACACATTCAGGGGAATTTTAAACTGACAAATCTAGTAAAACATGTTAGGGGCTGCTGTGGCTCTAATCTATCAGTATGTGCTAGAGACTGAGGGTGGTGAGAAGCATAATTTATTTTATTTATTTATTTATTTGCAGTTGTTTAACCAGGATAGTCCATTGGGCCTAATGAACCCATTTTCAATGGAGTCCTGGGGAGAAAAGCTCCTAAATACATATTACACAAAGATTAATATACACACAGATTGCATGTAGATTACAGAGGTAAACAAACTATGCTTAATATACTCTTAAAAGCTCCTAAATACATGTTACACAAAGATTAATATACACACATAGATTGCATGAAGATTACAGAGGTAAAACAAACTAAGCTTAATATACACACACACAGACTGCAGGTTCATTACAGAGGTAAACAGACTGATGAAAAGTATTTCAATCAAAGGAAATGATATCAAAAAATTTTTTTTTTTTTTTTGCTGGCAACTAACTCAGACTGAGGAGGAGGAGAAGAGTGTTCAGACCCAGGGTAAAATACCAGGGGCTACATGATCTGGAGATAGTAGAGCACTACAGGGTGAACAGGGACATACTTCAGCAACTTGTTGAGCTGTGCCGGCCTCACCTCAACCCCTGAACCAACAGAGGGGAACCCATCCTAGTGAATACCAAGGTATGTGTAGCCTTAAGAATAATAGCTACAGGTACTTTCCAAAGACCATCTGGGGATATCATGGGGGTCTCACAGGCATCTGCGTCCGGGATACTTCACCAGTTCCTGGATGCCATGCGACCACATGCTGCTGAGAATATTTACTTCCCCAGCACCCGTGAGGAGAGGACTAGCAATATGCACCTCTTCCACAGTGTAGCAGACTAACCGGGGGTACTGGTTGCCATAGACTGCACACATACCCACATCAAACCACCACCCGGTGTACAGGCTAGGGTCTACCTAAATGGCAACGGGTTCCACTCCATCAACTGCCAGGTCATGTGCAATGCCCAGGGCATTACCATGAATGTGTGTGCTAGCAGCCCTTGAAGCTATCATGACTCCCACATCTGGCATTCATCACAAATATACCAGGCATTTGCCAGTGGGGACATCCCATATGGCCATCTGGTGGGGGATGCTGGCTACGCACTGGAGCCGTGGATGATGACACCTATCAGGAATGCACACACACCCACACAAGAATGCCATAATGAGACACATGCACAAACCAGGATCATTATAGAGAGTGTGTTTGGGTTGCTCAAGTCACGATTCTGCTGCCTTGACATATCCAATGGAGCCTTGCAGTACTCTTCAGCCACATGTGCACACATTTTCATAGTATGTGCCATGCTACACAATATAATCCTGTGGAGACAGCTGCAGCAGGAACAAAATGGGGAAGGGCCACACAGCCCCCCACCATTGCCAAGATCTCCACAGGCCACAGAGGGACTCGGATGAGGAGCATCCTGAGCCTGCCCCTGTAGGTCCCTACAGGCAGATGGAGGTGTGCCTAGTATGCCCTGGCCTTGGCAAACAGGCAACACATAGCACATACACTGACTCTGTAGTGCCCGACGGACTGATCTCTCTCTGTGACTCACACATAGAGTAAAATGGATGCCAAACATCATGTTACCTCTGCCTTACCATGTATATGCAGTGTACTGCATGCATCCAACATAGTCAGCCCTCAAGCACCTTGCTCACAATGGTCTCAGGCACAAGGTAACTCAGTCTCCTTAACAAAATAAATGACTGGAGTGGAATGTTCTGATAGCGTATCTATGGTATTGATCAATCATGCAAGGGAATGGGGTAGCTTACTGAGACAGCAGCAGACAACTGATACCTCTGTGGGACAGCAGGAAGTGTATCCCAGTACTGGCCTACCCACACCATACAGTACACCCTAGTTGACAAATACCACTGCAGTATATGTGGTGAGCCAAATAACTGGGGGATCATAGGTCACATGCATGGATGTCAAAGTGGGGATCCCATACCCACCTCCAGCCTCACCCAGCAGATCAGTTGTAGAAAACCATACAGAAATGTCTGGCAAAGGCCCCCACATGGCAACATCCATGAAATCCCCACCTACAGACTTTTACACAGTGATATCACAGCAGGTCTGGCAGTGGCAATATGGCTTTGAAAGGTAAGAAGTCTGAAAATACAAATGTTTATATCAGAACAATCTGACCTGTGGCTGATACTGTTATGTCTGTCATCACAAAGATAGGGCACACCACTATGCTAAATGGGACCAAAATGTTAAGCAAATATCAGCACAGTCTCTGCAAATGTGAATTGTGTACAGATGTGCCCCCCCCATAGTCCCATAGAAATGCAGTAACATGCCCCCAGCTTTAAGCAGCATCCAGCCATCAATCAGAGTGATGGTTCAACACAAACAGAAAGCAATTGTCAGTAACATCCACAGTCAGCTTACTGGTACCATCCAAGGGTTGTCTACTGCTGGCAGCCTGAGAACATATGATCATCAGAATGCACTGCCTTGCTACAGATGACCTGCATCTGTCACACCTGGCCTACAGGCCTCTGGCAAATGCCTATGCCTCACCCACAGTGCCCTGTTAGGGAGTGTCATGTGGTCCATGACACCAACATAACTCAGTCTGCAAAATGCAAAGAAAGGCCATGCTGCTAACTGCTAGGAGAAAACCTGTCAGTGTCAGAGAGCGATAAATCTGGACAAAGCCATAAATAATGGGGTGAAAAAGGTCCAAAGAGAAGGACACCTTTGAAATACTCCTCTAATAATGTTATAAAGTTGATGGAATGATTGTAGTAGCATGGAATGTCTGATTGGTATGAGTGACTTGCAAAACACTTTTCCTTGAAAACCACACTTGTTTGGGTAACAACAAGATATATGAGTCATGGATGTGGACATTCTGTGATACTCTGTGCAGCTGACAGGCAGGGCTAGGAGTCTAAACATGGGAATGCACTCAAATAAGCTTCAAATAAAAAATTGCATTCATTAACACAACAGATTTTTGAAAAACAGTATATAAATCAAGAAATTTTGATCTCTTTGTAAAAGGAAGCATCTGAGGAAGTGAGAAAATATAATAAACAAAACCTAGAGATATTTAAAAAATATAAAAAAGAAACATGGACATGGGAAAGAAAGAGAGATTTGATATGGTGCAATGTTTATGTAAAGGAGAAAGCCAAGTTAACTAATATAGAGAAGGCAGTCTCAAAGATATTTGAAGAGAAATACAGGCAAAGACATCCAGATATGGAAAATTTCACAATAAAAAGGTTAATAGCACAAAGATGTAATGTAGAAAAGATGATTAGTAAAGCAGAAGTTAAAGAAATAGAGGTCGAAGTTATGGAGTGCATGCGAAGTGAAACATTTAATGTAGAAGGTCTAAAACAGACTACATTACAGCATGATGGAGTGAGTCCCCAAAATAAGGAAAAACAAGAAGATCAGGAGACATGTGAAGAAGAAATATGGACAGGGGAAAGGAAAAGAGATTTAATATGATGTACTATTTATGCAAAGGAGAAAGCAAAACTAACCAATACAAAAAGAGCAGAACCAAAGATATTTGAAGAAAAATATAGGGAAAGGAATCCGGATATGGAAAACTGTACAATACAAAAAACTAAAAGACTAAGAGGAAAAGCTGAAAAAGAGATTAGTAATGGAGAAGTCAAAGAAATAGAAATCAAGATTATGGAACAGCTGTAAAGAGAAGGATTCAGTGTAGTAAATTAAATACAGAAAGCACCATAACAGGATAGAGCAATGGATATCCAAATTAAGGGGAAACCAGTGGAACAGGAAGCAATTGGTCAGGTGCCGTATCAAGATATTTTGGAGCCTTGCACAGGAAACCAGTATAAACATTTATTTGAAACTAGACAGCAAGGAAAGGAAGAGGAAACTGGAAACTCTGATGCAGTCAATGTTGAGGAGTGAAAGGCCAGTGAGTTCCCATATGACAGAACAACAGGTGACACAGGATGAAATCGAAGACAATGTGCCACAGGAAGATGCTATAGAACCTTCTATAGAATGCCCACAGGAAATGGAAAACAAGGGATGTGCCCTCAGTATGGAAGAAAATGAGTTAAGAAAAGAGTTGTTTGATTTAATAGACAAAGACAGATATATCAAGATCAATGAGAGAAATAGACTGCGGAAGGTTAATAAACCCCCAAAAGTCAGAAGCTTGATTAAACAAATGAACACAGTAATTAGGACTGTCTATAGAGATCCATGCGATATAACAGAAGTAAACATAATATATTACTGTGCTGCTAAATTAATAACTGATAAAGTTCTACCACAGGAACACAGGGTAGCGAGGGAAAAGAGGGGGCAAAAGTGAATACCATCATGGAAATATCAAATAGAGAAAACTATAAAGCAGCTAAGACAAGAAGTGTCATTGTTAGAAGATTATAGAAGAGGGAATAGATTAACAAAAATACTAAGAAAAATAGATGCGATAAAAGCAGTGCGCAGTATTAGAACAGACCAGGATCTATTATGCACTATTGGAGATAAACTATAAATTTCAAAACAGACAGAAAGACTTAAAAGATACGAAGATAAATATAAGAGAAAAGCACAAAATAAGCAATCTATTGATGACCCAAAAAAGTTTTATAGAGAATTGGGAAATAAGGTAAAATGAATTAAAAGACTGCCAAAAAAGAGGAAGTAGATACAGTTTGGAGAAGTACCTATGAAGATCCTGTGGAGCATAACAAAGGTGCTAAATGGATAGAAGAAGTAAAAGAAAGAATAAGAAGTTTAAAGGTACAGGATATGAAATGGGATGAAATAACAGCCAGAGAGATTGAAACAAAGTTGAGAAAAGCCTCTAACTGGAAAACCCCAAGCCGACAGTCACAGATTTACCAGAAAAACACACCTTTTTTTTGAGGAACAATTTAAAAATATGAGCAGACTCAGGGGGCAGCTGAATAGTTTGCCTGTGCATAAAGTAAGCTATGATACAAAGATATCTCTTGATTTTACTCCCAGCTTTAGAATCCATGGAGGTGACAGTAGTAACTTCTGGGGTGCAACCTCCAAAGTACTAAATTGGGAACTGGTGCATGGAGTACACTTTTAACAAGTGCTGTACATTGTTGCTAGCATTCTAAGGGTGATTAATATGGACAAACACCTCAATGAGTGCATTAGCATTAAAACATTTTTTTATTAGACAACTGTTAGTGTGTTGGGCTTCCTGGGGCATGTACATTATTTTCAGGAGTGAGTTGGGATTTGTAATTTGCCTTTCACTGGAGCATACTGTTTATTTTACTGTGCAAGTACTTTAGACAGATGATAACTGTTTTTAGATGTGATTCAGGAGGATACAAGAAGCCAGCATAGTAGAAACACAGTGAACAGCATTTAGACAGCATGCAACATTTTTTTTATAAAGAAAACATTTTATAACAAAGTACTATTTCTGGATTATTCAGTTATTACCCCAGAAAAAAAACTTTTGCACAAGCATGCCCATACTCCGGAATAAACTTCCCATTCATGTCAAGCAGAGCACATCGCTGGCCTCTTCAAGAGAAATCTTAATGAGTGGATGGGTAACAGAAAGTTCACTGCAGGGATCATTCCAGTTGCACTACTGGATATGGGCACTGTGAACTAACATTGGGTGGCATGGTGCCTGGGCAATTTTTTTTGGGCTAGGCTTGTAAAGGCTCTAGGGCCATTAGCCTAGTACACACCTATGAACCTATGAACCTATGAACCAGATGCAGTACCTAACTTTTGGCTTAAAGTATTAACTTCTTTGCATGAGGATTTATCCATGAGTAAGAACTATTTATATACACACCCCAAACACACACTGCACTGGTTAACAACAGGAAAAACAATGCTCTTACTTAAGAGTGAACCCGCAAGCTACCGTAAAAATTATAGACCAACACCTTATCTTCCAGCGACGTATAAACTATACACAGGAATTGATGCAACAGAGTTTATAGTCATTTAGAAGGAAAATCAATTATGGCAGTAGAACAAAAGGGCAATAACTGAAACTCATATGGAACAAAGGATCATTTGTTGTTGAACAAAGTTATAGTGGAGAACTGTAAGAAGGGGGAGAATCAAAGCATGGCATGGACTGACTACAAAAATGCATTTGATAGTATCCCACATTCATGGATAAAAGAGTGCTTAAAAATGTATAAGATACAGCCTACACTAATTGACTACATTACAGTAACCATGAAACAGTGGCAGACCACTTTGCAATTAAGCCATGATAAAGGACAGATTATTATTCCATGGATAAAAATTAAAAGGGGGATATTCCAGGGTGATTTTTGTCACCATTGTTATTCTGCCTTGCCATTAATCCATTAAGCTATTTACTTAACAGCTTAGGCCATGGCTACAAGCTGGATCCTAGAAAACAACAAAGCCTTATGACTTCTCCTATTCTCTTTGTCGATGATTTAAAACTGTATAGCTCATCAGATGAAGAACTGAAAGCACAGCTGCAGGTTGTCAAATATTTTTCAGATGATATTGGAATGTCATTTGGTCTTGATAAATGTGCAAAAGCAACCTTTAAAAAAGGAAAACTGCAGCACCAGGAAAACATTAGTTTGGGACAAGAATGTGATATAAAAAAACTTGAGCAAGAGGGAGTGTATAAATACTTGGGAAGAGATGAAGTATCAGCAATAAAACATGAACAAATGAGAATAAAACTCAGTAAGGAGTACTTTACAAGACTTAAATTAATCCTGAAAACAGCATTAACATCTAGGAACAAGATCCAAGCTATAAATCAATTTGCTCTTCCTGTCCCAACTTATAGTTTTGGAGTGACTGACTGGCCCCAAAAAGTGTTGGATAGACTGGATATTAAAACAAGAAGGATGCTTCATGCCCACCAAATGATTTATAAAAATCAGTGTATACCAAGATTATATATTCCCCGTTATGAAGGCGGGATGAGCCTTCTTGAAATTGATTACATGTATAGATCTGCAATTGTGGGACTTCACACATATCTACTGACCTCACAAGATCCAAATGTAGTGAAAGTTTTGAAACATGAGGAGAATAAATCTAAGATGATATCTCTGCTTAATTTAGCAGAAGCATATCAATGTCAAGCAGGAATGGAAGTCATACCAGAAGTAGATAAAAACCAGGCAGCAATTGAATGTGCTAAAAAACAAAAGAAAGAATATAAGGTGAAGGACCAGATGAGAAGGCAAGAAATGTGGAAAAAACATAAATGTAGTTGCAAGTATAGAAATCTTCTGGAAAAGCCTCATGTTGATCAAGAATGAACACAGGAATGGTTAAAGAGAGGTGAATTCACATCAAGAAATGAAAGGTTAATATTGGCAGCCTAAGATAGTGGGCTACGTATACACTGGTTTACAAAGTCCATTGAACATGTGGGAGAAACAGACATATATAGGTTTTGTAAAACTGAATTGGAAACAGTCACACACCTTGTTGCTGGTTGCGATGCACTAATGGCAGAGGGACTGTATACTGAAAGACATAATAATGTGGCGAGATTGTTACACTGGAAATTGTGCAAACATTATGGTATTGAAGTGGCTGAAAAACACTGGAAACATAAGCCACAAAGAATCATAGAAAACAATAAAGTTTATATCACATGGGATCATCCAATACCAACAGTTCAAAAGATAGATGCAAGAAAACCAGATAATGTCCAAGAAAAAAAGGCAAAAGTAGCATTGATCATTGCAATCGCCACACCTAGTAACTACAGTGTCTTGCGTACAGAGAGACACAAAGTCATAAAATACCTTGATCTGCAGGCAGAAACAAGAGCCATTTGGAAGAAAGTTACCCAGACAGTTCCAATAGTGGTAGGAGCAACTGGTCTTATAAAAAAAAATTGTAATCATATTTAGATATGTTACCAGTTCATGTAACACCGTATGAACTGCAGAAAGAGTCATTACTGGGCACATTGCTGGTGTTGCAAAGAACACTTTTAGCTAACATCAAAGAGTGAAACAATACTAATTTCATGATTTTTAATTGTACTTTGACTTAGGAATGGGGTCCATTCCCATCATGGTATTAGAAACCCAAAAGATTTGGAGAAATTAAAAACAGGCAGTCCTATCCCTGGAAGATAGTGACATGTCTGCACCTAAAGAACCCTGGCCCACAGCCATGGGGATTAACACACCCTTCCCTGATCACTCATCCTACCCCAAAATGTGGCCATCCATTAAAAATGAGGTGGGCCATACATATATGTGAGACAAGCACACACCTCTAGGCTGGTCGAACAGTCTGACACACACAAGACCCTCCAAGTACAGTCAACCATTGAGAAGACCCCTATGTAAAGTACTGGTAGCTATAGGCAAACATATCTGACCCAGGACACCCCCACATCATATCTTATCCCCTACAAATCTATCTGGAGTCTGCCTGTCACCCTGATCCTGTCTGACTTATATTACCCAGCTGTGGACTGGAAATCAGACCAGGCCAGAATAGAAATGCACAGATATTCCACCACTGTAATATATCACCAAGGTGCTGGACCATTTCCACAACACCAGCAGTCAATTGCATGTAGACACACCTCCCAACAGGCTGGATTGTACAAGAATGTGTAGCATTTGGCCCATAATCCTGGTGTATGCATCATCCATCATGTATTCCTCTGGTAAACCACTGTGATGATCTGAGGAGGTATGTCACGAGGTACTTAAACAATACATGACAGTGTCAAATGGCATATATGTCAAATGTCTGCTAAAACAAGCCCTGTAACCCTAGCAACCCATATATTACTAAGAGAAATAGTCACAATCACCGTACGGCCCATTGTCATCACTGTATGGCCCACTGTCTCCCCATTTTGATAGGCTATCTCCAGATATCCTGCACCAACAGGTTGAGAGGTATGGCTCTAGCACACAACAAACCAGGCTGAAGTACAACAATCCCTGGAATGGAGTCCCACATGTACTATAAAAGATCACACTGGGCATGCTCATACTCTCAGAGAAATGTCAGTAGGATCTAGAAATGAACAGGTCTTCACCACCCTGTGCACTTCCCATTGCTCTACTTTAGCAGTTCTGAACATGTCTGCTACCAAAGAAGTCACTTTCATCAAGCCTCACCCCTATAATTTCTGTGGCACATGCGATAACTGTGTAACACTATAGTGCAAATAACTAGATAGGTAAGAGTTCTAATATCGGTCCTAGCAAATGTAAAACAGGTAGGAGTTCTAATCTCAGTCCTGGCAAATGTAAAAGTGTGTGTGTGTTTACAAATAATGTTTTGGGTCCATTCAAAGCCAGTAAACTTTCCCTTTCCCTACTTTAGCAGTCCTGCAGATATCCATCATGTTTGAAGTGCCTTTCATCAGGCCTCAGCCCCATAAGCTCTGTGGTGTGTGTGATAACTGCATAACACTATAGTACAAATAACTAGTTAGGTAGGAGTTCTAATCTCTGTCCTAGCAAATGTAAAAGTGTGTGTGTGTGTGTGTGTGTGTGTCTGTGTTTACAAGTAAAAGCTTTTGGGTCCATTCAAACCCAGTACACTTCCCCTGTCCCTACTTTAGCAGTCCTGCATATATTAGTCACCTTAGAACTGCCTTTCATCAGGCTTCACTCCCTGTAAGCTCTGTGGTGCATGCAATAACTGTGTTACACTATAGTACAAATAATGAATTAGGTAGGAGTTCTAATCTCATTCCTGACAAATGTAATAGAGTGTGTGTGTGTGTGTGTGTGTGTGTGTGTGTGTGTGTGTGTGTGTGTGTGTGTGTGCGTGTGTGTGTGTGTGTGTGTGTGTGTGTGTGTGTGTGTGTGTGTGTGTGTGTGTGTGTGTGTGTATGCGTGTGTATTTACAAATAAAACCTTTTGGGGCCATTCAAACCAAGTACATTTCCCTTTCCCTACTTTAGCAGTCCTGCAGATATCAGCCACCTTAGAAGTGCCTTTCATCAGACCTTAGCCCCATAAGCTCTGTGGTGCATGTGATAATTGTGTAATAGTGTAATACCAACCACAAGTTTGGTAGGAGTTCTTATCCCAGTTCTGGCAGATGTGTAAGTGTGTATATTTGTAGTTTAAAGTATTTTGTGGCCTCCCTCACCCAGTACATCATCCATTGCCATACTTTAGAAGGGCGGGTGATGTTCCTCACCTTAGAAGTACCTTTAGACAACCCTTCACCCTACAAACTCCGGGGCAAGTGTGATGAATGCATAACACTGTAGTAGCAATAAATAGATAGGTAGGGGTTCTAATCTCAGTCTAGCCAATTGTGTTTGCATTTAAATAGTATCCCGTCTGTGTGGGTGTTGTTGTGTTTGTGTGAAAACCATACCATTGGGGGGTGGGTTTTGCTAGTTTTTGCTGTTGCCCACCCAGTACATATCCCAGTGTCCAGATTACAAGGCTACATTTGTCATCCACTGTAGAGGGACCTGTAGACACTCTGCAGCCCTATACGCATTGTGTCATGTGCAATAACTATGTGACAGTATTGAATGGATTCCAAGATAGCCTGCCCATATAATCCTCAGGAATCATATACAAACAAACTCAGTTAGGCAGCCACACCTACACCAGTAGGTGACCTGTAAAACCGGCTCACAAATAGTACTCACAGTGTGAAAGCAGCGGACTTCAAGTCAGACTGCTGAACAGTCACAGATGGAGTCCCACAGGTTGTAAACCTGTGTTTCCTCATATTTGGAATCCACACCTCTGAGGACCAGCCCAATGCAAAGGTGCCCTGGCTGACAATGTTTGCAGATGACTATAAGGTGGGTGCTATTATTATACCCCACGTGAGGTTGACATCCTTCACAAAGGCCTGTTTGAGACCTATGACTGTTGTCCGAACCCTGGACATAAGCTCAATGCCAGATGATGTGCTGCCATCCCCTTTGGGTACAACATGGTTCCCATAAACTAATACATTGATGATAGTCCACTAAACACTGATGTTGGTATAATGGAACTGGGAACATGGGCTGACAGTGAGGTGTATGGTAACCACCACAGTGCGACTGTCTTCAGAACATCCTTCCATGTGTAACTTCTCCTGACTCATGGTGTTGAATCCAGGAAGTAAAAGGAGAGTGTTTTCCTGTACACACCCCTCAGTAGGCCAATCAGTGTGTATTACGGCCCATTTGCCATGTACCCCACTAGACACGAGCAACAACAGGAGAGGCTGAAAATGCACCTCACAAAGAGAATCTTAGGTACTACACACTTGCCCCATATGGACAGACTCCCACAACTTCTATGAATCTCTGTCTCATCTTGGCTACTTAGGTGCAATCTCTGTCTGACATACACAGCCATGTCTGACCCAACCCTGTCAGGAATGCTACATTTCAAGGATACCAATCTGTCCACATAACATGTTCCACATACTACAAATCCATCCTCACAATCAACAGGACATGCTGAAGGGACAGGTTCACAACCCAGAGACTGGTTATGCCATGGGATAGATGCCACATACATGTCACGCTAAGCACATCACTGGTCCTCTTAAAGAGAAATCAGGAGGAGTGGATGGGGAATAAAATACCCACCCTGGGGATCACTCCAGTGACTGTACTCAGTAGACACACTGGGGAGTATCGTCAGGTGGCATGATGCCAGTGTATTCCCATGGGCTATCCTTGTAAAGCCTCCATGGCCATATATTTGAAGTCATGGATTTCAGTACTGTCAAATGTATGTG
Source organism: Protopterus annectens (assembly GCF_019279795.1). NCBI lineage: Eukaryota > Metazoa > Chordata > Ceratodontiformes > Protopteridae > Protopterus > Protopterus annectens. The sequence goes on from NC_056732.1 coordinate 1,293,311,580, forward strand.
TATGTGTATGTGGGTGTGTGTGTGTGTGTGTGTGTGTGTGTGTGTGTGTGTGTGTGTGTGTGTGTGTGTGTGCATTCATGTGTTTGAGGGTGTTTGTGAGTGTGTAAACATGTGGGTGAAAGTAGTTGGTGGCCCGTCTCACCCAGTACAACTACCATTGCCATACCTTACAAGTGCTGTAGATGTTATTCACTATATAGGTACCTTGGGACACTCCACAACCTATAAGCTCTGTGGTGTGTGCAGTAACTGCATAATACTATAATACCAATAACCACATAGCTAGGGGTTCTAATATGAGTCCTGGCAAATGTGTGTATGTGTGTGTATTATTGTAAGTGTGTATATGTGTAGGTTACAGTATGTTGTGTCTCAAACCCAGTACATCCCCCATTGTCATAATTTGCAAGGTCTGGTGATGTCCCTCACCTTAGAAGTAGCTTTGGAAAAGTGGCACCCCATAATCTCCGTGGCATGTGTGATAAATGCATAAAAATGTAGTAATAATAAATAGACAGGTAGGGGTTCTACTCCCAGTCCCGGGAAATGTGTGTAAAATAAGAGTGTTTTGTGTGTGTGTGTGTGTGTGTGTGTGTGTGTGTGTGTGTGTGTGTGTGTGTGTGTGTGTGTGTGTGTGTGTGTGTTTGTGTGTGTGTGTCTTTGCATGTGAATAACATCCATTGGATGGGCATGGATTTATATTTTATGCCATGGTACACACAGTACACATTCCTAAATCTACTGTATGAGGTCCGCTGTTCACATCAGCTGCAGTGGTATCTGTAGAGACTCTTCAGCCCTATAAGCCCTGTGCAACAGTATGGAATAGTATGGTATGAATAACAAGATAGGTTGGTATGTTAATGTCAGTACTGGCAAGTGTGTGTGTGTGTGTGTGTGTGTGTGTGTGTGTGTGTGTGTGTGTGTGTGTGTGTGTGTGTGTGTGTTTGTGCGTTCATTCATAGGTGTGTATAGCAGTGGGTGTGAGTGTGTAGACTTGTCTGTGACACAATTATAAGTATTCACACACCCAGTACAGCCAACATTGCCATGCCCCGCAAGACCACGTGATGTTATTCACCTTAGAGGTACCTTGTAACACTCATCACACTAGTAGTCCTGTGCCACCTGCAATAACCGCAAAATAGTGTGGTACCACAACTTGATGGGTAGGGGTTCCAAACACAACACTGGTAACTGTGATCCTGTGCTTGCATATTTGTGTGTGTGTGTGTGTGTGTGTGTGTGTGTGTGTGTGTGTGTGTGTGTGTGTGTGTGTGTGTGTGTGTGTGTGTGTGTGTGTGTGTGTGTGTGTGTGTGAACAGTATTCACTGTGTTTGGTCGACACAATATCCTCTGGGGTTGAGGGCATTAGAAATCTGAGGTGTGTTCCACTCACCACACTTACCATTGTCCACTATACTACAGCTGATGTCAACCACCATAGACTAAGATACAACCCCTCAGCCCTATAATCTGTGAGGCACGTGGAAGAACTGCTACACAGATCTGGAAAATGTGTGCAGATGCAGCTGTACCCCAACAGAGATGTAGTTGATGTATTACTACACAGCCATACCCCTTGTTGGGGATGTCTGCAGGGCCACATCCTACTGACACACAGACACCTGGAACACAAACAGAATAGATGATGTGAGAACACATTCACTTAGTGTTACTAACACCAATAATGCATCATGGCTGCAAAGGTACACACACTCTGATGTGTACCCATTACAAATGCCAGATGACAGCACCTTACACAGCATTAAATAGCTATACTGTACTAAAGTCACCCTGTGCATCAGACCCATATAAGCATGTCCCTGCATTGATGATATGGATGGCATGGATGCGGCACAGGTATTATCATATGCACAGGGTGTTGTGTGGGTATGCCAGAAGCCTAAGCTGGGCCACACGGTTGACATCTTGTGTGTGTGTTTGGTGAATGTTCATTAAATGGGCAGTGCAGGGGTGGTGTGTGTGTGTGTGTGTGTGTGTGTGTGTGTGTGTGTGTGTGTGTGTTTGTATGCACACAGTCACGCCATCCCTAGACACGGGCATTTTGTACAGCTGTGGGCTGTGCATGGCAGGGTGTACAGTTCATCATCTCTGGCCATGGTCACAGGAACTGGACCTGCCAAGGGTACCACCAGCACCACCAGGGCCGAGCTCAGATGCAATACTACTCCCCGCTGGTGACTGCTGTCTGCTCGATCCACATCCCTGTTGGGACTGGCCAGGATTACATGCCCATGGCCTGCTGCATTGTGGTGTGGACAGCACACCCCCTTCAGTAGTGCTGGTCATACTGCCAGCATGGGAATGTGATGGTGCACGACCCCATAAACCCTCAGCTGATTGTGGTGCTGCCTTACAGCCACATGGCTGCTGACCAGTGTCTGCAGAATGTTCAAGCACAGATATGTCACGGTCGATAAGTGCCAAGGTCTCCCCCCATCATCTATCCATGACCCCAGTGCACTCACAGATGGTTGCAGTGCATTCATATTGCCACGGACACCAGGGACATGTTCATCCATGACCCTGAGTATATGTCTGGTATTACATTCATTACATGCCTGTGCCCCCATGACAGCCTGAAACATGCATCTGGTAACTGCAGCCATGGCACTTGCAACAAGGGCATGACAGGCTGCAATCCTCCTCTGAGCACCTCTGCCCATTTGCCTGTGTGGGACCTCGCCAGTACTCTGGCTATGGCTAGTGTTTGCACCCTCACTTGCCATAGTCATCACAGTAGCCTGTTCTATGCCAACACCTGCCTTCTGTCCATTATTTGTGGCCACTGGTGAAGGGGTATGTGTGGCCATTGTGACTGTGTGCAGGGATGAGTTTGACAATAGTGGGATGCCAACTGATGGTACAGTATCAGCCCCTGACAACTCCACCTGTGCCTCAATATGAGTATCATCATGGTTAGATTCTGAAGAGACACTGACATCAGTATCAGAGCAGGAGGGACTGCAGCCACCATGTCCACCTGTGAGGGAAAAGCAATATATGTAAATCCCTACTGGCACTATAAGGTTTGCTGGTACACACACACACACACACACACACACACACACACACACACACACACACACACACACACACACACACACACACACACACACACAGAGGTGAGGTGCCTCAAAGGCATTACACAGACCTCATATTAGCAAACTGGGGGCATTCACGACACACAGTCAGGCAATAGCATACACACTCTGGACAGACCCTCAGCATCATGTAGTGCAGCCCTTTCTAATTACCGTTACTACTACTATACACCTCTGGGATACATGAGTAGTGTTAGTAGGTGATGGCCTTTCACCTAGCACACACTGCAACTATATAAATTATTGCTGTTCACCTGTATAGCACTGTGGCAACCCCTACAGAACATACCCCCAACTGTATAGGGTTTTGCTGAATGTCTACATGTGTGGCTAATATGTTTGGTCTGATCCTGACAACTCCTGTGATTGTCTGATACATTACTGTGTTGGCCTGTGGATTGGTGCCACTAAGTAATGTCCTAATTGGAGGTGCAGACTGTATAAACTGCAGTAATGTATTTTAAAACAAAGCAGGTTACTCAAACAACTTCCCAAGCTTACAGTGGATATAGTAAGTGTACACACACCTGTTAACATGCCAGGTTTTTGTGCTATATCATATGAGACCTCAGATATCAGGTCATAACATTACCATCATTTCATATGACATATGACCTGTGCAATCCAAATGAAGGACATACACATCAGTTACAGGTGACAGCTGGTAACTGAAACTGGTACAACAGGCTGGTTGCATGAGTGTTCACACCCTTAAAGTAATACTCTGTTAACGCAACCTCTGATTTAATCACAGCATGCAGTCCTCTTGAGGAGGTGTCTATCAACATGGCACATCTTGACTTGACAATGTTTGCACACTCTCCCTTGCAAAACACCTCCAACTATGTCAGATTGCAAGGACATCCCCTGTGCACTGCCCTCTTCAGGGCACCCTGCATATATTCTATTGGACGTAGGTGTGGGCTCTGACTCGGCCAGTGCAGAACGTTGCACGTGTTCTGCTGAAGCAAGTTTGGGACATTGTTGTGTGGAAAGGTGGAATTCCTCACCATCCACAGCTACAAGGCAGACACCAGAACATTTTGGAGCCACAAAGAACCAGTGTTTGGATCTGTTCATAATCCCCTCTAACTTGGCTACAGCCCCAGTTCCAGCTTGTGAACAGCAACCCCAAAGCAGAACACTGCCATCTCCATGCTTCACTGTGGGGGTGGTGTTGTTGTGATGGTGTACAGTGGTGATATTGTGCCAAACACACCTGTCAGTATTGTGGCCAGTGAGTACAACCACGGTCCCATATTACCATAACACATTTTTCCACTAACCTTTTGGAGACCTGATGTATTATTGTCAGACTTTCACCAGGCCTGGATATTGTTTCGTGTGAGGAACTTCTGCCATCTTCCAACCCTACCCTATAGGCAGGACATATGGAGACCAGGGAAGGTTGCTGTGACATGTAGTACACACTGAGTACTTGCTGGAGATTCCTGATACTCCTTCACTGTTGGTGTAGGGCTCCTAGCAGCCTTCCTGGCCAGGTTTGGTCTTGTATTCTCATAGACTTTGGTCGGATGTCCACTCATTTGCAATGTCACTGTAGCTGCATATTTTCAACACCTTTTGATGACTGTCTGCACTGTCTTGCATGATGCTGTGAAATGTTTGGGTACCCTTCCTCAGGCTGATACATTTCAAACATGTGGTCCCTTAGCAGCTTCGTCAGCTTTATGTGAACCATGGCTGTTGCTGTAGCAGGCAACTAGGTATATGTTAGGATAATTCTGGCAGGACAGCTGACCATTAGTTGGTGTTAATCAAAGATTCTCTGTAATTGATGACTTTTGTGTACCCAATAAGATGTACTGCTGCAGCTATACTGAAAGCTGCCTCAACACAGTACTAGCTTCATCTTGTGCACACATATGCCTCTAGGTTGTTGTACTTTTGTTGTGTCATTATTGTTCCCCTAACAGATTTCTTTGCTTTACGATTGAATTGCACAGGTCATAGGTCACATGAAAGGGTGGCAGTATTCTGAGCTATTGTGCTCTCATTTTTGTATATCACATATACCTGGCATTCTAACAGGTATGTATACCATTTATATGCACTGTGTACTACTAATTTCTACAATATGACCCTAGTTTTGGGCCTTTGTTCCCCCATTTTGTCAATCTTTGTCCAGGTGTCCTGCAATGACAGGTTGTGAGGTATGCTACAGATATGTGACATCTCCTGCAAATAGGCCCCTGTCATGACCACCATGATGCAATGCAGTAAACGTCACCGCAGGTGAACATGCAGATATTGCCAAATGGCTGAGTGTAACAGTAGTGTGCATGGTCACATGCATTAACTTTAGCATGGCTGAGGTACTGGTGACCCACAACAGGGAAACCCCATACTTACTGGGTACAGGCTGCTGTCCCACGTGCAGACCAGAGGGACCTATGAAGTTGTGAGGGAGAGGTATTGTCAGCAGATTCACATTAGACATTGGTACAAGATGAAAACTATGTTTCTGCACAGGTACAGTACACACTATGATATTACACAATTTGCTGTCCTTCACCATAGATGTGCACTTGTGTGCATTACTACACCCCACCCACTAATCCATTTTGCATTGTCATATGCAACTAGAGACTCTGTAGACAACAGTTTTAATGCTACCTCATTACATTGATGTGCACTTTGGCCTTACCTGGATGCTCCTCACCTGTTGCCTGTGTGCTGCCCACCTATACAACTGCTGTTTCCCCATGTTTCAGTTAGTGTGGGGAACCCCAAGGTTGGCAAGGAGCTCCTCTGTCGCTGTAAGTGGGGCCTGTATGGCTGGCCCTCCCACCGGTAGCAGTACAGTTCCTCACTACAGCAGCAGCCCTTTGCCGGGCACAATATATCAGGTCAGTTGTTCTATGCCTGACCTGATCATATGTGCATCCATGGTGACCCAACACATTCACTCTATGGATGATGTCAGCTAACAGAGCGGTCCGCTCCTACAGATTTTGCTGGCTGCGGCCAGAAAGGCTGGCATAGTTTAGGATTACAGTTTCTGTGATGGCTGCTGTCTCCACATCGGTGTAAGTTGTTTGTCGCTATATGGCACCTGGGGGATGTACACAGGGAAACACATCACAGGACCTCAGACATTGCCCAGAGTTCTTTACAGAGCCAGCACATGCATATGGACTATCATTAGCCACCACTTACAAACGCATCATACCTCTGTACCTGGCAGCACTGTATGAACATGCATTGTACTCCTGGTCCTGATGTGTCATGTTCCCCCCAGTGAGGGCCAGTACATTGCATAAACCACCATTCATCATCCATGTTTGTGTAGCGGGATGGCAGTGGCTGTGTTCCTTACAGATGGGATGTCAATGGTGCTCAGGGTTTGCTTGCATACAGTGTGTAATGGAGCTGGAGGCATATGCCTGGGTTCATGTAGGATGCAAACAGGAATGTTATCAGGCCCCAAGGGGTCTGGCTTTTGTCAATTTTGATGAGGCAGTTTGCACCTGATCCATGATGGTGAGGGGAGGTGTGCACATGCTGTGCATATTCACCTATACTGATGGTGATCCAGGGTGGTGATGTTTGCCCTAAACCTGTCTGCAGCAGGTTGACTGTAACTATGGTATGTGTGTCTGTGCTGTGATTGACCACCATTACAGGGTGGGTTAGGTTGGTGCCTCTGAGACTGTGATTGGCCTTAGTGGATGTGTCCAATTTGTACTCATAGTTAGCCTTACAGTAATCCACCTGTGACCTATTATGCTTGTTCAGACAAAAGTTGGCATGCTGCCCAGTTGTTGCCTGCTCCTTCTTTGCCCTATACAACCAATATAGCATCACATTATGTGCTTTGCACATTGCTGCTGTCCAGCAAAGAGATTTTCTCTACTTTGGTGGAGACAGGTTTTACAAGTATGGTTTTGCTAAGGCCATACGGCCATGTGGGTGGTTATATATTTGTCTGTAGTAGGCATGGACACAGGGTCAGAACACAGTTGACCACCTCTACAATTTCAATGTGATACTCATGCTTATTATACTACCTATGTCTGTGTTAGGGCAATGACACCACCAATAGCTGTAGAGGTGTAACTCTGTTGGATGCACAGAAACTAAGGTTACACACATGTACAACATGTACAGCTTATTCACCTAATGTTTTGCATCCCATGTCAGTTGTTATGAGGCAGCCAGATACACCTTCCCATACATACATATGGACAGATAATACCTGCTATACATTTCTGTTCTAGGTCAGTATGGCACACTGAAATGACAGTCTTGCTGCTCAGTCAGTCATGTCAATCTGTTAGGGCAGGACATCTGTAGGACAACGCACATACATGTTGGGCTATGGGCCACAATTAGTGACACTTTCTTCATATTGCTGTAACACACATATGTCATTTGATAGTGCAGTAGCTTTTGTATTCACATACATACCGTGGAGGATGTCTGATGCTCATATGGCAGGCAGAGAGGTGAAAGGCTAGGTGTGTGGTAGTGAGGGTAGGAACTGTTAATGTTGTGAGTATGACTGGTATGGGGACAGAGCTAGATGATATGCTGGACAGGGGAAAGGTGGATATATTGTGTGTGCCAGAGACCAGATGGAAGGGGTGTACCTCTGTGTGTATCGGAGTCGGGTACAAATAGTTCTATCATGGTGTGTATGGGAGGGGAAATGGTGTAGGGGTTAACCTGAAGGAACATTATGCCAAGAGTGTTTGTGGAGGTGATAAGAGTGTCAGGTAGAGTGATGTTCAGGAGGTTGGGAATTGATGGTGTAATGTTGACAAGAGTAAGTGAGTGGTGATTGGAGCAGATTCCAATGGGCATGTTGGTGAAGTGGACAGAGGGGATGCAGAAAGTATATGTAGGTATGGTGTTAAGCAAAGAAATGTAGAAGGTGAGCTGGTGGTGGAGTTTGAAACAGAGTTTGGACATGGGTGTGTTGAATACATAGTATTACAAGACCGAGTGACATAGGTTGACATACAGGAGTGGAGGAAGATGCACACAGGTGGATTATCTCCCATGTAGGTGAGCCTGTTTGAAGGGGATTGGTAACTGTAAAGTGGTGACAAGGGAAACTGTAGTTAGGCAGCATGGAAGGTTGGTCTGTGGTATGATGTTGGTGATCATGAAGAGGAGGAAGAGTGTGAGTGCGGCACCATGAATCAAATGGTGGATACGAAAAAAAGGTGATTGTGAGGTTGAGTTCAGGGAAGAATTAAGACAGGCAGTGAAGAGTTAGCAAATATCTGGGTAAATACATCCAAGCTAGTAAGGGAGATGAGTGGAATGGGGCTTGGTGTGACATCTGTGCAGAGAAAGGAGGACAAGGATACCTGGTGGTGGCATGAGGAAGTACAGGGGGGTATACTGAGAAAGAGGTTAGCCAAGGAGACGTGGGATTGTCAGACAGATGCAGAAAGTAGACAGGTGTATAGGGAGATGGGGTGCATGGCAAAGAGAATGTGGCAAAGTCTGAGGATGTGGCATCTGAAGTCAGGTTGGACACCAAGGATGGAAAATAGGACCTGCACCAATTGGCTTGACAGAAGCATGTAGCTAGGAAGGATGTGCAGCAGATAAGGCTGAGAAAGAATAATGATGGAACTACACTCACCAGCGAGGAGAGTATGTCGAGCAGGTGGAAACAGTACTTTGATGGGCTGTTGAATGAAGAGAATGAGAGAGTGAGAAGGTTGGATGATGTGAGTATGCTGAATTAGGATGTGCAACAGATTATCAAAGGGAAGTAAGGATAGCTATGAAGAGGTTTAAGAATGTAAACGCTACTGGTCCAGATGACATACCTGTGGAAGCATGGATGTGTTTAGGAGAAATGGCAGTGGTCTTTTTAACCAAATTGTTTACTGTAATCTAGAAAAGTAAGGATGCGTGAGGAGTGGATAAAATGTGTTTGGGTACTGATAATGAGAATAAAGGTGGTGTGCACAGCTGTAGTAACTACAGAGGGATAACATTGATCAGTCACAGCATGAGGTAATGGTAAAAGGTGGTGGAAGCTAGGCTAAGAAGGAAGGTGAGGATTACTGATCAACAGCATGGTTTCTTGCCAGGATAGAGCAGTACAGATGCAATGTTTGCTCTGAGAGTGTTGATGGGGATATACAGAGAAGGTTGAGCATAACTGCATTGTATCTTGGTGGACTTACAGACAGCATATGACAGGATACCTAGAAAAGAGTTGTGGTATTGTATGAGGTGGTCAGGAGTGGCGGAGGAATCCATAAGAATGCTACAGGATATGTACAAGGCCAGTGTGACAGCAGTAAGTTCTGCATTGGGAGTGACAGGTGTGTTTAAGGTGGGGGTGGGAGTACATCAGGGATCAGCTATGCAGTGGCATTCTTATTTGCAGTGGCAATGGCCAGATTGACAGACATGATAAGACAAGAGTCCCCCTAGACTGTGCTGTTTGCAGATGATTGTGGTCTGTAGTGGGAGTAGGGAATAGGTTGAGGAGACCCTGGAGAGGTGGAGGTATGGTCTTGGGGGGGAGGAATGATGGTCAGCAGGACTAAGACAGAATATATGTATGTGAATAGGAGGGAGGATGGAGGAATGGTGAGGATGCAGGGAGTAGAGTTTGCTAAGGTGGATAGGTGTAAATACTTGAGAACACCACTTCAGAGTAATGGCGAGTGTGGGGGAGAGGTGACAATGTGAGTATGGGCAGGATGTGGGTGGTGGAGAAAAGTGTCATGTGTGAATTGTGACAGACAAGTACCATTAAGAGTGATAGGGAAGGTCTACAAGAGGGTAGTGAGACCAGCTATGTTATATGGGTTGGAGACAATGGCATTGACAAAACAGGCACAAGTCAGAGCTGGACGTAGCAGAGTAGCAGAGTTACTGATGGTATGATTTGCACTGGGTGTGGCCTAGCAGTGTCACAGTCAGTATTGTTTAGCACACACTCCAGTAGTGGTCATATGTGAGCCATCCTTTCCTGGGGTGACACAGGGCCCTGAACTGTGCTCTATTTCACTGCAGACAGACACAGTCTCTATGGCCATAGGTTCTGCTCAGCAATATATCAATACACCATGTGTTGTTGAGACATAATATTGTTTGAACTTCCTATTATCCACATTTACATGCCCCCTACTACATTCCGTTGCAGGCTTGATTGTTTGACATAGCTGTTTTTATTTGTTTTCCGTTCAGTTGGCATACTTCATCAGTCTCAGTGTGTGTTTGTGTCTGTCTGTCTGTCTATTTGCTTGTTTGTTTCTCTGTGTGTGTGTGTGTGTGTGTGTGTGTGTGTGTGTGTGTGTGTGTGTGTGTGTGTGTGTGTGTGTGTGTGTGTGTGTGTGTGTGTGTGTCTCTAACTCTGAGACAGATGTAGGATATACATCTGTTTTGTATAGGCACCATCTTGCCTTTAGTAGGCAATGCTCATGAGCAGCTGATGGCCTGTGCACCACTTGGAGTCTCCCATTTGCTATTTGCATGTGGGACAGCTGTGGTATCATTCCCACACCCAATAGCATGGAAACACACTCCTATAACTGAATACTTCATGTGGGCGTTTCCTCTTTTCCTGCTTGGAAGGAGTACTTCATGGAGGTGTGTGTGACAAACAGCATCACAGAGTGTAGTTGGGAATATCTCTTAACACAAACACTGTGGAGGCAGCCCAACAAACTGGGGGAGAATGTTTCAGACATAGGGACAGAATGTAAATATTGCTGTTATACAGATGAACTAATGCTAGTTTGACAAGGTTTGTATGGATATGGCTGTTCTGCATGAATTTAAGTCTGATAGTGTTATGTAGTTGACATAACTTCCAAATAGAGGGCTATCCGCAGACTGGCCAGAGTTTGGACTCTTAGATTTGGTGTGTTACTCACACATTTTTTGGCCTTGGAAATTCAGTAGCATACTCTGCGGATTGCAGTAAGTAAATAGTACCATCCATGTGTGTTTCTGACTTCATATCCCTCAGAACAGATATGTTACAACAACCCTTTTATACCAGCAACTTTCTCAGTTTATGACAGCAATATGTCAGTAATGACCCTGTGTTTGAGCCTCTGCCCCCAAATATGTCAGGCTTTGTCCCGATGTCATTCTGTAAGAGGTAAATAGGTGTAGTATATCATTATGTAGTGACTTCATTCCGGATATCATCCCATTGCTGTATCAGACTGCCAGACATGTTACGTGTAGAAGGCCTTATATATGAGGATGAAGCCTGGACATTCTGTGGGACTCTATACAGTTGAGAGGACTGTGTATTTCTGGCAATTGGTGACAGACTGTCAGGATTGTGTAGCAGTGTGTTGTGAATGTGTTATTTGGCCTGTGTAGGGGGGGGGGTAGATGTAAGTGTTGAGGGTCCTTTTCTATCTGACTTTGCATGCTGCTCCAGCTTCTGGTGCTCTATCAGCTATATATGTTTGTAGGCACAGACTGAGACATGTCCCATACCATAGTCAGGCATCAGACTACACTGTGAATTGGGCAAATATATATAGGGGTAGTGTGTGAGTGGAAAACATGCTGATGATTTTGTTCACACAGTCCATATACTCTACTGTTCCTGTGGCTTACCAGTGTGTCACTTTGAATGTGGTGAGATTGGTTCTGGGTATGCACTTTCATGCTGGTGTCTGTTGGTCAGTGTTGTTACATCCCTGTAGTGCCTGATATATTTTCAATTACATGTGTATTCCCCCACAGCAATATTGGGTTTCTGTTGTGTCAGTCTGCCTGTAGATTAGACAGTACTTGGCGACATGCCTAGCAGCTAAGTGTAGTTTCCCTACTGTGATGTTATGTCCCGATATTTATCAGATGTACTGTTGCCTGGAGCCATATGTGTTGTGTGTGTCTGACACATCAGTGGGATGATATGAAGATGTATGCCAGTGAGTAGTAGGGAGTAATTTGGTTTTGGACTTGGGCTATTCCAGTTAATATATGGTACAATATACATGAGGGTGTTACTGCATCAACTGTGTCACCTTATCTTCTCCAGTATTTGGGATATGTTCCCAGTTTCATGGCTTTACCCCCCCCCCTCCCGGGGTCAAGCTTGGTCCAGATTTGTTACACTAAGGGGTTCTGAGCAAACCTCTCAACTGGCCACATTGTTTCAGACTGTTCAGGATTATTGCTCATATGTATGTTCTGTTCCACAGAATCATTATTTTCATTTCTGTGGTAAATCACTGTGATTATGTGAGGATTTCTGTCTGCAAATGATGACATACATTTCAGTTTCAGAACTCACATCCTTCTGGACATGTATGCTGACACAAACCTTGTTACTGTAACAACATTCTACATTTATAACTGCGGTACGTACATTATGTTACTGTTCTTGGACCATTGTCCCCCCATTTTGACAGCCTTTGTCCAGAATTATTGCACTAAGAGGTATAGAGATATGGTGCTGGGTATGACTCCACTACATGTTATGGGTGTGTATAAAAAAAAAAATATATATATATATATATATATATATATATATATATATATATATATATATATATATATATATATACATAAATTCCTTTTTAGACAGCTATACATATATTTATATAACAATATATATGTATATATTCTGTACATATTTGTTTATGTGTATAGCTCCATATGTTTGATGTATATACTTTTTAATATTTATCTATCACCATACACATCTATATGTGTATATTTATATATACTAAACATGACTGATTCCACCATTTGTTCCCTACTATTCTATACTTGTACTGAATGATATATTTGAAAAAAAAACAGCATTAATTTTTACATTTCAGATGGTGAGGAACATTTCTCTGACTGAGTTGCACAGGATCCTCGGTTCAAGCCTTGACAGGGCTGGTTATTTTGTTGCTGGGCAGAAAGTGGATGATGGAGGCAGGGTGATTAAGGCAGTTTCAAGCAGCTGTAATCAGGTTTGCGTGATGGTAAGCGATGCCAACACACGGTTAAATGGGAAACTGCCTAATCTGTGTAGGCATTGCTTAGCATTGCACAGACTTGCTTACTGCTGCTTACTGCAGCTTACCACCATTTATCCCCATGCTAATTTCTTTAAAAGAAAATAAAAAAGGGGTGATAGGAAAGTGGTGAAAAAGGGGGCATGCAGAGGGAAAAACAATGTGATAGATAGCTAGGGATGAGCAGGACGGGTGTAGGGAAAGTCCATATCTGTCCATTTCTGATACAGCAACAGCTGTGCATTTGTACAGAATTTGGAGGTGAATTTGGACACTCATACCACTGAGAGAGGGGTGAGGACAATAGTAATGTATGGTTAAACCAATTAGACCAGATTACATGTGTCCAGTGGACACATGTGAATTGGACAGCTATGTATGGAGCAACATTTTTTTGTGGGAGCAGATTGCTCTTTTTTTTATGAGGTGAGAGTGGGGTGTTGGGGAAGCATAGTAGGTATATTTGGGGAGGTAGGTTGGGTAGGAAGACAGACAAGACAGCAGACAGGGATGGTATATGACACATGGGGGGTAAACACCTTGGACGGGGAGGGTAGTTGGGAATTGGATGCCCATGACCTCCCAAATGGATACAGTGGGACTGAGGTCCTCACCCATGGACAGTCACCACTGCACTTTCACATCCCAAAGATGGCTGTGCTAGGGGCTGAGCAGGAGGGGCAGGCTGACCCTCAAGATGTGCTATGTGGTCCTCAAGCTGGTGTAGCAGATCTCCAAGCTCCTTTCAAAGCTCACTATGATGTACCAATCCCCGGACCTGACAATGGGTGACAGTGCCCTGTCCGTGACTGCTCCCTGGGGGGGAATGGACCCCATCCCCTGAGGCAGTTCCACTCAAAGGTGGTGCAGGACCAGCAGACGAGGAGGTCCCAGGTTGGGTCCCAGATGTACTGGGGCCCAGTGCCATGGCCGGTTAGGTGGGACAGGTGGATCCACTGGAATCAGCCTTCCCAGATGTGCTATGGTGTTGCAGTTTGATAACATATGTTGGTTAGTCATGAAAAACACATTCCATGATTAATTCTAACAGCATGCATAGGTATTCCCATTAACCCTAAACAAGAGATTTGGAACAGTTGCATAGGAAACAGAACACATGCATATATGGAACCACAGTGGGCATTATAATGGCGAGGTGGAATCCTTCAAAGCCTCTGGGCCTGTGGAAAATACGGCCCAGACCGCAGAATCCTTTATAAATGCATTCTATGAACACCTTCAGGAATGCATGGATCATGCAATCCCAAATAAAACCAAGACCCAATCCTCCAAAGGCAGACGTCCTGTCTGGTGGACCCCAGCCATAAACAAACTATACAATAGAAGGCGGAAGCTACTAAATGATAGAGCAAAATCCCAAAAAGGGAAGGCATCTCTGATCAGTATTAGCAAAAAACTACTGGCACTCATAAAATTGTCTAAGGCCAGCTTTGAGAGAAAAATTGCACAGGACACTAAGGATAATCACAAGGCTTTCTTTAGTTATGTTAGGAACCTGGGTGGGAATTCCCAGATATGCTCAGAATTAGTCCAAAATGACAAAAAATACACCGAACCCACAGACATTGCCAACATCCTAGCTGACAGGTTCAACGCAAACTTCTCCCCCCCCCCCACCAAAAGGGCAAATATCTATCCCAGCAGAGTGCTGCCTCCCCCTGACATCTCAGATGCTCAGGTAAGAGCCGCCTTCTCCAAAGCAAAAAACACAGCATCAATGGGACCAGACGGTGTCCCGGGCTGCATCCTACATGAACTCTAAGAAGAGCTAAACCCAAACATAAAACTACTGTTCAATCTCAGCCTTACTGCAGGATATGTACCCAAAGAGTTGCGTACAGCAACAGTGGTCCCTCTCCACAAAGGTGGTGCCTCAACGGATCCTGGAAACTATTGCCCCATAAGCCTGACTAGCTTGGTCTGCAAAGCTATGGAAAGGATCATCATGGACCTCATAAATAAAGATATTGGGGACCTACAGACACTGGATTCTACCCAGTTCGGCTTTGTTAAGGGAAGATCCTGTCTCTTAAACCTGGTTGATTTCTTTGAAACAGTCACCAAGGCCATTGATGAGGGGAGGGTGGTCCACACAGCCTACTTGGACCTCGCAAAAGCCTTCAATACAATACCCCACTCGGGCATTATAGATAAGCTCACCAGCTTAAATATAAACCCCTATGTCACTAGATGGGTTGACAACTGGCTCAAGGACAGAACCCACATGGTTAGAATTGCTGGAGCCATGTCAGACTCCAAACCAGTTACAAGTGGCATCCCACAAGGCTCAGTCCTGGGACCTTTCTTGTTCGGTATATATTTCTCGGAGGTACAGGCCAACATGGAAGGACTGTGGCTGACCAAGTTTGCAGATGACTGCAAACTGGGCACCATAATAGACTCTCCAGCTGACACAAGCATCCTCCAAAAGGGCCTCATAGAAACAGACAACTGGTGCCAGAGCCATGGCCTCAAGCTAAACACCAAAAAGTGTATAGTCATCCCCTTTGGCAAAAACAAAGTGCCCACAAATTACCACATAGGTTGTAATCCATTAAGTACAGAAGAAGTAATTAGGGACCTGGGGACCCAAGTTGATAGCAGTGTCTCATTTGACAACCACGTGGCCAAAGTGGTTAGAAAAACATTTTATATAGCCCACCTAATCATGAAGGGATTCACATCTAGATCAGGGGAGGTCATCGTGCCTCTTTACTCATCCCTCATCAGGCCCATAATTGAGTATAATGCCTCTTTTGGGATGTACCTTACCAGACACCTGCAGCAACTGGAAAGACCCCAAATGTACCTCACCAAGAGGATCAAAGGGCTCAAACAGATGCTATATGCTGCCCAGTTAAAGAAACTCCAGCTCTACTTAGTGGCATACCACCTGTTCAGGGGTGATCTGTGCCTGACGTATAAAGCCATGTCCAACCCGGAATTAATGGACATGCTGCACCTCAGAAAATCCAAATCCCATTGAGCTATGCACTCGAGAGACTTGAACCTCAGCACTGAAATAAATAGGACATGCTGGAGGGACAGATTCATAACCCAGAGGCTCCCTTCACTCTGGAATAAAATCCCAGTCCAGGTTAGGCAGAGTCCCTCATTGACTCTCTTCAAGAGGAATCTTGATGAGTGGATGGGAGATCGTAGGTTTAACCCGGGTATCACTTCTGTGTCACTGTTAGACAGAGGCACAGTATACTAACCTCGAAAAAGGGCATAGCAAAATTAATTTAAAATGGGTGGCGAAAGCCAAACACATTCTGGCTAGGCTTATAAATGTCCTAGGGCAGATAGCCTAGTATGAACCTATGAACCTATGAACCTATGCAGGTTACATTGATAGCAACAGGCCACCAACAATTGTATTTGAACAGGGAACATTAATAGTCAAACGTTTAAATATTTGTAGAACAATAGGATACATGTCCCAACAGTAGGTTTGGTAAAAAAACATACCCATTGATTTATGTGCTTAGATTATTGGTGCAGATAGGGTGGGGAAGAGAGAGGGATGTCAATCAACAACTGTATAGGCTTCAATTGCTCACAACTTTAATGATCATTGCTCTAATCATTACCTTCCAGGTATTACCTTACTTTGCATCAAGTGGTGCACGTTTTGCCAACAGTGTTATGGTACATTGGGAACAAAACTATTTATTTAACAATAATATGTTTCAGGAGAACATCGTATGGTACACTAGATACCAGGACAATATGTGCCTTATATGGAAGGGGGAGGCAGAACTCATACAAAATTTTGTAATAAGCATCACAGCCATGACAGATTTCCTTGAATTCACATTAATGTAGGTATAGATTACATTACATATTTGGATGTGAAGGTAACTAAAGATATGGTTATGGGACAATATAAGGCTTCCATTTACAGAAAGCCTACTTATTCTAATGCATTTTTGCACTATTCAAATAATTACCCTTTCCACCAGAAGAAGGCCGTTGTTAAGGGCCAATTGGTAAGGGCAGCAACAATGGTCTCAGATGACATGGATTTTCATGAAGAATGTGAAAAATTGAAATCCATGTTTCTGAGAAGAGGCTATCCTTATAGACTCTTGACTGACATCACTTTTGAGGTGAAAGTAAAGAGGGAGTCAGGGTATTTTAGGCCACTTCTTTCATGCAATGTCCGCAATAATAGTACTAACGTTTTAGTTCATAATGACACACAGTGTGAGGAGCCACTGAGAAGAATTGAGAACCAACACTTGAATTTTATGTTCACCTTCTCATTAGACTGCATGAGAATTAAAGAAATTCTTACCAAGAACTGGGTAATTATCTTAGAGGACCAAATGATTTGCAAAACATTGGGTATCAGACCTGGGTTCACTTACAGGAGAGGATTGAACCTTAAAAGTATTTTAGAAAGTAACACTTATTAAGGGATTACATGTATGCAACGTGAACCATTGGGTATGAGGAAATGTGGGGCTTGCCCGCAATGCAAGTTTATCAAAGTAGGTATTGCCATGAAGATTAAGGATAGAATGTATAGATTAGTGGTAGACATAACTGTGACTCTAAAGGAGTAGTTTATGTCGCATGTTGTGACCTATGTCCCGATTATTATATAGGGAAAACTGAACGAAAGTTGAAACAAAGCATATACGAACATAATTATAGCATTGGTAGGGCTGATATTAATAATGCCTTGGCAAGATATATAGTGGAGCACCCAACCCATAGGTTTGCTTTTGCAGTGCTACAACAAACTCAATCAGACCCAAGAGGGGGGCCGTGGCAGTTATTATTAGAGGAGCAGGAACTCTTATGGCAGATTAAGACTTCTGCATACATCTTTCCTGGGTTAAATGAACATGTTTCAATTAAAACTATTTCAAAGCTTAAGGCTTTATGCAGATGATGCATGGGTATTTTAATAGTGCTTGTAATATTAATATTGTGAACAATTTTAATAATTTTATTTTAAAGTATTTATGCATTGCTTAACAATATTAATGTTATTATTTTGTTTTTATATATGTATTACATATATTTAATGTATTTATTAACTGTTTTATTTACAAAGAGCACATACATGCATATTTATATTTTATATATAGTATTTATCAAATTAATAAGTGTATATTTTTTGAACCTTCATTTTAGTTAGTTAGATATACGTATAAAATTAGTAACAGGCTGTTTGGTTTGAGCACAAACGTTAAAAGTGCTTGCATAACATTTAGTAATGCACTTTTATTTTAAAATATGGATTTTTTAGTTTATTTGCATAATGTTTGATTAATTGAATAATTGATCATTTAACATCTAATTAAGGTATATATAAGGTGTGTTTGAATAGCTGAATCTTTGCCTGATGAAGTTGGGACACAGATCCCTTCGAAAGCGCTCACAATAAAAGTATTTTATACATATGCTGGTCTGTGATTGAAGAGGCAACCAACAGTTTCATACACTTGCTGCTTTTTGGTTTTCGAGCTTACTTTACATACCCTATGGCCTTGGGTTGGGCAGTGGTATGTTTGTTCACAGTGTATAATTACAGCCTTTCTACAGCTACTTTATACCTTTTCTTACCGGGCAGACCAGTGGAGGAAGTTTCTGTTAACACTACCTGACTATTTCTACCCATATTCACATTGTTAGACGTGCACTCATAGTTTGTGTGTGTGTGTGTGTGTGTGTGTGTGTGTGTGTGTGTGTGTGTGTGTGTGTGTGTGTGTGTGTGTGTGGGTGTGTGTGGGTGTGTGTGGGTGTGTGTATGTGTGTGCTACTGCCATACTCTGCCATAATTTATATTGGTCACTCTGAGTGTGGGTGGCAGTGACCACTAGTTGTGACAGCGTGACACTTGAGGGACATTTCTTGGAGGAGACTACTGGATGTATGTACTTATCTTGCTGTCATTTGCAGCCTTGGGGTCGGACAGTGGGTGTTGTACATAGTGTATAATTATGGCCTTCTTACAGCTACTTTATACCTTTTCTTACCTGGCAGACCTGTAGAGGAAGTTTCTGTTAACACTACCTGCCTGTTTCTACACATATTCTTGAGTGAAAATATGCATACAGCTTACTACCACTCCTGGGATTTGAACCATGCCTGTTTGTGCATAAAATAGAACAAAGTTTGTGTTGCATCGGAATGAGATATTGAGAAACCGCTGTCTCTTATTTGACTGTTTTCTGCCGAATACTCTCTTGGTTGTATAATCTGACCTTGTAATTCTGACATTCAGGCATGGCAGATAGTTCTTATACTGTGTATTCATACTTTGACATATCACAGTCTGGAAAGCATTGGTTATCACAACAGTACTATTCAAGTAGCAGATCTTGGTGCATGGAACATTTCATATAGTTAATCTCCTGTTTTACAACTCCACAATCTTTGTCAGATAAGCCTTGATTATTTAATGCTTTCAGAGCTATAGTTGCTGTGCAGAAACTGTACACATTTCAATTCATACTACCACATACCACAACCAATCTGGGGTTTTGACTTTTATTAACAGGTATTAGCACTTTTATTGAAATATACCCTGTACATCACCATTAATCTGTTAATGTCTCGTTTATTCAGTACAAACCACACCCATTTTTTTAAATGCTGACAGGTGACATTCTACTCATTTCTGTTTATTTGCCATGAATATTACAAGCTAGATTTGTGCTCACCAGCCTCATGATGCAGCCTTAGCAGCCTGCTGGCATGGGTGTCCATATTCGTGCCCCTCTCATCTGCAGCTGTACAGGAGATAGAGAAAAATTTATGCATACCCATCCATCACATACACAGGCTGTACTTTGGTAAACACTTATTGATAATGATACTTACACACAACTGGGACATTCCTCGCCCATGTATCTTGGAGCCAACTGACAAGAGCTCCCTCTTCCTATGCTTCAAGTCAGAAAAGTGGTGCCGGACCTGCTCACCAGTCCAAGGAATGCCAGTGGCACTGGTGAGGTCATGTGAGAGACAGTCCCAGTCCTCCGCTTTGTATTGGGAGCCCTGATACTATTCCTGCAGCAGTCTCCCTTCATGGTTTTCTACTAGGAGTACAACCATGACTCTGAACTCCTGAATGCCCTAGCGCTGCACCCAAAAGTGCACACCTTCACCAACACCAGACATAGTGCCTGCAGTGGGGAGCTACAACTGGTTATGAACTGTATTCTTGCCTGCGAGGCTTAAATAGGGCTGATTTTTTTGCCCTTTGCCATGATTGGACCATTTTGAATATGCTGAGCTAAGCTAAACGCCGGGCAAACCCACTTAGCAAATATAAGCATTGCTTAAAGAGGTAGATGCTAAGCCCTGTTTACCAGTGCGCAAATCCACTTAGCTATGCCAAGTATTGCTAAGCATGCAAATTTAAGCAATGCTTACTCCAGCTAATCACAGCTGAGCACATTTTAGCATTGTTCAACTTTCATTTTATGGACTATCATTATTATGATTATTATTATTAATAATTATTATTATTATCATTATTATTATTATTATCATTATTATAATTTTATGTGCTATCATTGCAGCACATTCTTTTGTGGCTATACTGCATGTGACACCTGTGTTTACATGGGGGTTTCACATCTGTACTACGCTGACACTTCACATGTGGACCTAAAACACTACCTGGGTTAACAGATATATATTATTCACTACCTATTTCTAGAAAAATATACTTTTAGTGCTATTTTCACAAATAAAAATGAATGGCCCACATTGGGGCTCAAAATGTAAAGAACTGCATGCTAAGCGAAAGCTCTGATCACTATGCGATTTCACTTTGACTATTGTGGCTGTATAGTTCTTTTTAGCTCCTTCAAATGTTTAAGCTATGCTATGCATAGCTGCTCAATTTTACACTTTTAACACTGCTCAGGAAAGGTCAAAAATATAAGGGAAAACTCTGGGAATTCTGCGAAAATCTGGGCAGTTGTGAGCTATGTTGTGGGGGGCTGTGCTTCTATATTTTGTCTGTGGACACTGTTACCTTGATATAGTGTCTGCGGACATTGTTACTTGCTTTAGAATTGCTGTATGGCAATTTTAGAGAGCAGGGGGTGTGTGTACTGTGTGAGCAATGCTTCGACACCTCCCTGCACTCATACACGGCTTGTGTCCACGTAGAGAATACAGCAGCACACCTTCATTAATATGCAAAGTGCGCTGCTGTTCTACACGGGCACAATCCGCTCCATGCAGGAAAAGCACTATTCCTGCATGGAGTTTAATTAATCTTGGGGTTGGACATTTAATGAAATTAGAGGCCAAGCTCTTGTCACATAAAGTTGTCAATATTTACCCCTCTACCTCCAACAGATCCTATGGTGGTGTACCATCTTGTTCACCCATCAAATTTGTAGCGCTATTGAATATGTTCTTTGAATCACAATATTACACACACACAAACACACATACAGAATTAATTGTCACCAGACACAAGGGGATAGGTTAATAAAAATTGTTAAAATGAAACTGTTACATCTGTTCTTAAAAGTAAACCAGAACTTACAGGTAAAGTTCTGATATCTGTCAAATCTGTAGTTAGCCACATGAACTCTGCACATACAAAGCTAGGTAAAAGGGGGAGTAGCAGTGTCCTGTTTCTATGGTGCTAACATTATGGATGTCACTCAGGCCATTAAGTGTAATTTGGGTTATCATAATGATGTTATCCATGCCAGAATAAATGGGTTTGAATGTTTCTCTCTTCTTAATGTTTCTGTGAATGACAAAAAAAGACCTCTGCAGGAAGCATACTGCATTCCCTTGAACTTTTTTTTCTTGTAAGATAATCATTCAGGTTGCAAACACATTAACCAGAATGGTATAATAAATTTAGCCTCTTATGTGCTTCAAACCTATCATGGTCTTGCATAAAGGTAAATCAGACCAATGTCCTAGGCATCTGCCTATACAGCCAATAACCCATTTCAGTCTAGCAGTTCTGGTAATGAGGTCCAGCCAGGGAGGGATAGAAGAGTTGAAGCTTTTGTCTGCTCTCCTATCCTTTGAAATGGGAAACAGATATGTTTCAGGACATGACTTTCTCCAATGGATCTTCAGCAGAAGACTGGAAACCTGACAAGTGGAATCAGCTTTCTAGGGAGAGCAAGGTTGCCAGATGGACTAAGTCACTTGTGTAAATGAGTAACATCTATGTACCTATTACATGGTTGTCACTGAAGTTCTTACTGTTGAACGTAAGGAAACATAAATGCATACAAAACATTCCTTGGCCACAACATTAATGCAAACCATATTTTTATTCTCATATAATAATAGTACTAATAGATAGTCAGCGTCAAAAATAAAAAAAAAAACAGATCTTCCATAGAGTGGTTACTTTTATTGATCCTTTCTTTATGCCTAAAGTCATATCAGACTATAGCCCACACCGAAAGATCTCACTCTCTTCCTTTTTATGCTCATCTGCAGGATGCAGTGGATTGGATTTTTCTTAGCGTACACTTTAGAAGGCAAATGTTTACATATATTACCAGAAGCAAAATACCAACAAGCTCTACTAGCTCTTTATGTCTAAGAGCTGATAAGCTGGTGCTATCACATTTAAGAATATCATCCCTGACTAGATAAGCAACTGCAAGGTGTGCAGCTAAAATTAGGCCACCATCTACCCATTCTACCAGGGGTGTTATCTACTGTGATTTGTGAAGAAATTATGTAGTCAGCAATTCACAATTTTATGAAGCATGAAATTGAGTCTTGCAGCTGGCTTGGAGAATTAATGAGCTGTTTCCTGTAGTCTAGTAGTGCAAGGTTTGATCCCCTCAAATTCCACTGCCTACCTGTGTGGCTCCAAGCAAGTCATTTAGCCAGATACTGCTCCAAGGCTGAGTCTGAAAAAATAAGTAAAGTAGAACTAACCAGTCAATCACAGCCAATAAAATAAAAATGTTTATTAATAAACAGTAAGCACTTTCATGCAACAATGTACTTCTTCAAACCAATAATAAACCACTAAATTCATTCTATATAAATAGTAAAAGCAACTAAATTGATAAGCTAATTTGCCAGCCTTCAGCACAGGTCTTAAAAGTACATTATTATTCAAGCCAGGAGCTCTATAGGCTTACAACCTAATAATACAATTAATTTCAGCTTCTTCTAACGTATTCACCAAATTTCCCCCACTCAAATTATTAAAAAGCAATTGCAAAACCAAGAAAGAAAAACTATGTACAGGATATAAATCTACATGCTTAGCCAAGGCATTATTTATGTCCCTACATGTAATATCCCTAATATGTTCCAAAATATGTTCCTGGAGGGGGTGATTGATCTTCACAACATAAAAACTTGTATAGTCATTGCAAATAGCTAAATAAACAAAATCTTTGGAAGTGCAATCAGAACAGAACTTAAAAACAAAATCCTGACCTGTCACTGGTTGTCATATAGTTTAGGATTACCGTACTGTTTCACATTGCCTGAACAGTTTGGATTATTTTACTGTTTCACATTGCCTAACGAATTTATGATCACTGTACTGTTTTACAAACTCTGTAAATCCATTGTAAGCACAATTGTAGAGTGCTGCAGTGCCTATTCAGTGTTATCAAATAATGCTGCAAAAATAATTTCCACAAAATTTAATTTCTTTCTTTTCTCACCCAGATATATTTTAATGTGAAGAACCTCAGAGTCTCACTGAAAATTTTAATTTTTCTAATTGCCCCATATAGTTACATATTACTTCATATAATATCATTGCTAAGACAGAAACCAGTCCCCTAAAATTTATTTTCAGTAAACATACGTAAAGCATTGCTTTCTTTCAGCATAAACTGAAGCTGATCTTAATTGTGTTAAAGATATGTGTTGTAACTAGCAATATAGCATGAAACATTGATTTAATTCTTGCCCTAAACAAATTTGATCTGGTAATCAGTGCATGTATAATACAGTTTATCATGACACTTTGCTTTTAGTGAAACTAATATGTCTTCAGTACTTGAATGAAAATAAGACAGGCTTCAAATGAAACCTCATCTAGAGAATATTTAGCCAAAATTTAAACTCATACTATTTTAGCTAGAAGGGAAAACAAAGGAAAACCTGCAGCTGTTTGCATGTTTTCCTCATATTCTTTTTTATTTTTTGTTTTACACAGAAAAGATAACGGGCAGGATTCACGATGGCTTGCACGGAGTCTCAGAGTAGTGTAAGACTCCATGCAGCCATCGCGATCCAGGAAGAGCCTGAATGTGCGTGCAAGAGAGCACCTAAAACGGCTCTTACACGAACAGGGCGTGGATATGCTAATTACCTCCCTTGCAGCCGAAAGGCATGCAAATGAGGTAATTTCAGATTCCAGGAAGCAGAAACCTGCCTGTGTAAGAGCCATGTTATCTGCAGAATTGTACTCAGTTGATAACTGAGTAATGTTCTGCAAATAACACAATGGAGCCTTGTCAGCTCCAAATAAAGGTTGCAAACGTCCCAGGCAGCATGCCAATGGCCAAATATGTGGCCACTGGCAACGTATCCCGATGCAAACATAAAATAATTTTTTTTTTCGGTGATCGCCGATGTTTAAACGTAGCGCAGCGCCGAGCAAACGTGCCGCACTATAAAAAAACAGAAAAATAAAAAATTTATATTGGGTTTATGCAAAGCATGAATTTACAATGGAAGGTAATAGCAGGTTAAAACAACATGGCCACCGAGTAGGGGTTACTAAGGGGGGGAAGCTGAGTGTAAGACATGTAACTAAGCATTAGTAAGCAATCCTATGTAAATGAGTGGTAGGATAGTGAATCGTACTGTTACATAGGAAAAGAGCACATTCCGTGCAGTGAAGGAGTAGGATAAGGGGGAGTAACAGAGTAGGAGATAGGTGACATCACAGGGGGGAATGTATGAAAGAAAAACAGCTCATTGGAGCACAGTGGCATGTGAAAGATGTCAGTCACACATCATGGAAAGAGGAGTGTCAACAAGTAGGCATGGGAAAGCCAAGAAATGGAAGGTGTACACTATGGATAACACCAAAGTTTCTTGCAGGGCGTGCATGAGGGCGTGTGCACACTGGTAGGCAGGAGTAAGCTAGAGTGCGCACGTGTAAGTGTGATTGCACGTGTTTAAGGCAGAATATGCATGTAGGAGCCTGTTTAAACACCTGGAAGCTTGTTTGCACTGGTGTGCACGAGTTTTAACCCGAATAAGCAGATTGTAGCCTGTCTAAGCATGTGTGTGCGCGTGTTAGCCACTGTGAGTGTGTTTTGGCTGGTATGTGTGTCGCTCCCCCCTGAGGAAACAGAAGGGAAAAAGGAAGCATGAGAAATAGTAGGAAGCTAGCAGGGATTACTGGCAGAGCTAGCAGGTGAAAACAATCAGAAGAAGGCAATTACACACGCAGAACAGTAGCCCAGCCCAGCACTTAAAACTCTGCAAACAACAGTGAAGAATGTTTCTTTCAAGAGACACTGCAACAAAGGAGTAAGCTATTAGAAGTGAAAACTGAAAAAGCTTGACTCAGACCAAAAATGCTAGGGGCTGCCATAGCTGTTATAAGGAGACATATGCAACTTGCTGAGGGTGGTGACTATGCAAATGCTGCTGGACAACCCACAGTGAGGAGACGGAGAAGAGTATACAGGCCCAGGGTCACCTACCAGGGGTTACATGAGCTGTAGATAGTGGAGCGCTATAGAGTGGACAGAGACCTCCTACAGCAAATCATTGAGCTGTGCAGGCCACACCTCACACAGAGAACCAACAGAGGGGAACCCATCCCAGTGGTATGTGTTGGTGTGTTGGCCTAAGAATACTAGCAACAGGTACCTTCCAGAGATCAACTGGTGATATGATGGGGATATCACAGGCATCAACATCCAGGGTACTGTACCAGTTCCTGGATGCCATGTCAGCACATGTCGGTGATCATGTATATTTCCCCAATTCCCGTGAGGTATTGGCCAGCAATATGCGCCTCTTCCAGCAAATAGCGGAATACTCTGAGGTAGTGGATGCAATAGACTGCACGCATATACGCATCAAAGCACCAGCTAGTGAGCGGGGTAGGGCCTACATTAACCGCAAGGGCTTCCCCTCCATCAACTGCCAGGTCATGTGTGATGCCCAGGGCATAATAATGAATGTGTGTGCTGGCTGCCCTGGAAGCTACCATGATTCCCATATCTGGCATCTGACACAGCTGTACCAGACATTTGCCAATGGGGACATCCCACATGGTCACTTAGTGGGGGATGCTGGCTACACACTGGAGCCGTGGCTGATGACACTCATCAGAAATGCACACACACCTGAACAGGAACGCCATAATAAGGCACACGCTCAAACATGAAATGTAATCAAGCATGTGTTTGGGCTGCTCAAGTCATGGTTGCGGTGCCTGGACACATCTGGTGGAGCCTTGCAGTACTCACCAACTACATGTACCCAAAATGTCATGGTATGTGCTATGCTACATAATATGATTCTGCGAAAACAGCTGCAGCAGGATCAGCATAGGGCTGGACCAAACACCCCCCCACCATTGCCAAGCCAATCACAGGCAGAGCGTGACTTGGAGGAGGAACAACCTGAGCCTGCCCCAGTAGGCAGAAGGAGCTGTGCCCAGTATGCCTTGGCCTTGGCAAGGCGGCAACACATAGCACATACACTGGCTCAGTAGGGACCCTGGAAATGATACCTCTCTCTGACTCACACATATAGTAAAAGGGATGCCTAAGTTGATACAACCTGCTTTCAAACATGTACAGGGAGTGTATTATGTGCATCCAACATAGACAGCCCTGCAGCACCACCTGAGCCATGATTGCCATGTGTTAAGCAATGTAACACCATGTAGTATATGCAAACTTGATGACCCTGACTAACATCCTACCCTCACCAAGCATGATGCCACAATATGAAGACAAGATGATCAATTACAATAATTGGCTTAAGTTATTGCTGTTAGTCAAAGGGGATCCAAAGCGTGCCAGCCTGGGATGACATGCTGAGCAAGACATGATGCTCCACCTGCTAGGGATGGCGTGCACCTATCAGTCCTGGCCTTTTGGATACTGGCAAAGGCTGTTGCCACCCCCACCATGCCTTGAATAGGTAAGGCTCAAAACACAAACCCACCTCCATAGGTATCGCGAGGAATAAGAACCTAGACGTAATGCTACCCAATGCCAGAAGTCTAAACTGCAAGATGCATGCAGTCTAAACTCCCCTCAGCATGGAGAATGTTGATATCTGTCCTGTAACAGAAAACTGGGTCAAGGCTCAGAAGAGCACCCTAACACTACCAGGTTACACCTCATACCATGCTTTACAGCCCCAAAACATGGAACAAACTACAAAAGGAGGGTGACTAGCAATAATTGTCAAGGATAACCACACCCCCATGTTGGTACCACAACAAGAAGCAGCATGGACTATCCATGGTCAAGTAACAGTGGCTAAAACTGCCTCCCAGTTTGTAGCCTGCTACAGACTACCCTTCTAATGCCAGGAACTGCACTTGGCCTACGTTGGAACACATGAAAATATCAAGCTCTCCAAACAACATTATATTGGGTAACTGAAAATACTCAAACATAGACTGGGAGCATTATTCTAGCTCCAACACCCAAGGCCAAAGGTTCCTAGAATCCATAAACCAAAATGCTCAGGAACAACGTACCACTCCCACAATAGGGGCAAGCATACTGGATGTGATAATCAGCAACATGGGTACTCTATGGACAGATGAGAAGTGTAACCCTCACTGGTAAGATCAGACCATAGAGTAATCACACTGGATATTCACATCCTGACCACAGTCCCTGGCCAGAAAACCACAGTGGAAAACATGTGTAAAGCAAATGTTGCACTCCTCCAAACTGATGTGGAATCCATTAAAGGCCCTGTGCCTGTGGAAAATATGGGCCACACCTCAGAACTCTTTATACATGCATTCTATGAACACTTTCAGGAATGCATGGATTATGCAATCCCAAATAAAACCAAGACCCAATTCCATACACGCAGGCATCTGGCATGGTGGACCCCAGCCATTACCAAACCATGCAAGAGAATGAGGAAGCTACTACATGACAGAGCAAACCCAAAAGGGAAGTAATCTCTGATCAGTATTATGGCAATAAAATATGGCCATTCATAAAATACACTAAGGCCAGCTACAACAAGTTGAATCTGTGAATCTTGAGGCAATGTTACACCTGCCCCATGTACACAGACAACCCCCTCTTCCCCCCAAGAAATACGAATATATGTGAGAGATGCAACCATTTATCCAAACTGGAGACTGAGCTCTCTCAACTCAGTACTGTCAAAACTAGTCAGGAGTAGAAGGTAACCACACACACCACAAACCCAGTCTCACATAGACCTATCACAACTGCAAACCAAAGATATAAACACACAAAAACATTCCCGGAGGCTCTAATTAAAAATCCACTAAATCAACAGAGGCCTTCAAAGCAGACACCCAAGCAACCACAACCTCCAAACATAGCACATGCAACACATAGTACACAAAGTTGGTGTGCCCAACAGTCACAGCCTGTAAGGACAAACAACATGCCTGATACACTTGTAATAGGTGATTCCATAGTCAGACACACTGATGTCCCACTCGCCAGACTGAACAAGGAAAAGGGTACAGTAAGCTGCCTGTAGGCTGCTGCAATCCACCACATAACACAAGCACGCAGGTCACTCCAAAGCAAGTACAAATATGACTCAGTCATTGTCCATGCTGGTGTGAATGACCTGAGACATACCTCCCTAGACTACATGAAAAGAGACATAGAGGAGCTCTCCGATTATGTAGGCCAGGTCGGTATGACTCTGACCCTGAGCAGCATCCTACCCTCACCAAGAATGATGCCACAGTACAAACACAGAATGATCAGCTTTAACAATTGGCTCAGTTACTGGTGTCATTCCAAGGGGATCCAATGTCTGTCTGCTTGGGATGTCGTGCTTCACAAGCCACGTTGCTTTGCCAGGGATGGCTTGCACCTGTCACCCCTGGGTGTCTGGATATTGGCTAAGGCTCTTGCCACCTCCATGGTGCCTTTTGTAGGCAAGACTGAAAAGACAAACCCACCTCCCTAGAAAACATAAGTGGAAAAAACATAAGGGTAATGCTGCTCAATGCCAGAAGTCTAAACCTCAAGATGCACGCTCTCGAGGCCCTCCTCAGTATGGAGAACATCGATGTCTGTGCAGTGACAGAAACCTGCATCGAGGCTCCTGAGAGCACCCCAGCACTACCAGGTTATACCTCATATCATGCTTTCTGGCCCCAAAACCTGGACCAAGCCACAAAAGGATGGGGAGTATCCATATTCAGCAAAGATACCCACATGTCCAGGTTACTGACAATGCACAAAGCATCGGAGACCATCCATGTGCAACTAACCGTAGGCAAAACTGCTGTACAATTTGTAGCATGCTACAGACCACCCTCTCAAACCCAGGAACCCCACTCAGCCTTCCTGAAGACACTGGAGAGTATGAATGTCTCTCCAATTACCAAACAAGGTACTCACAAATTACTACATAAGTGGTAATCCATTATGTATGGAAGAAGTAATCAGGGACCTAGGGACACAAGTGGACAGTAACCTCTCATGTGACACTCACATTGCCAACGTGGCTAGGAAGACCTTCTATATTGGCCACCTTATCATGAAAGGATTCACATCTACATCAACAGAGGTCATTGTGCCCCTATACCCTTCTCTTATCAGGCCCATAATTTAGTACAATGCCCCATTTGGGATGTACCTTACCCGACACCTGCAGCAGTTCGAAAGACCTCAAAAGTACCTCACCAAGAGGATAAAGGGTCTCAAACATATGTCATATGCTGCC
The DNA here is from genome assembly GCF_019279795.1 of Protopterus annectens. Classification (NCBI taxonomy): domain Eukaryota; kingdom Metazoa; phylum Chordata; order Ceratodontiformes; family Protopteridae; genus Protopterus; species Protopterus annectens. The sequence goes on from NC_056732.1 coordinate 1,293,341,584, forward strand.
TGGCTGAAGACACCCCAGCTGTATGCAGTCACATACTGCCTACTCAGAGGCGATATATGCCCAATGTACAAGGCCATGTCCAATACAGAATTAATGGACATGCTCCACCTCAGAAAATCCAAATCCATCAGAGCCACGAGAGTGAGAGATGTCAACCTCAACACATAAATACATAGGATGTGCTGGAGGGACAGATTCATAACCCAGAGGCTCCCTACACTCTGGAACAGAATCCCACTCCATGTAAGGCAGAGCTCCTCACTGATTCTCTTCAACAGAAATCTTGCCAAGTGGATGGGAGATCATAGATTTACACTGGGGGTCTTCACTGTGTCATGTCTAGACAGAGGCACAGTAAAGTAAACCCTAAATGGACATAATATTCACTTAGCAAGGGGTGGCGAAAGCCACACACACTCTGGCTAGGCTTATAAATGCCCTAGGGCAGATAGCCTAGTATGAACCTATGAACCTATGAAGATACAAATTGTACAGGACACTAAGGATAGTCACAAGGTTTTCTTAACTGATGGTAGGAACCTTGTTGGGAATTCACAAATATGCTCTGAATCACTCAAATATTACAAACGATACACCAAAACCACACACATTGCCAACATCCAACCTGACAGGTTCAGTGCAAACCCCCCCCCCCAAAATGCCAAATATCTATCCCAGCAGAGTGCTGGCCCCCTGACATTGTAGATGCTGAGGTAACAGCCAGCATCTTCAAAGCAAAACACACAGTATCAATGGTACGAGATGGTGTCCTGGGCTGAGTCCAACATGAACTCCAAGAAGAATGGAATGCCAAATAACACTACTGCTCAATTTCAGCCTTACCACAGGATATGTACCCAAAGAGCAGTGTACAGCAACAGTGGTCCCTCTCCACAAAGGTGGTGCCTGAATGGATACTGCAAACTATCACCCCAGAATCCTGACAAGCTTGGTCTGCAAAGCTATGGAAAGGATCATCATGGACCTCAGAAATAAAGATATTGGGGACCTACAGACACTGGACCCTACCCAGCGTGGCTTTCTTAAGTGTAGATCCTGTCCCTTAAACATGTTTGACTCATTTGAAACAGTCATCAAGGCCATAGATGAGGGGAATGTGGTCCACACAGCCTATCTGGACCTTGCAAAAGCCTTCCATACAATACCCCACATGTTCATTATAGATAAGCTCACCAGCTTAAATATAAACCCCTATGTCAGTAGATGGGTTGCAAACCAGCCCAAGGACAGAACTGACATGGTCAGAAATGCTGCAGCCATGTCAGACTACAAACCAGCTACAACTGGCATCCCACAAGGCTCGGTCCTGGGACCTCCCTTGTTTGGTATATATATTTAACATAGGTACAGGCCAACATGGAAGGACTGTGTCTGAACAAGTTTGCAGAGGACTACAAACTGGGCACCATATCTGACCCTCCAGCTGACACAAGCATCCTACAAAAGGGCCACATAGAAACAGACAACTGGTGCCAGAGCCATGTCATCAAGCTAATTGCAGAAAAGTGTATAATCATCCTCTGTGGATAAACAGTAAGTGCCCACCAATTACCACATAGGTGTTAACCCATTAAGTACTTTAGAAGTAACAAGAGACCTGGTGACACAAGTTGATAGATATCTTGCATTTGACAACCATGTGGCTGTAGTGGTTACAGAAACATACCATATACCCACCTAATCATGAAGGTAGTCAGATCTAGATCAGGGAAGGTCATTGTGCCTCTTCAGTCATCCTTCATCAGCCTCACAATTGAGTACAATGGCCCCTGTGGGATGTACCTCAGCAGACACCTCCATCAACTGGAAAGACCCCAAAAGTACCTCACCAGGAGGATCAAAGAGCACGAACAGATGCCATGTGTTGCCTGATTAAACAAACTGTAGCTCCACACAGTGCCATAGTGCCTGCCCAGAGGCAATCTGTGCCTGATGTATAAAGCCATGTCCAAGCTGGAATCAATGAACATGCTGCACCTTGTACAATCTGAATGCCAGTGAGCTATGCACATGAGAGACCTGAACCCCAGCACTGACATACATAGGACATGCTGTAGTGATTGATCCATAACCCAGAAGCTCCCTCCACTCTTGAGTAAACTCCCAGTACAGGTTAGCCAGAGAGTCCCTCATTGACTCTCCTCAAGAGGAATCTTGATGAGTGGATGGGAGATGGTAGGTTTAACCTGGGTATCACTGTTATGTCACGGATAGACAGAAGCACAGTATACTAACCTTGAAATATGTCATGGCAAAATCCAGTTGCAATGTGTGTTGAAGGACAAACACACTCTCTGACTAGCATTAGAAATGGCCTAGGGCACATCGCTAGTGTTTGTCAATGTCCACCCAAGTTGCGGAATACACTACCAATGTTGGACAAGCCTGGTTTAAGTATTCCATATCTGAACAAAATGCAACATGATCATATGTGCACAACTGGCCCTTAACCAGTCTGTTGTGCTCACTATGAATATTTAAAGCAGTGATAGGACTGAAACCCAGGATACTGTCCACCACAGTGAAAGTACTGAACCAATACACTATACGATATTACAGTGTTTGGTCAGTATGAAAGGATGATGACAACTGTATGCAAACTATCCCATGGAAACCCTGCAGGCACAGTATAATCCCTGTTGGGTTCAGACACAAAGCAGTTGGGCAGTAAGTACACAACATGACTCCCAACACACAACTATAAATGTGAAATTTTGTTGAAGTTCACACACAACCACAAATGTGGTGGACTGCAGATTTCAACATATGGAAAGCTCACACTGGGCATGCTCACACACTGATAAATGAGACATATGTCAGGCAACAAGCCATGGAAAGCCTGAACTGGGCATGCTCACACACTTAGGCCATGTCTCATTTTACAGTTGGCCACACATATCTGGTATTTGTATATGTTAATCCAGGAACCAACCACAATACAGCAATCTGCCCAGTGCACACAGTTAAATGACTACAGAGACATAAGTTAAATAGTGGATCCCTCTCATATTCAAACATCTTCCACAGATACACAAGTTGTTCATAGAAACAGGGAAAGCTATGGCAATAAAGACCTGCAGACAGTTTATCAGAAACAAATATTGTGCATCTGAAAATTAAACATATGGGTGTAGAGGTCAATACTAGGCTGTTTGCCCTAGGGAATACAAGCTTAGCCAGAGTGTGCTTGGCATCTGCCTCCCCAGTACAGTAAGCTACTGTGCCTCTGTAAAGTAGGTCACAGAAGGCACCGTTTAAGGCTAGTATGCTGTACCTCTGACAAGCAGGGACACAGTGGAGATCCCAGGGGTTGAATTTGCAATGTCACATCCATGTGGCTGGTGTTTGCTGGAAGAGGGTTGGTGAGGACTTATAACAGTAATTGGGCATCAATTAAAGACTGAGGGGAGCCTTATCTGCAGTGTCTGGACAATTTCACTGTCAACACTTTGACGTGATGATTTTGAGGGATTGAAGTGTCGTGCCAATACTGTTCAGAGACGTACTCCCTTCTGTTGTACAGCTTATATATGGCTGGTGTACACCAGACAGGTCTCCTGATGTGGAGGAGTCTTGGGTTTATTTGGGATAGCATGATCAATGCAAACCTTCCAGATGCTCATAGAATGCAATTGTCAAGGATTATGCAGAGTGGCCTGTATAATCCCCCAGCATGGGTCCTTTGAAGTCTTCCACCCCAGTCTTCACAAGTGCAAAGTCTGCTTTTGATAAATACTTTGTTTGCAGTGACTTCCTTGACTGGGGGTGGGGATGGGATATGGATGTCCAGGGAAAGTTGGGTATGGTCAGATATTAACAATGGTGGTCTACCTCTGGTGTGGAACATAGAGTCCCCATGTTGCAGATGGTCAGGTCCAATATGTATTCTCCCTTGTGGCTGTGGTGAGTGGTCCTGCCATAGCACATGGATTCACAAATTGTAGTGGCTGTTGGGTGATGTTGTTGAGGCCTGAGTAGTTCCCCCACAAACATTAACCACTGTAATGGTGTATGTGAACACCTTCATATCCTACACTGTTCCCAGGGAAGCAAAGTGTGTGTCCTGGATATGGGAGGGGTGGTCTGAACTGGTTGTGTTGTGTGTTACAGGTCCTGTGGTCACGAAGCATGGTATAAAACATAACCTGGCAGTGCTGATGTGCATATCTGACCCTGAAGTAGGCGGCTGTTAATGCATATATATGCTATCCCCCTAACTGACAGATAGTAATAGATGTACATACCTCTTCATAAATAATGATGTCAGCACCCTATAAATACTGCAGGAGAAAAACAGCTACCCAGTAATTTGAATAGCACGCTCCGCTAATGTATTTCTATGAAGTGTCATAATATACTTAGGTAGGGGTTTGAATCCTGCAAATGCTGAGTGTGTGTGTTTGGGTGAGGGGGGTTAGTGTGTGTGCAATTCTGAGTGAAAGAAAGGTCCCTTTTGGCAACTAGAAGAACACACTACATGATGCGCATTCCTCTTTTTAAACACTGATGATGTCAGCACTCTATAAGTACAGCAGGAGAAGTGAAACCTCCCAGTGATGCAAACAGCACTCTCCGCTAATGTGCTTTTCTCAAGTGTTATATCGTAGTTAGATAGGGGTTTGAATCTTGCAAATGCTCAGTGTGTGTTTGGGTGAGGGGTTTAGTGTGTGTGCAATTCTGTGTGAAAGAAATGTCCCTTTTGACAACTAGAAGAACACACTACATGATGCACATTCCTCTTTCTAAACACTGATGATGTCAGCACCCTATAAGTAAAGCAGGAGAAAGGAAACCTCCCAGTAATGTGAATAGCGAGCTCTGCTAATGTGTCTTTCTCAAGTGTCATAACATAATTAGGTAGGGGTTTGAATCCTACAAATGTCATGTCTGTTTTTGTCACACAGTTTGTCCATGTGTGTGGGGTGTTGCTCTTAATATTGTATGACATAGATTATATCAGTAATGTCAATGCACACACGAGGTATGTGTGTGCCACATAGACATATGTACCTGTGACCTTAAATAGTTCCCATGTCTGAAGCCTGCCTCATGTGAATACATGGAATTTGCATTACACAACTTTATGACTGTGGTTTTCTGTGCAGGGGCTGCATTTGTTATGTGAATATACAGTGAGAGTAGTCTATGGTGTCATCTTACCAGCGAGGGATACACTTCTGGTTTGCAGCATATAGTCCACATGTTGGTGATGATCAGGTGCAGCATGTTTTCCCCTCTTGTGGGAGTGGTAACAAGTTGCTCCATAGCAATTGAGTGTATGGATTCTAGGAACCTTACACCTAGGGTGTTGGAGCTACAGTAATGCTCCCAGTCTATGTGTGGGTAAATGAAGCTGCCCAATATATTGTTGTTTGGAGACACCTGCAGATATTCATGTATTCTTAAGTAGGCCAAGTGGGTTACCTGGGTTTAGGAGGGTGGTCCGTAGCAGGCTATGAACTGGAAGCCAGTTTAACCCACTGTTAGTTGCATGTGGATAGTCTGTGATGCGTCACACTGTGGCAACCACCTGGGGGTGTGGGTATAGGATAATAGATTCATAGGCTCATACTAGGCTATCTGCCCTAGGGCATTTATAAGCCAAGCCAGAGTGTGTTTGGCTTTCTCCACCCATTTTAGATTAATGTTGCTATGCCCTTTTCTGAGGTTAGTATACTGTGCCTCTGTCTAACATTGACACAGAAGTGATACCAGGGGTACACCTACAATCCCCATCCACTCATCATGATTCCTCTTGAAGAGAGTCAATGAGGGACTCAGCCTAACCTGGACTGGGATTTTATTCCAGAGTGAAGGGAGCCTCTGGGTTATGAATCTGTCCCTCCAGCATGTCCTATTGCTGTCAGTGCTGAGGTTCAAGTCTCTCGCGCGCAAAGCTCGATGGGAGTTTGATTTTTTGAGGTGCAGCATGTCCATTACTTCCGGGTTGGACATGGCATTATACATCTGGCACAGATTGCCTCTGGGCAGGTGGTATGTCACTGAGTATGGAGTTATGTTAACCTGGCAGCATATGGCATCTGTTTGAGCCCTTTGATCCTCTTGGTGAGGTACTGCAGGTGTCTGGTAAGGTAAATCCCAAAAGGGGCATTGTTCTCAATTATGGTCCTGATAAGGGATGAATAAAGAGGCACGATGACCTCCCCTGAATTAGATGTGAATCCTGTCATGATTCGGTGGGCTATATAAAATGTTTTTCTAACCACTTTGGCCACATTGTTGTCAAATGAGGGATTGCTATCAACTTCGGTCCCCATGTCCCTAATTACTTCTTCCGTACATAAATCCAAAAAATGAACAAAAGAAATAACTCAGAAAAAATGAATCGTGGGAGACACAAATCACGCCAGTCCAGGTGATAAAATAAAGAAATGACTTTACTGAAATGTAAATGTTAGCGCTTTCATGCACTAGGTATATGCACTTCTTCAGACAAAATACATTATACAAGTGGTTGACTTTTATACAAACACATACCACAAGACCACTCCCGTTATTGCTAAATTACTATTAATTAACCAATTACTTAGCTATAGCTTACATTAAATGTGTTACTATCTCAAAATATCCTTCTCCTTAAAACAACCAGCTTAAAAAATGAATACATTAATATAAGAATATATACATATAAATAAATTCTGATATTATTTGGAACTTGTTAATAATCAATTTCCTTATATATTAAGAACATTTTTATAAGTTGAGAATCCATCAATGTTGTCATTACCAATAAACAACCTTGAATTTAAAACATATTCTTTTGAAAATCTTTTGATATTTTGAGATAGTAACACATTTAATGTAAGCTATAGCTAAGTAATTGGTTAATTAATAGTAATTTAGCAATAACAGGAGTGGTCTTGTGGTATGTGTTTGTATAAAAGTCAACCACTTGTATAATGTATTTTGTCTGAAGAAGTGCATATACCTAGTGCATGAAAGCGCTAACATTTACTTCTTCCGTACGTAATGGATTACCACCTATGTGGTCATTTGTGGCCACTTTGTTTTTACCAAAGGGGATGACTATACACTTTGTGGCATTTAGCTTGAGGCCATGGCTCTGGCACCAGTTGTCTGTTTCTATGAGGCCCTTTTGGAAGATGGTTGTGTCGGCTGAGTCAATTATAGCACCCAGTTTGCGGTCATCTGTGGACTTGGTCAGCCACAGTCCTTCCGTGTTGGCCTGTACCTCCGAGACATATATACTGAGCAGGAGAGGTCCCAGGACTGAGCCTTGTGGGACACCACTTGTAACTGGTTTGGAGTCTGACATGACTCCAGCAATTCTAACCATGTGGGTTCTGTCCTTGAGCCAGTTTGCAACCTATCTAGTGACATAGGGGTGTATATTTAAGCTGGTGAGATTATCTATAATGCCCGAGTGGGGTATTGTATTGCAGGCTTTTGCGAGGTCCAGGTAGGCTGTGTGCACCACCTTCCCCTTGTCAATGGCCTTGGTGACTGTTTCAAAGAAATCAACCAGGTGTAAGAGGCAGGATCTGCCCTTAAAGTCACACTGGGTAGGATCCAATGTCTGTAGGTCCCCAATATCTTTATGTATGACATCCATGATGATCCTTTACATAGCGTTGCAGACCAGGCTAGTCAGGCTTATGGGGCAATAGCTTCCAGGATCTGTTGAGGCACCACCTTTGTGGAGGGGGACCACTGTTGCTGTACGCCACTCTTTGGGTACATAACCTGTGGTAAGGCTGAGATTGAACAGTAGTTTTATGTTTGGGTTTAGCTCATCTTGGAGTTCATGTAGGATGCAGCCTGGGACACTGGTTCCATTGATGCTGTGTTATTTGCTTTGGAGAGGGTGGCTCTTACCTGAGCATCTGAGATGTCAGGGGGACAGCACTCTGCTGGGATAGATATTTGCCCTTCTGATGGGGAGGGGGGGAGAAGTTTGCGCTGAACCTCTCAGCTAGGATGTTGGCAATGTCTGTGGGTTTGGTGTAGTCTTTTGTCATTTTGGACTAATTCTGAGCATATCTGGGAATTCCCACCGAGGTTCCTAACAAAACTAAAGAAAGCCTTGTGATTATCCTTAGTGTCCTGTGCATTTCATCTCTCGAAGCTGTCCTTAGACGATTTTATGAGTGCCCGTTGTATTTTTCTAACACTGAATAGAGATGCCTCCCCTTTTTGGGGTTTTCTCTGTCATGTAGTAGCTTTCTCCTTCTATTGTATAGTTTGGTTATGGCTGTGGTCCACCAGACAGGATGCCTGCCTTTGTAGGATTTGGTCATGTGTTTATTTGGGATTGCATTATCCATGCATTTCTGAAGGTGTCCATAGAATGCGTTTATAAAGGATTCTGTGGTCTGGGCCATATTTTCCACAGGCCCGGGGGCTTTGAAGGATTCCACCTTGGTTTTGAGGGGTGTGGACTTTGCTGTAGAGAAGTATTACACTGTGGTTTTGTGGGCAGGGGGTGGGGTTGGGATGTGAATATCCAGTGAGATTAGTTTATGGTCTGATCTTACCAGTGAGGGGTACACTTCTGGTCTGGAGCATAGAGTCCCCATGTTGGTGATGAACAGGTCCTGTATGTTTCCCCCTCTTGTGGGAGTGGTAACAATTTGTTCCATAGCATTTGAGTGTATAAATGCTAGGAACCTTTGAGCTAGGGTGTTGGAGCTAGAGTAATGCTCCCAGTCTATGTTTGGGTAGTTGCAGTCCACCGATATAATTGTGTTTGGAGAGACCTTCATATTTCCAGTGTTCTCAGGAAGGTCAAGTGGGGTTCCTGGGTTTGGGAGGGTGGTGTGTGCCAGGCTATGAACTGGAAGGCAGTTTTACCCACTGTTAGTTGCACATGGATAGTCTCTGATGCTTCGTGCTGTGCCACCAACCTGGAGGTGTGTGTATCTTTGATGAATTTGGATACTCCCCCTCCTGTTCTGGTTCAGTGCAAGTTTTGGGGCCAACAAGCATGGTATGAGGTATAACCTGGCAGTGCTGGGGTGCTCTTGGGAGCCTTGAACCAGGATTCTGTTACTGCACAGATATTGATGTTCTCCATGCTAAGGACAGTTTCCAGTGCATGCATCTTGAGGTTTACACTACTGGCATTGAGTAGCATTACTATTAGTTTCCTATCCCTTGTGATACCTATGGAGGTGGTTTTGTCTTTTGAGCCTTGCCTAAAAAAGTCACTATGGGGGTAGCAAGAGCCTTTGCCAATATCCGAAAGCCCATGGGTGACAGGTGCAAGCCATCCCTAGCAAAGCATCGTGGCTTGTCAAGCATGTCATCCCATGCTGACAGGCATTGGATCCCCTTTGAATGACACCAAAACTTAAGCCAATTGTTGAAATTGATCATCTTGTCTTCATATTGTGGCATCATTCTTGGTGAGGGTAAGATGCTACTCAAGGTCAGGGTCATACCAGCCTGGGCCACATGCTCAGAGAGCTCCTCTATATCTCTTATCATGTAGTCCAGGGAGGTATGTCTCAGGTCATTCACACTGGCATGGACAATGACTGAGTCATATTTGTACATGCCTTGGAGTGACCTGTGTGCTTTTGTTATGTGGCAGATCATAGCGCCCAACAGGCATCTTACCGTGACCTTCTCCTTGTTCAGCCTGGTTAGTGGGACGTCAGTGTACCTGATGATAGAGGAACCTATTACAAGTGTATCAGGTGTGTTGTTTAGCCTTAAGGGCTGTGACTGTTTGGCACACTGGCTTTGTGAGCTATGTGTTGCACTTATTCTGTTCTGGGGTAGCGGTTGCTTGTGTGTCTACTTTGGAGAAGTCTGCTGCTTAGGCAGTGTTTTATTTAGAGACTCCGAGTATGTTTTTGTGTGGTTATGTGTTTGGATTGCTGTCATGGTAGGTTTATGTGAGACTGGAATTGTAGTGACTGTAGTTTCCTTCTCCTCCTGACAGGTTTTGCCAGTACTGAGTTGAGAGAGCTTAGCCTCCAGTTTGGCTATATGGTTGCATCTCTCACATGTGTTGGAATTTGTTGGGAGGAGGAGAGGGTTGTCTGTGTACATGAGGCAGTTGTAACATTGCCTCAAGATTCCCAGATTCACCAGCTGGACCAGAGAGGAGATTGACAACTGACCTTTGGACATGCTAGAATAGTATTGGGAATTCCTTTATAATTAACAACAAAAAGGGCCAATGGGGAACAAGGTACTCAAGGTGAGTTTGTGAGGGTGTAGTGCTTTTAATTTGTTAGTGCTGGCATATATAAATGCTTTAGTGAGCAAGTGCCAGGTAACTCATATGCAATGTGTTACAGGTAACTTAAATGCAAAAATGACAAACAGTAACTTTCTGTCAAGTGAAACAAGGAAATAAGTACAGTAGGCAATGCAGATGTCACAAGGGATCCACAGAGGTGCTGTAAAGCTGCGTTTCAGGTGGAATTACTGTTTCAGGGAAATAACAAGCAAACAAGCATACAAACAAAGCTACATTCAGCAGGCCTGGATCTAGTCTATGCTACAGCAAACAAGGTGTACCACTTTCAGTAAGAAACATTTCAAATATGCAGTCACTATAAGCCTTTAGCCAGAAATTTCCAGCTCAGACGGGCAGGGTCCAGCCTTTCCTCCCACAAGAGTGCAGACCATGAACCTTCATAATGTAAAATAACTGGCCTGAAGCCCAAGTGCTTAAACCAGAACTAATACACATTTAGAATAACAGACACTGAGTCCTCAATCAGCAGTTCCCAACTTAGTAGGATGTATGCTACCTGTCCTGCCACCACAGTATCCTTGACATTTAATGTGACTCACCCTCCTGTCATAGTTAGTTCTGTGTTTTGGGGCTGTCAAGCATGGCATGAGGTGTAACCTGGTAGTGCTAGGGTGCTCTTGGGAGTCTTGAACCTGTTGTCTATTACTGCACAGATAACAACATTCTCCATGCAGCATAGAGTTTGGACTGCATGCATCTTGCGTTTTACATGTCCATCATTGAGTATCATTACTTCCATTTTCTTATCTCCTGTGCTACCTATGTAGGTGGCTTTCTGTTTACAGCCTTACCACCAGAATGCAAATATGTGCAGACATTACACTATGGTAATTAATAGGGGTGTACCAAACAATACAATGACAATAATACTGTTAATGCATCAGGCATGCTGGGATATACCCACAGTGATACCATTACACTGTACTGTTGACAACATGATAATATTACTACACTTCTATGTAGTCACCCTGTGCATCAGCACCATGTTAACCTGTTCCTGCATCAATGTTACAGATTGCGGGAGGTGGCACAGTTTCATCATATGCACAGGGTGTGTACTTGGTATGCCTGAGTCTGCCACTGATACAACCAATCGACATGTATGTGTGTGTGTGTTAGTGAGGGACAACAGTACAAGATGGGGCAATGCTGATGCAGTGTGTGCATGTATGTGTTAGCCCTAGGTGTTAGCATTATGCATGTGTGTATGCATGCACACAGTTCCACCTCGTGGCTGCAATATACGGGTGTTTGTGGACAGCCACAGACTGTACCTGCCAGGTCTTACAGATCATTGTCTCTGGCCATGGACATGGTACCTGTGCCTGGTAGGGGTGCTATGGACAATATCAGGTACTAAGCCAGACTGGGTACAGTCATCAAAAGCAGTTGGTGGATGACTGGAGACATGTCCCTGCTGGGACTGTCCAGAGCCACGTGCACGTGGTCTCCTGGGGCGATCTGATGACAGCACAGACCCAGCATTGCTGGGGCTGGTACTGGCACTATGGGAGTGGCTGCGGGTTTGTTGTCATCCGCGACGACTGACAGCTGCTGCTGTTGCTGGCATACGTCCACGTCAATGCCTCAACCATCCTGCATTGCCCTGGCTCATGGACATGTAGTTGTGGAACAGATCTAATGTGTCCCCCCAACGTCTGTCAATGACCTCGGTGAAATTATGGATGGCAGCCGCAACGTCACGCATACTGTCATTCATAGCAGTGTGATGTGCTCTCAGCTCCCTCAGACCCTGTCTGGTGTGCCGTTCCATATGTGACTGTGCCTGCATTACAGCCAGGAACATAGCTAAGGTTGAAAGACCTCTGTGGGCATGTCTGACAGGGGCAGTATGGCCACGGATGCTCCCACGAGAACCCCTGGACATCTGCCTGTGTGGTACCATGTCAGGACTCTGGCCATGGCTGCTGTGAGGGGATGCATGTGCCACTGATACCACATTACCCTGGTCAATGCCCACTGTATCCTGTCCATCACCTAAGGACATTGGTGGCAATGGATGTATTGGCAAGATGACTGTGCGCATTGATGGGGTTGACAGCTGTGTACTGTCGATTGGCTGACCAACAACGGACACTGGCACACCTCTCTGTGCCATTACGCAGGTATCATCATTATCACTATCCCCAGCAGCGGATTCAGGTTCCCTACTGCACACCAGCAGAGCAACACCAGAACCTGTGAGAGGAAGACAGAAAACACAGTTTACAATGTGTACACAATGTTACCACAGATGCACACGGGCACATGCACACATGCACACATGCACACATGCACACATACGCACATGTGCACATGCACACATGCACACATGCACATTTGCACCCATGCACATATGCACACATGCACACATGCGCACATGCGCACATGTGCACATGCACACATACGCACATGCACACATGCACACATGCGCTCATGGGCACATGGGCGCATGGGCACATGGGCACATGCACACATGGCCACATGCACACATGCACACATGCACACTCCTCAGTACATGAGATACAAACACGCAGACACAAACACACCTGCAATCAAACACATAGCAATACTGTTTGATGGTATTATTACTATTATTATCATTAGTATTAAAGGTATTGTTATTACACACTCTCCAGCATGGATTGGCTGCCTTGCTGTTACACCAGAGGGACCTGCACAAATAAGACATTTATTGTCAGTGGGCACAACTGTGCGTATGATACAGTTCTGTAGTACAACAGGTGGCTTTCACAGGTCTACTGCTGATATTGAGAATATCACTCTTGCACAATAATTACCAGGATAACAGCTACAAACACAGTACACACCTCACACATGCATAAACTACCAGTGTAGAGAACAGTCAACTATAGAAATGGCATGTTACCTGAACGATGCAAGTCCTCATGCTGGGTGGCTCCAGCCTCCATCATGACACATGTGTGTGGATGTTGTTGTTGTTGAGCTGGAGCCACAACACTTAGGAGGAGCCCCTCCAGTCTGGTCAGGGGGGTGTATAGCTGCCCCACCACCTGTGGCAAGCTGTTGCCTGTGGATATCAGATGCACGCTGACGGACATTTCTAATTAAATCACTGCAGTGATGGCGTACCTGCTCATATGTCCGGTTATGCATGCCTATGTCATTTACCTGATGGACAAGGTCTTGCCACAGTGCAGCCCTCTCCTGCTGGTTCTGGCTGGTGTGGGAAAAGAGTGTGGCGAAATCCCGCACCAGGCTCTGGTGTATCTCCTCTTCCTTTGTAGCAGAGTACATGGGGTTGCGCTGGTGCACTATCGCCCTGGAAGGAAAAGAAAAATATGTGAGCAAGTGATATGGCACACATAATACTCTACTGTAGTGATATCACTGAACTGCCATATATAGCATCTGTCTGTCTATTGGGGGATACACATGTAAATGGCCACATATCAGTGCTCAGCAAACAACTGTGTGACAGTGCCTGGCACACTCCATACAACAAACTAGTATACTCCAGCAGTTGGCACACTGTTTAAGGTCCAATGCACAACCTCACACTGGGGGTTTGTATCAAGGTAATGTATGGGGAACATTGTCAACCCATGCAATGCATGCAATGCACAGTACATATTTCACTGGTAATGCACCCTAGTCTTTGTTGCCATAACCCTACCTACACCGCAGTCACATACAGGGAACCACAGCACAACATATGGCAATGTAGTATGTTTGTATCCCAATACCTGACACATCTTTCTTTGCCTCACAACAAGGACACACACTACCATGACAGGCACAAAGTCATGCTGAGCAATCACACCATTACAGACCTTGCACACAGTCAGTGGCACACTCATTCCACCTCACATAGTTGGTATTGCAATGAGTACATGTGTGTGTGCATTGTGTCATAGGTAGGTAGTATGCTATTGGCCCTGGGCCTACAGCAGCATACTGTTATGGTACCCTGCCCCTTGGGACACATGTAATGTGATCGTACTTGCTCCTGTCAAACAGTTACACAGAGTGACTCATATGGCATATTACCTATCTGCATAACATTCAACAGGGGTATGTCTGACATCTACTAATGGGGAGCCTTGCTTCTTAATGCTTGGTGGTTTACTCCAGGGTATGGCTTATTTGTGGGTAGGAACCTGTACCTCCACCATGTGCTCTTTACTGCGGTGCCAAGGGTGACAGACATAGGTCATTTAGGCTGGGGATATTGTGAGGTGTTACCATGGTTGTTGGACAACTGTTATGGGTGTAACTTAACTATGTATATCCAGCAGTGGTAACCTCTGTGTAGGTCATATGAGAGGCACTCTATCTATGGTTTTGTCAGTCACTCTGCATAGGTAATGTGTTTGAGGGCATTATCACTGTTTGTTAGGTATGACTGTGTCCTTCTCCCTTTCTGTAGTTGTCATGGGAGGTACATACCGTGTAGGACATTGTGAGGTGCAGAGGGGTACAGTGACCTACATTTCCCTAGCTGACACACCATTTCTGCTGACACGTACAATGTACAGGTATTACAAGACTACTGCTCCACTGTGAATATCAAAGGGGAGGCTATTGTACACTTGTTTCCCATGTTCCCTCCAGACACATCCAGTAGTAGGCAGGCAACCAGATATGTGGTGGTTAGTGGTGTAAGTGTTTTGGAATGGGGTAGGGTACTCCAGTATCCACACTGGTGTTCAGTCCATGCCTTTGTCACCAGGCACCTGTTGCAATACATCTGCACACATGTGCCTCTCTCAGTATGTGTGTATATATATATATATATATATATATATATATATATATATATACATATAGATAGAGAGAGACAGAGAGAGATGGGGGAGAGAGATATTCATATACATACATATCTGTAGACATTCATATCTGTCTGTATATGTGTATGTATCTATCTATCTATCTATATATATATATATATATATATATATATATATATGTATGTATCTATTACATATATATGTATATACATATTCTATCTATCTATCTATCTATCTATCTATCTATCTATCTATCTATCTATCTATCTATCTATATATGTCTATCTATTTCTACATCCCTCTCTATCTATGTATACATATTTGCATATTATATATATATATATATATATATATATATATATATATATACATATATATACATATATAAATATACATACATATATAACTCACAGCAAGAGGTTCTCCGTTCGATCCTTGCTGGGGGTGCCTTCTTCTGGCGAGTTCTCTCATGTCCCTCCTGTGGGTGTGGTGTTTTCCCTCTCCCACATCGTTTCCCCCAAAGACATGCTGCAGGTGGATTATTGGCCCTAGGTGTGCGTGTGAGTGTGCCTTCTGTGGAAGGTTGGGCGCCCGCTGGCAACTGCGACACCCGTAAAACTCTCTGCATTCCATTCAAGGGACAAGGTGATCTGCTGTGGCGACCGAAAAACGAAAAAAAAAGAAGAAAGAAAGAAGAAGAAGATATACATATATAAATATACATACATCTACATATAATATATATATATATATATATATATATATATATATATATATATACATATATAAATATACATACATCTACATATATATATATATATATATATATATATATATATATATATATATATATATAATAAAAACTTCAAAAACTCACTATATGATACTGAAAAAATCAAACTAAGAGCCTGAAAATGCGCTTCATCCAGTTTAATGTGCTGGACTTCCTTAGAATGTAATATTACACCAAGATTCCCCTATATATAGCACATATGAATTCTATGACATCATAAACCGGCCAGTGTAGAACTAAATTTTAAATTTTAAATTCAAACAATTATGTTAAAGGTGAATACTTATGAATAATGCATGTAAACTAATGTCATTATATAGGAATAATATGGAGCAGATAAAAAACAAATAAATTAGGGCTAGGTAACAGTATAATAATATATTACTAGTAAAAAATATAGAGTTCACAAATAGAGAGTACCACTAAAGTAAATGAAAAGTAAATATATATATATATATATATATATATATATATATATATATATATACCTTTTTATTTACACATACGAATACACACACTACATACTGCTAAACATCCATTACTGTACAGCCTACATTGTACGTTGCACTACAACCTACATTGATATGTGCACATAGCAACCTTCACATTCATATGTATGTCCAGCCTTCACTAACAGTTGCAGTAGGTCCCCTGCCCTATGCACATCTTCATATATATATAGATACAGACTGCTAACACATATGGAGGGTTCACAGTATGTAGACTATTAGATTATTAGTTTACATTACCTTTGTTTGTCACTGCTGTTTGTGATGGCTTGCTGCTTGGTGGCCTGCTGCTGGTTAGCTTGCTGGTTGTTATTGTTTTTTTTTTTTTGTGGCTCTCTCTGTGTCTCTTTTTCTGTTTTTCTGTTTTTTCTCTCTCTCTCTCTCTCTCTCTCTCTCTCTGTCTCTCTCCCTCCGGATGTTGCAATGAAAGTATTGCATGTGTGGACTGGGAGTACAGGCTGCTTTTGTAGGTATATGCACATGTGCATGTGATGGCCTCTGCACCAATTGTTAACCAGCATTTACTAATTGCATGCAGCCTGCTGTGTGGTAATTGCAGTTCCCACTGTGATTTCAGGACAGTGCTATAAAATGTTAGGTTAGGTAGGCATAGCCCTTTCACATTTTCAAGGTGGGGACCATGCTGGTATGCTGTGGACACTGTTCTGTGAGTGTAAAGGTTGGTATGTCTCTCATATTTCAGGCTGTGTTGTAGGCACTGAAATGCATGTTGTACTGAAACCTGTCTATTGCTTCCTCCAGTTTATTCTTCTCAGTGTGTATGTTAACTGACACCTAATAATACTAATACTGTTTAAAAGGGAGTATGTGCTTTCATGTGGGACATGTGGAGTAACTGGTATACAGCAGTGGCTCTTGCAATTTGTTGCTATGGTTTCACTATTTGGCCTTTACATTCACTCCTTGAATGCCTGCTAGGTGTCTTTACTGGAATGTGTTGCTATGGCTTTCCTATTTTCCATTTACATTCACGCCTTGTAATGCTTGCTATATTTCTTTGAGCAGCGATTCCTTATATGTTTGTTGTGGTTTGGTGGTACTGCATGCAGTCTGGTCTGGCCAAGGTGTAGGGCATGACACCTACAAAGGTATTTTATTTTGCTGCTGAACAGGCCTCAGATACTCTCAGGTGTAATTTTTTATCAGCCTCAGGGAATGGTACATATCAGTGGGATACACCCGTGATATATTTCAGATATTCTGCAGTTGTGACTGTGGGGTATTTTGAGCATATGTATTACTACACCATTTCTGACATGCAAGTAGTGCATACTTTCAGTAATTGATAGTTACCATTACATGGGATAAAACACCTTTCTGCCTACTGTTAGTACATTTCACAGGGAGTCAGTGGGGCACAGTTAACATTTGTTTTCAAATCAGGGACATCCCTGTAAATCAGTCACAGTTGCAAGGTCTGGCCTCTTACCTATTCAAATATGGCAGTGTTTATCCTGCTCTGATAGTGTATGTGATTTGCAAGGTGCTACTGTCACATTATTACCTACTAGCTACCAACTAGCATGGCTGTTTCTCTTCCCACACTAATGTTATACAAATCCACAAGAATTGCCAGTAAAGATACAATAAAAGCTTTGTGTAGTAGCCTTCCTATATTCCCTTTACATTCAGTCCTATTTCATGATATATTGCTTTCAGCACAAAGTTCTTGTATATTAGTCATGGCTTCGTGGTAAGTCATGCAGACTAGTGTTTCCAAGGTGCTGGGTTCGACACTGACAGAGGATTTTTATTTTGCTGCTGAGCAGATTACAGGCCATGTCATTCAGAGTGACTAAGGCACTTTTAAGCAGTTGTAAGCAGGTTAGCGCTGGTTTGCGTGGAGCTCACGCATGCGCAGTGCTGCTTAGCTTCACGCACACACGCTTAGCTAAGTGCACACAAGCGCACACCCGCTTACAACTGCTTAAAAGTGCTTACTCTTGCGCACACCAGTGCTAATTTCTTTGAAAGAAAAGAAAATGGGGAGATAGGAAAGTGGTGAAAAAGTGGGCACAAAGAGGCTAGGGCAGTAGGAAAACAAGCTTGGGATTTGCAGGACAGATGTAGGAAAGGCCCATAGCTGCCCATTTCTTTATCAGCAACAGCTGTGCATATGTGTGTAATTTGGTGTGAAATTTGAAAACTTCCACCCCTGAGAGAGGGGTGAGGACAACAAAATATGTTGTACAGCCAATTGTAATTACCAGTTCACATGTCCAGCAGACATGTCTGCAAAATGGGCAGCTATGTATGGGGCGTAATTTTTTTGTGGGAACAGAGTGCCCTTTTTTATTTTTTTTTTCAGGTGAGAGTGGAATGTGAGGTACAGGAAGTAGGTATATTTGGGGAGGTAGGTAGGGGAGGTTAACAGACAAGACAAACAAGACGCATACAGGAGCGGAGTATGACACATGTGGGGGGGAACACAATTGACGGGGACGGATGTTTGGATATCGCGAGCCCATGAGCCCACAGATGGCAACAGTGGAACTGAGATCCCCACCCATGGGCAGTTGCCACTGTGCCTTCACAGCCCAGGATGGGGCTGTGCTGGGGGCTGTGTAGGACGGGCAGCAGGCACACCCGTGAGTTGCGCCACCCGAGCCTCAAGCTGGCGTAGGGGTTCAAGCACAGAATGCCTGATTTCGCTACGCACCACAGACTGGACACTTTGGAGTGTGAGTGGATGGTCTCCTCCAGCCACACTTGCAGAGGGGGGATGAGCCCCATCCCCTGCAGCGCTTACACCCGAAGGTGGCACAGGGCCACCGGAGGAGGTTCCAGCCTGGGCACTAGTGCCAGGTGCACTCGCCAGCTGAGGTGTGATAGGTGGGTCCGCTGGAACCCGCCTTCCCTGTTGTCCTATGTTTAGCAATATATTATGACATTTTGGGTTAGTAATAAACGATACCATTCAAAATTAGTTGTAACAGCATGCATCAGTATTCCCATTAACCAAACACCCATGAATTCCAAACACTGAACAGCAAGCATGACACATGCATATTTTGAACAACAGTACACAATCCAACAGCATGCAGGGTTGATTGATGGCAACAGGCCATCAGGTTTGGATATGTGAACAGGGCACATGCATCAACGTATGTGCAAATATGTTTGAACCAACAGGACACATGTCCATAGGAATTAATTGTGAATACACATACCCAGTTTGTTGTGGAATGGCATTATTTGTGAATATAGGGTAGGGTGACAACTTCAACTACCTATACATATGCTGTACATCTCTAGTAGCTGAATATATATACCCTACAGGTCTTAGTACAGTTTCCTATATGTAACCTTAGGAATGTTGGTGATGGGACTGTTACTGCTACATTAATATACATTGCATTTTTATTCATACACATTCATATCTGGCTGTGTTCAGGTACAGCATCCTGCTACATTTCATTTATATGGCTCTAGACAACTGTGGATGTTCATTATTTCATACAACCATACTATCTCCATATTGCAAAGGTACAGCAACATATCCAAATTGTGGGACAGACACATTCCATCTTCAGTACTTTATTTCAAACATTTCACTGTTTAGTTGTGGCTGTCTCATTCATTTTATTATGTACTGACTGCAGTATACTTTATTCAGAAGTTATAGCAGCTTTCTTGGTTGATTCATACCTCTTTCTCCCACTCTCACTTGTTTTATTTTTACAATTCAAGACGGTACTTTATTCTAGGCATTATTAACATGTCATACTTGGTTACAACAATCCTTTCCAACAGACTCACTTGTTTCATATGGCAGATTTTCAAAGGGGATGTATTTGACATGTCTATTGTCTTTAGCTTATTTACCATTAATTTTCAGGCTGCAGCAGGTTATCTGATATTACAATACAGGTGGGAAATCTCTATTTCAGATTTGTTTAATTTTTATTTCTGGATTACAGGCTGCATCACTTATCTAATCATACAGTACTAGCAGAATCTTTCTTCTACTGTTATTTGAACTTTATTAATATGTAACTACACTGAACTCTTTTACAAGCTGTCTCACTTATATTGTATAACAATTACAGAAAAATAATTACTAACCTGCCTGGTGGTGCAACCACTCCAGCCTATCACCATAGGCTCACCGATTCACCGAACGCACACCTGCAGCTGTAATATAAATGAAGTAATATTGGAACATACATCTCCATAATATCAGCTAGGATAATTCCTTACATACATAATTACATGGATACTTAGTAGTGGGGCATTGGGCATTTGCCGGGCCTCCTGGATCCAATGGTTCAGTTGGTTTTGCTTTTGTATCTTCAGGTCCACATGGTGGTGACGGACCTGTTCACCAGTCCTTGGTATGCCTGTGGCACTGGTGAGATCATGTGCCAACCGGTTCCACGCCTCTGCCTTGTATGCTCCCCACAGAACCTGGCCCTGCATGAGTTGAGCCCCATGATCGTGGACTAGGAGCCAAACCATGTATTTGGACTCCTCAACACCCCACCTCTGTGCTTGGAAGTGACTACCCTCTCCTACACCTGCCATCCTGACTGCAAATAGGTTCCACAATCAGTTATGCTGTGTATTCCCGCCTATGGGGCTTATATGCCATTTTTCCCACACTTATCTGTGATTGGCCATTTTGGAATTGTATCAGCTTAAAAAAACCTGCTTTGTCATGCTTCTATTTCCATTCATTCCTATATATATATGCTAATACTGCATTTTTCAGTACAGCTGTCATGGCTTAGTGGTTCAGTACTTTGACTATGATGCACAGTATCCTGGGCATTGCTTTTTTTTATTTTACTACTGTCTAGACAAGCTAGGAGGTGTGTCTGTTTAAAGGCGGTTTTGATACAGGTTGCTCAGCATTGCCCGCTGGTAAGCCGGTTGGTGCGCTGTGCAGCTCTGAGCAAACGAGTTAGGCTGGTTAACGCATTATTTGGCTATTACGCTATGTGAAACATTGCACAACTATGGGCACACAGTTTCAGTGTGTTAAAGTGCTGCTGAACTCTGGGCACTCATATTGCACCTGTTAAACCACTGGTCACCTAGGGGCAAATATACTCAGCTTGTTAGAGCGCTGCTCAGCTATGGGCACTTATAAAATATTTTTTTTTATTGTGTCAGATTTCTTCATAAAAACATGGCCCATTTCATTAAATTTTACTTAAATTATAGTTTTATATATACATATATATCAGGGGATATGTCAGGGGATTGTTTCGTGCTTATTTCACTAAAAATAAAAATTGATGTTGTTGGGGCTCGAACCGTGACTACCTCCTCTTTGGCCAACGTCTCTAACGCTACGCTATTGCCACTTGGCTTAATTTGCATATTTAGATCTTATATGCTTTTTCAATAACTGCTAACTGTGGTTGAGCGAAGGGCACACCCGTGCAAATGAGTGCAATTATGGGCAAACATTTTTTAAATTGTAAAAAAAAAATTAAACTGTTCACTTTTACGTTTTACATTTCAGTTGGGTTTATAGTCTGTGGGGTATGTGTGGTGTTGTGTTTCTTGACATTTCCGCGGACTCGCTCGTGGAAGTTTCCTTTTGGGACTGTGATTCTTCTGGGGGCATGTCCCTTTGCAGGACTCACCGTGCGGACATGCCCCCTACTTTGCTACACGGACCATGTTAGCCTAAGATGTGATTCAGCATGCCCTCATGAATATGCATGGCATGCTGACATCACCCCGTTTAACTGCAGCCTCCATGTAAGACTTGTTAACTCTTACATGGAGGCTTTGTGAATCCTGCCCAACATCTTTTAAAAGTAAGATGCAGATAAGTCAATTATATGGCTATAGTGACCACTCATGGAGGTCAAAACCATTTGTTAGGGATATCGGGATCTCTGAGAAAGTATCCAAGATAAAATAGAAAATAAAGCTCAACCTGTTGCTTCCTTGGTCTTGGATAGATACAGTTCTTGAATAATATGACAACTGCACCACTACATCAAGGGCACATATCCCATCTCTCTTCCCACAGTTTTGTATATAAGGGCCCTTTATAGCATATTTGTCCTTCTGGGTAAGGATATCTTATTAATAATACAATTGGTACATGATTTCCTTAGATAACTGACTAGAAGAGGATCTGAATTCAGATTAAAGTTTTATATGTGTTACAAGACCTTGTGTTGACCCATTCTAAAGAGATCCAGTTAAATATTATGTACTACAGATTTTACACAGTCTGTTGTGCAAGTGGTCAACAGAAACATGCTTTCCATGTTTTAACCAATGTAATACTTGTCCCAATACAGAACTGAAGGACTTGGAATCCAACATTTGGGTCTATTACATCTGAACAAACAATTGAGATTCTATAAATTTTAAATGTCAGCATTTCAGACAGTTTTTTCCCTCTCCTGTTTTACTGAGACTGGTAACTCTGGATTTGAAAAATTTGAACAGACATGATTATATGCTGTGGCATCTTCAGAAATTTACAGGTCCAAGGTTGGGATGGGTGCTAATTGATTTCAGTTTTCAGTACTGCCTTTTGGCATAACAATTTACTCCCTGAGAGTTCATCAATTGCCTTTGTGTTGCCATAGCATATGTCAGGAAGAAAAAGTGCTCACATATCGCATACCCAGAAGGCTGGATTTTGTTCTGCTTGATTACTCAGTTCAGAATGGACAGTTCCATACTAGTTATAACCAACAACACACACACCAAGAAATGGGAAATGATTCCTACAGGGTGTAAGATATTTCTAACAGCAATGTCATAATCACTATGCAGAAAGTCTTCTTGTTTCAATGGACAGTATCATAAAGCAGTATTTTAGCAAGAACTTTCTGGCAGTGTTGAGCCATATCTTTATGAAAAGAATCATAGGTTCATAGGTTTATAGGTGTGTACTAGGCTAATGGCCCTGGAGCCTTTACAAGCCTAGCCCATAGAAGTGCCCTCGCATCGTGCCGCCTGACGTTAGTTCAGAGTGCCTCTATCAAGTAGAGCCACTGGAGTCATTTCCAGGGTGAACTTTTTATTTTCCATCCACTCATCAAGATTTCTCTTGAAGAGGGTCAGTGAGGCACTCTGCTTGACATGTATGGGAAGTCTATTCCAGAGCATGGACAGTCTCTGGGTTATGAACCTGTTCCTCCAGCATGTTCTCTTGATTGTAGTAATGAGGTTGAAGTCTCTGGAGCATGTGGTGCAGAGGGATTGGGATTTCTTTAGATGTAGAATTTCTAACAGAGCTGGGTCAGACATGGCTTTGTAAGTCAAGCAGAGATTGCCTCTTAGTAGACGATATGAGACAGAGAATAGCTGGAGTTTTTTGAGTCTGTCCATGTAGGACATGTGTTTAAGGCCTAGGATCCTCTTCATGAAGTAGTTTTGTGGCCTTTCCAGCTGTTGCATGTGTCTAGTGAGGTACATGCCAAATGGGGTATTATACTCGATGATTGGCCTAATGAGGGAAGAGTAGAGGGAGATGATGACCTCTTTCTTACTAGATGCAAAACCCTTGGTAATGAGATGTGTCACAGAAGGACTTTCTGACCACAGTGGCAATGTGGTGGTCAAAGGAGAGGTTGCTGTCAACCTGTGTCCCCAGCTCTCTTATAAAGCCTTCAGTGTTCAGTGGGCTCCCATCGATTTGGTAATTAGTGGGAACTGAGTTTTTCCCAAAGGGGATGATGACACATTTTTTGGCATTAAGCTTAAGGCCATGGTTTCGACACCAGTCATTGGTCTCAATGAGGCCTTTCCGTAGGATATCTACATCACTTGGGGAGCTAATAATGGCTCCCAGCTTGCAGTCATCTATGAACTTGGTCAGCCAGAGTCCCTCTGTGTTGGCCTGGACTTCTGAGATGTAGATGCCAAACAGGAGAGAACCCAGGACCGATCCCTGTGTCTGACTTGGAGTCCGCTACTTTTACACTGTGGGTTCTATCTGTGAGCCAATTTGCACCTAGTGATATAGGGGTTGATGCCTAGTTTGGTGAGTTTATCAATAATTCCTGAGTGGGGAATGGTATCAAAGGCTTTAGCCAGATTAAGGTAGGCTGTATGAACTGCCTTGCCCTCATCCACAGCTCTGGTGACTGACTGAAAGAAGTCAACCAGGTTGACCAGGCATGATCTACCTTTCAGAAAACCAAATTGTGTGGGATCTAGAGTTTGACAATTCCCTATATCCTTGTTATTTAGGTCCATGATGATGCGCTCCATAGCCTTACAAATCAGACTCACCAGGCTAATGGGGTGATAATTCTCAGGGTCTGTAGTTGCTCCCCCTTTATGGAGAGGGATGACTGTGTAGTGTGCCATTTGGTAGGGACAAAGCTTGAAGTGAGGCTGTGATTGAACAGGGCACACAGATGTGGTGCCAAGTCATTTTGTAGTTCATGTAGAACACATCCAAGGATATTGTCGGGTCCCATGGAAGCTGTATTCTTTGCCTTGGACAATGTAGCTTTAACCTGTGCTGCAGTAATGCTGGATACCTGGCATTCCTCTGGTATTGTGATTGGTCCTTTGGGGGGGGAGAAAGGGGTAAAGTTGGCACTGAATCTGTCATCCATTATGTTAGTGATATCTGTTGGCTCAGTATAAGAGGTACCATTGTGCAGTAACTCAGAGCAAAAATGGGTATTGCCATGGAGATTCTTGATATAACTATAGAAGGCTTTGTGGTTATTTTTGGTTTCTGCCGCAATCCTGCCTTCATAGCTGGCTTTAGAGGTTTTGATGAAGGATCTCAACTTTTTCTGCAACAGTTTCTTCCTTCTTTTGTAGAGTTTATTAATAGCAGGGGACCACCAGATTGGCTTCCTTTTTTTGGAGAAGAGCATCTTGCTTCTGTTGGGTATGGCTAGTTCCATGCATTTATGTATGTGTTCATACAGTGCATTGTTGTATGATTCGGCACTCATGCATCTATTTTCCATTGACATGGGTGTCATGAAGTTAACCACTTCTGTTTCTAGGAGCCCAAAGTCAGCTTTGGAGAAGTTTTTCATGGTGGTTACCTTTGCGGGGGGTGTGGGTGAGATGTGGATTTCCATAGTGATTAGTTTGTGGTCGGATCTAACCAGGGAGGAATTGACTATTGGTATACAGCAATATTTGCCCATGTTAGTAATAATCAGGTCAAGGATATTGCATACTCTAGTGAAGGTAAGAATGAGCTGGTCCAAGGCATCGGAATTGATAAATTCTAGGAAGCATTGGGCCAGTGTATTGGTGCATGAGTAGTTTTCCCAGTTGATGGAGGGGTAGTTGAAGTCCCCTAGTATGAGCATGTTGGGTTGGACCCTACTAGTTTCCAGGGTCCTTAGGAACATGGAGTGAGAGTCTTGGGACATGGTTGGGGACATATAGCAGGCTATGACCTGAATTGCTGTCTTACCCAAGACTTCACATGCCAGATATCACATACAGACATTTCATACTTGCAAAATCTGTGGGATCTGATGCCAGATTCTTCAAAACAGATACTTTACTTAATGCTGCTGCTGGCAAATCAATTGCAGTTATAGTGTTTGAGAATCCAAGCAAGACTTTATATATGTTTAACTCACCAATTCACTGTTAATGGATAGTTTGATAAGTAGTTACAAGGCATGCATTCCAGTAGATCATTCAGATGCTTTGCACAATTTCTCTAAAGCAGTGTCTGGTTAATCGATTTGCTCAAATTCACATGGTAAAAAAATAAAGGCTCTAGAAATCAAACACCATACCACTGGAAGTAGTTTGTTAACAGCTCACAGCCTTAAGCCTCTGCACTAAATTTCAGATGAGGTTAGACTCAGCCCAAAGTATACATTTATAGTTATTGTTATTTTAGGAAACAGTCTCCAGTGACTGTGAAAAATGCATATCAACCTAAAAGAAATCTCAGGATACTACCGGACTGAATTGATTTTCAGGAAATGCTTATATCCTGAAGAACTGCAAGTAAATGTTCAGCTAGGCAGTGGTGTGGTACAGAATCAAACAAGGTAGCACTAGTCTGCATAACCTTTGTGGGCTAGCCATGCATTTATTGGAAATGGCATTGTCTATTTAAGGGGTTCATCTACAGCATGATAAGTTACTAAAGTCTCATACTTTTGAAAATTTGATCTCTGCATTTTATATTTGACATGGATCTGTATGCATCCATAAAGAATGCACAGATACCCAAATTGTGGAGTAAGGCCATGCCACCCTTTGAGAAGCAAAGAGAGATGCACTGCTTTATAAGTTTCTGAAGCAATAGCTTGTTCAAAGAATACTGCAAAAAGCAGCTGTGATGATGTGAGGTATACCAGCTATGCAGGGGAAGGGGGGTGGCAGTGCCTGTGTAATATATGCCAGCATTGCTAGGTGGAGTTTTGTAAATAATTATATGTCATTTGAATATTAAACTGATTTGTATAGACATTTCTTTTAAAAAGCTGCTTGTAAAGTTGCTTGTGTTAAAAATGTATCAATAGTGGGTCCTGCTGGACAGAAAAGAAATATACATGTATATCAGACTATATTGTTGTAACTGATTAAATGTATATATATTAACAGAGGATGCTAGAAGAGAATGAGTTAAGCTCAGCCCATCTAACCTTAAGAAAAATAGCCTGAAATTAAATGAGTTGGTTTAGGCCATAAAGATTTTATCTCTCAGGTTTGAATGTAGCCAGAGATACAATGTCTGTGAAAAGCCCTTCTGCAGGAAGGATGGAAGTGCTGGAATTGTTTTATAGCTTCCAGATGCTGTATTAAGCCTTTGCAAAGTCCTATGTGTGCATTGTGACAACTGTGCCAGTTCTTGACTTAGTTGCTAAGAAGGGGGTAGTGTGGGAACCACAGAATCAGGTGACCAGATGTGATACCATTCTGTAGCCAGCACTGAAATTATATTTGAATACTAGTGGGAGATGTGATAGATGCACTTTTTTATTAGACCTGACAAGAAGCATTCATCTAACGTCATCTTATCTTGCTTTAGTAAGTAACTAAGGGATGGTAATTCTTCAGTCAGTTAGAAAATACAACAAGATTAGCTAAATATTGTTTTTCTGTTTCTTTTTGAGTCTTTCCATATGTGTTGTTTTTTATATTTCCTGTGAATTGCAACTTTGGTGTTTATTGTCAATATATATTCTTTCTTCTATTTTATTATTTATTATATATATATATATATATATATATATATATATATATATATATATATATATATATATATATATATATATATATATATATATATATATATATATATATATATATATATATATATATATATATACATATATATATATATATATATATATAGTTCCCCTTTATAATCTCGAAATACTGAAATCTGTGAAGCTGTGGTGTTCCTGCCAATTGTTATGCTTTGGATTTTCGGTGTTTATCTGGCAGTTACCTTTATCAGTGGCTGGGACTTGGTTCTTGTGTTTGCCTTGGTTTTACTTTTGAGTTCCACCCTGGACATGGCTGAGACAGCAAATATAGAACTGGAATGTAATCCTTCAAACAGAAACCTGCAGCAGAGATGGAGTAAGGTGATAAACTTACCTGAGAATCCACTTGTTGGGCTCGATTTTGTTGAAACTGTGAAAGAGAAAGATTCTGTAAATAATGACTTTTCTGAGTTTTTGAGATTTGTAAGAGAACTGAAAGACAATTTGTTTAAGTTAAAGAGACAACAATGGCAACAACTCCATTTGGAGGCCTGTCTGCACTATAAAATCATCCTTAGGGGAGTAAGAATGCTTTGTATGCCTAGTTATGGTGAAATACATGCAGATTTACTTAAACAATGGCAACAAATTAACCTAGGCTTAAGCTTTAAATACATTAACTTGCTGATTGAATATTTTCTTCCTTTTAAGCAAAGTTTACTAGAGGCAGTAGAAGCATGTAGGCTAAACATTGAGCAGCACTTCAAAGGTGAAAGTTATATGCATACTTTAGAAAATACCTTCACCAATGTGTCTAATTATGAACTGAACCTTCAATGCATAAAAACTGGAAAACTAATAAGAGAGTATAATGACTTTGTATCTGGCCATATTTTTGTATGGCCAAGAACAACAGAGAAGAGGGGTGGCCAGCAAAGGGCTCCTTCCCGAGCCTGACCAGAATAATATGGTAGTGTCAGAAAATTGACAGCCTAGACTGGAGCAGGATGTAGAAGGAGTAGATGATGCTACCATAAGAACTGATGTGCTGCCTTCCCATAATAGTGTACAGAATGTTGCACTGAATAACCCTTTAGTGCATGATGGTCCACAATCAAGTAATTTGATGCCTGGAGGTAATACAGCACAACGACTTAATATGGGAGCCAGACCAAAAGAGAGATCAACTGAGAAACAGGACTTTCATCCCTTACCGGTGATGGTGAAGTCATCTCATTTGCTCAGCATAGGGCGCCACAAGAGGAAACATTCCAACGAGCGCCCACAAGGAATACACAAGATGAGGAGGTGAACTGCATAGTGTACAATTTTTCTGACCATGTTTTGACTGAAGCAGAACTATCTGTTCTAAATAAGGGACTCAGTTTTATTCCCTCTGTACAATCAGAGGTGTGTGATGCTCTGACTGAGTTAAGACTTTTCTGTCGAAATTTGAGTTTAAAACTAATGTTTAATGACAATGACAATAATGATGTTACCAACAGACCGCGATTAAGGTGGCCGAGTGTTTTTGTTCCATCTATGCCTTTACATATACAGCCTTTTTGTAAAAGTTTGTGAAAATGAGTTATGTGAATATATGCATGGAGAAAGGGCTAAGAGTTATTACAATTTAACAGTATTACAGCACCGAGCTCTAAGTGACCTGAAGAATAATCAGGCTATAAGTATCACACCCTCTGATAAAGGAGGGTCTATAGTAATCATGAATCACAAAGATTATAATTTGAGTATGCTTGCTATGCTGAATGAGGATACAACATATGTACAGATCAGTATGGAGAGGGTAAGCTATATTATTGATTATGTACATAGTGCCTTATAGGAATTGCTTATGGAAACTTCCATTGACTGTGACTTGTTTGATTTTTTTGTATGTGACTGAACCTAAGATACCACTGATAAAAGGCCTTCCCAATGTTCAGAAATCTTTGATCAAACTACCCCTACATTTGATTGTGTCAGGGGAAGGATGGGTCACACAAACATGTTCTTTATATGTGAAAAGTAAGCTTAAGACAATGTTGGCTTCAGTCTCTGTGGTACTTAGGGACACTGAGCAATTTTTAACTGACCTCTTCATGTTTTTGGAGAGTTGTGGTGATATAACAGTTTTTTTTTTCTTGTGACCCTTGATGCAGTGAATTTATTTATGTGCATCCCGAATGAGCATGGCCTTGATACCATTAGAGAACTGTTGACACATAGAGGGAATTTCGATAGCAGTCAGGTTGATATGGTTTACTGCTTGTTCGCTTTGGTTTTAAACAATGTTTTTTGTATGGTGATTGCTTATATGCACAAAAATGGGGGGTGTCCATGGGAACCCCCTGTGCAAATTCATATGCAAATGTAGTAATGAACTCATGGGAGGAACAATTTGTGATTGACAATAATAATATATACAGATCACACATTAAATTTTACCTTTGTTTTGTGGATGATGTTTTTATTTTGTGGGGAGGGGGCCAAGAAGAATTGTATGGTTTTCTTCACTACATTAACCATACTACTGAATTTTTGAAGTTTACTATGTCCATGTCACAGAAAGAGAGAGATTTTTTGGATGTATGATTAATAGTTAACCAAATGGGTCAGATAGGTACCAATTTATTTTGAAAGGAATGTTGGAAAAATAGTTACTTGTCCTTTGACAGCATGCACCCTAGGCATATATATATCCTAATGTAGTAAGAGGCCTATACATGAGAGCCTCTAGGCTATGTACACGAGGAAGCATTTCATGAAAATATTGATGCATTGAGTCAACATTTTTTGAAAAGGGGATATAAGAAGGACCTTCTGATACAGTATGAAGAGAGGGTGGTTAAGGATAGAAAACGTATTGCTGCCCCATACTTCTCTAGACATGCTTCTAGTGCCCATAAGGATAGGAACTTTGTCAGCAAAAGTAGATTTGGTTTGAAGTACATAGATGATGTAGGTTCTGTATGTAATATTATACGAAAAAACTGGGGAAACTTACAAGTGACAACAAGACAGCTGAAATAGTTGGGAACAATCCTTCCTTTATGTATTAAACTTGAAAAGACAACTGTGCACAGGGAATTGTAACAGTAGGTCAAGTAACTTGTTATCTGTTAGACTTGGTAAATACAGCTGCAGGCATTGCAGAGCCTTCACATATATTTCACAGGAATAAGTGTTCAAACATCCATGGATGAAGTACATTTTTAGTCAGGGCCGGTTCGTGCTATAGGACTGCCAGACTGTAGCCCTCCCACCTGTAAAAAGAAGGAAGAAAAGAAGACAAAAAAAATCACGAGTTCTGGAACTCCACACATGCATGCTTGGAGTCCTGGTACTCACAGAACTCCAGACTGCTGTATTAGGCAGTCCAGATAGAGAAAAAAGGCATCTCTGCCCTGCAACGCAGAAGTCTGTGCTGTGACGACCGCAGAGACTGGAAGAACACCAGACTGTATTGCCTGCAGGCTGGAGCCTCCAGCCTACTCTCACAGGCCAGGAGAACAGAAACCAGTTAGCGTGCACAGGCTAAGGAGACTGCCTAGCGGATTCAGGACTGCTGCTGCCAAGAAGATAGCAGAAGACAACCAGATTCATGTAGTGTCTGTGTGTGTGTGTATATATGTGTGTGTGTGTGTGTGTGTATGGGAAATGCCTCAGTTGCTATATACTGGTGGCTAGAGAGAACGCATGCTGGTGGGTAGAGAATACTCAGGCTTGAACACTGTACCTTGGGTGCAGGTGGCAAGGGCCTGAATTCCCTACCCACCACCATTTGTAAAACATTTGCAGATTTTTGCCTCATATTTGTTCTGTTCCTCATAAAATCTGTGGTTTCTGTATGTTTGTTTTTCCTTGCAAAGTCAGTAGTGCAGTGGTGCACTGGTAGCATTGTTGCCTGACAGCTACAGGTTCTTTGGTTTGATTCATGGCTGGGGTGCCTTCTGTATGGAGTCTGCATGTCCTCCCATCATACAAGAACATGTGTCTGGAATGTTTCTCCCTGCTTTGCTGAAAACTGGCTTTTATTCCAAGTCAGACTAGTTTCCTGGTTAACAAATGTTAAATAAAAATAACAGGCATTTCAATTTCAGACTTCATATTCTTCAGAAAGTACATGGCAACACAGAACCTTTTATTCTAGCAATTTTCTAAGTTTATAACATGGATATTTGAAATTTGTCCCTATTTTTGGAACTGTATTCCCCATTATTGGCTTCGTCTAGGTTTTTTGTCCTAAGGTTGAGAGCTATTGTGAGAACTGAATTCACTGAATATGTTTGGGGCCTATATTCCCCCATTACTGGCTTTGTCCATGTGTTTTTTGCTAAGAGTTTGACAGCTATGGTGAGAACTGAATTCACTAAATGGTAGCCATTTAAGGTTCAGTCTTCCTCTCTTTCAGAAAACAGCTGATTTGGCATAGTGGTATGTGGCTCTGCCTGCTTTGCACAGGGTCTCCTGGGTTCAAGATTTGGCAGTGAAATGTATGGTGGTAACACAGCATTTTATTCTAGCAACTTTCCAACATTATACAAGCAATGTTTAAAATGTGTCCCTGGTTTTTGGGCTTTTGTCTCCCCCCCCCAAATAAATGTTGGCTTTTTCCAGATTTCTTGTGCTGCAAAGTTCAGAGATGCAACTGAGTGTCGAGTAGATTTTACAAGGAGCTGAGAGCTGCAAGGGAACAAAAGCTTACTGCTGCTTAGGCTGAGTCTGCTTGCATTGTTAATAGCGCAACAAGTAGTATACTTGCTTTTGATGCAGAAGGTTGTGGATTCTACTCCCACAGTAGGTAGATGCATTGTTGATACTGTACTGTGTTGTAAAGGGGGTGGATGCTGCAGTCCTTTTTTGGTGAAGATACCTAGTAACTATGAACCTGTTATCAGTTTGCCATCCATTCCCTATTGCGATATTACTAGCTTATCATTTCTTTTAATGCAACATAGGCAATTTTTTCCTCAAGTGCAACAGGCACTTTATTTGTAGATGAAACAATGACATATACAGTTGCTTGCTAGCAGCAACCTCTTCATCAGTTACAGATTTCTTTAATGTGGAATTATTTAGATGACTTTTACTTCTTTAGAGATTGCGCAAATTTACTGATACTGGTGGACTGCAGAAGTTTGAGTAGACTTTTATGATGGAAATGTTCTGAATTGGGCAATTTTGTCATTATTGGTGCATGCATTTTATTTCATTGTTTACTGGAAAAATGTTCAAAACAATACATTTAAAATGCCTTCTAACAACTATACTGTATTGTACAAGGAATGTAATTTAATACAATCAGGAAGGTGTATCAAAGAGCATGTGTATGTTTTGTGTTCAAGGGGCCTATGATTTGAAAACATCCCAAAGTTAATCTTTATCTGCCACTGGTAAAATGTATTTTCTTTGAATGTGGGTTTCAATGCTGTTTCAATGAATGTGAGTTTCAAGTGCTGAGAAGTTTTAATGCTGAGTCTATTTTCATTGTGAGACTGCATTGCTTTGTTTAGCAGATCTCTATTAGGGTTTGTGCTGTAAAATATAAAATAAACTTTCAAATGAAATCCAAATCATTGCAGAAGTAAAGCAGTATGCACATTACAGTGTTTATGGTAAATGGGGCGAAATAACCAAGGAATGGGACATTGGAATGTCTGCAGAGGGGAGGCTCCATTCGACCATGATTTT
The DNA here is from genome assembly GCF_019279795.1 of Protopterus annectens. Classification (NCBI taxonomy): domain Eukaryota; kingdom Metazoa; phylum Chordata; order Ceratodontiformes; family Protopteridae; genus Protopterus; species Protopterus annectens. The sequence continues at coordinate 1,293,374,781 of NC_056732.1, forward strand.
GTGAGGGGGGAAGGGCAGCAAACTCAGACAGCCCCGGCTGAACTATACCTCTCAACTGTCCAGATTTTTACAGAATTAATAGATTTTTGCTTCTTATTTTTGGTTTGATCCTCATAAAATTTGTGGTTTTCTGGCAAATCATTTAGGAATTGTCACTAAATAAGGACAGACATTGAGTTTCAGACATCATAACCTTCAGAGAAATTCATGCTAAAGCAAGACCTGTTATTCTATCAACTGTCTTGAGTTTATACAAGAGCAATTTTTAGTACTGTTTGTATGTTCTCCCAATATATTTTCCCTTGTCCAGACTTCCTGCACTAAGAGCTTGAGAGGTATGTGCAAATGAACCACTTTATAGAATTAGGAACATACAAACCTCTCAACTGTCTCCAATTTTGGCTCAAAATGTTGCCACCCCCCAATAATCCCTCAGCAAAATGGCAATTTTGGAAGAAAAAGTGGAGGGTTTACAATTAACTGTAATGATCAGAGTTATAGATTACTTTTATTTCAGAAATGCATGTAGATGCTCTTATGTTGTCAGCTGCTCAAGTTAACAGTACTAATATTAAAAAAGTGTCCCTTCTTTGACAGGTTCCCAGCTGTATTCTGTGGTAATTGTATATTTCTGCATCATGTTTTAGGTCTGTTTTTCATAAAATTTTGGTTTTCTGGCAAATTAGTGGCAAATCATTAAAGATTGAAGTTCGAAAATAGTGGCAAACATTTGAGTTTCAGATTTCATACCCTTCAGAAAATTCATACTAATGCAAAATCTACTACTATTCTATTACCTTTCTAAGTTTATAAGAGCAATATTTTAAAATTGTCCTTATTTTTGGGCCTGTGTCCCACTTCTATGTATGGCTTTGCCCAGATTTCTTACTCTGAGGTTGGGAGGTATGAGTGTCAGAGCCATCACCGTCAGTCAGATACATTTCAAATTGTGACATACTTGCTGCACCTCACTCCCCATTGTAGTGGCTTTGGAAGTATCCAAGCAAGGCAAGGAGCAGTTATGCAGTGTAAGTGTACAGAGTATTCCCCCATCCAAGGTAGACCACAAGTACGACCGTGGCTTTTCATCTGTCCTTGATTTTGCAGAATGTTCTGTTTTTTTGTCATATTTTTATACTGTTGATTTATGCTTCTTATTATTCAGAAAATGCATGCTGTTGCAGTGCCCTGTTGCTCTGTGTTAAAGTAGCAATGCTTTAATGACCATCAGGTAAGCTTGTCTGAGATTATAAGATACAAGTAAGCTTTAATAAGCATACTGTTAAAGAATTACCAACATTGAAAGCCTTTTCGTTGTTGGCATGCAGAGAATATTTACATAAATAGATAATGTATAAGCCTTAGGTATTGAAATGCATATGACAGTATTTGTAATAAAGGACAGGATTACAGTATTTTCAGAAGCTCATTACATTTGTTGGAGACTTGCAGTCATCTTTGCAGGCTTTACTCGTAAACTAAACAGAATGCCAATATGTCATTTGTGGTCCATAACTTGTGCAGTAATCCTTTAAGCAATTTATCTTGAGCTTGTTTCTTGTTTGCTGTTTATTTTTTACTTTGACCATGTCTTCTCCATGAAACAAGTAGATAATTGTCAGGCAGCAGGCCTTTTTTGGATAAGAAACATTTTTTACAAGTGAGGTATCACAGAGATTGCTACTTTCAGCATGTTACTTGGTAATTTTATAAAGCTGAATATAAATTATAATTAGAACTGCAGTGCAAGGAGAAGTGGTTTGAGTTGAGTGCTGCTTGTTTCTTTTTATACTTGATTTTGACTGGCAATCCAATAATGTATTTAAAAAAGTAATTTATTTTTTCATGCCTCACAACCTTTGTGTTTCCATCTAGATATTAAGTAAGTTGTCATGTAGCCAATGCAGTGAAATATTTTTTCTTCTACACTTCATTTTGTCTTGATTGGACTCTCATAATGATGGTTTGGCACTCAGGGCAGTGTATTTAATTAAAGCTCCAGTTGTTGTGGTTTTGAGCATAGCTCCACACCTTTCTAGTTAGCCACACCCCTTCCTATTGGCCCCACCCATTCAGCTGTCTCCTGCAGCCCTCCTTTAATTTGAAGTCACCAGCCACCACTGTTTTTAGTCTGAGATTCTATAGGTTCATAGGTTCATAGGTTCATACTAGGCTATCTGCCCTAGGGCATTTATAAGCCTAGCCAGAGTGTGTGTGGCTTTCACCACCCCTTAGGATGAGAATACTATACCCATTAGTTTGCTGTGCCTCTGTCCAGCAGTGATACAGAGATGATTCCCGGGGTAAACCTACGATCTCCCATCCACTCGTCAAGATTTCTCTTGAACAGAGTCAGTGAGGGGCTCTGCCTCACATGGACTGGGATTCTGTTCCATAGTGTAGGGAGTCTCTGGGTGATGAATCTGTCCCTCCAGCACGTCCTATTTATATCCGTGTTGAGGTTTAAGTCTCTTGCTCTCGTGGCTCTGGTGGATTTGGATTTTTGAGGTGGAGCATGTCCATTAATTCCGGGTTGGACATGGCCTTGTATGTCAGGCACAGATCACCTCTGAGCAGATGGTATGCGACTGAATAGAGCTGGAGTTTCTTCAGTCGGGCATCGTATGACATATGTTTGAGCCCTTTATCCTTTTGGTGAGGAACTTTTGGGGTCTTTCCAACTGCTGCAGGTGTTGGGTAAGGTACATTCGAATGGGGTGTTGTACTCAATCATTGGTCTGATAAGTGAAGAGTACAGGGTACAATGACCTCTCCTGATCTGGATGTGAATCCCTTCATGATCAGGTGGGCAATGTAGAAGGTCTTCCTAACCACTTTGGCAATGTGAGTGTCAAAAGAGAGGTTACTGTCAACTTGGGTCCCCAGGTCCCTGATAACTTCTTCCATGTTTAATGGATTACCACCTATGTGGTAATTAGGGTTACCTTGTTTTTCCCAAAGGGTATGACTATACATTTTTGGCATTTAGCTTAAGGCCATGGCTCTGGCACCAGTTATCCATTTCTATGAGACCTTTCTGGAGGATGTCTGTGTCTGATGGAGTGTCAATTATGGTGCCCAGTTTGCAGTCATCTGCAAATTTTGTCAGCCACAATCCCCTATGTTTGCCTGCACTTCAGAAAAATAAATGCCGAACAAGAGGGGCCCAGGACTGAGCCCTGTGGGACACCGCCGTGACCGGCTTAGAGTCTGACATGGCACCAGCAACTCTAACCCTGTGTGTTCTGTCCTTGAGCCAGTTTGCAACCCATCTTGTGACATATGGGTTTACATCTAAGCTGGTGAGCTTTTCTATGATGCCCGAGTGGGGTATTGTGTTGAATGCTTTTGCTAGGTCAAGGTAGGCTGTGTGAACTGCCTTACCCTCATCAATGGCCTTAGTGACTGTTTCAAAAAGTCGACCAAGTTCAAGAGGCAGGATCTGCCCTTGACAAAGCCAAATTGGGTAGGATCCAGTGTCTGTAGGTCCCCAATGTCTTTATTTATGAGTTCCATTATGATCCTCTCCATAGCTTTGCAGACAAGGCTCGTCAAGCTTATGGGGTGGTAATTTCCAGGGTCCGTAGAAGCACCGCCTTTGTGGAGTGGGACCACAGTTGCCGTCACGCCATTCTTTGGAGTGCATATCCTGTAGTAAGGCTAAGATTAAACAGCAGCCTTATGTGTGGGTTTAGTTCCTCATTGAGTTCGTGTAGCACACAGCCGGGGACACCGTCCGGTCCCATTGATGCTGTGTTTTTGCTTTAGAGAGAGCAGCTCTCACCTGGGCATCTGAGATGTTTGGGAGGCTAGACTCTGGTGGGATAGATATTTCTCCTTTTGAGGGAGGAGAAATTTGCACTGAACCTGTCTGCCAGTATGTTGGCAATGTCTGTGGGTTCAGTGATTTTTTTATCATTTTGGACTAATTCTGAGCATATCTGGGAGTTTCCACCCAGGTTTCTAACATAGCTAAAGAAGGCTTTATGATTGTCTTTTGTGTCATTAGCGATTTTTCTCTCAAATCGCAGATTGTAGTCCAGCAAATGTGATTTATTTAGCCACATGCAAGTCCTGTACAGGATTCTATGTTGGTAAGACTAATAAGAGATTAAAAGACAGAATTTGTAGTCATTCTCATGAGATTAGGACTTGCAATATGAACAATGCATTAGCTAAACATATTAAAGAAAATGCTGGAAATGAGTTAGTTTTTAGAGTACTACAAATAGTGCATGTGAGTCACCGGGGGGAGGGGTGATCTCACTAACTATACTGAAACAGTAGAACTTAAATGGATATTGAGGCTACAGGCTGATAAACATCCTGGTATTAATGCTTTTGTCTCTTTAAAACCTGCATTGAAAGGGAGAAAATTGGTTTAATGAAGTGATGAATTAACATAGCTGATTGAACATCTAACTGTACTGAGTTGTGACTGTGTGTTTTTATGATCTGAAGAAGCGTTGGTTTTACAACGTGAAAGCACTTATTTGGTCCAATTTTACAAATAAATATTTTTACTGTGTAAAGTGGTGGTGTTCCTGACAATTTTTATGCTTTGGAGTATCTCGAGACCATAAAGGCGAACTTTTAAAATAGCGAAAGTGCATAATTGCAAATTTGAATATCTCAAATTTGCGGTGATGGCTTTATGCTACTTTAAGTGCAGTGTTTTGTGTGGATGGTGTCTGGAGTACTGTGTGGATTTAGGTGCGATTTAAGGTAAGTGAATGTTTTGTAAGGGTTTTTGGTGGGAGTTTGAATGTATGTGAGTGTGTTTGTCAGTTGTACATGCGGGTTAGGGTAGGGAGGTGAAAGTGCGAGTGTTGGATGTGTTGGTTTTTGTATGTGTGTGTGTGTGTGTGTGTGTGTGTGTGTGTGTGTGTGTGTGGGACTGTAGAATGTCTGGGTGTGAGTTTTCTGTCTTTTTCTGTTTGTGCGATCTCGGAGTTAGTATATATAAGTAGGGGGGTTGCGGGGGTGCAGGCAGATTATATGTAGTGTAGGTGTGTTGATTTTTGTTATTGTGTTTGTGTCTGTTTTGTTGCTTGACTTGTTGTAGTGTGAGTAAGATGGTGTCTGTGTTGTGTGGTGTATGGTGTGTTAATGTTCACGATTTTGTGTTTCATGGTTTTGGAGTTTCGGGATTTTGAGCATTCGCTGAAATTCGAGATTTCAATATTTTGAGATTATAAAGGGGAACCATATAATATATATATATATATATATATATATATATATATATATATATATATATATATATATATATATATATATATATATATATATATATATATATATATATATATAAAATATATATATGTATATACACACACATATATATCTATATATACTTTTCATTGTGACTGTTTACAAAATATTTAACCTTTGAGAGTAATTGCATTTATTTAGTGACACTGTGACTCCACATTCCTGAAAGTTTTGCTGCTTAGTAAAACATTACCGTTTGTATAGGTATTCATTTTACTGAGAGTGATTGGGCACCATGGTAACAGCATTAGAGTAGCTGGCTTTGGGTGTTCTGGTGGCAATCTACCTTACAGTCTGGGTGGAGGTGGCAAAGTAGGTAAGCTGTAACAGCATTTCCCAGGTGTGTGTGGTGAGTGTGTGTGAAAATCGAATGACCAAAAGAGAAGGTGTGTGTCAGCTATTTTGAATAGGGACACTGACAGCACTGATTTCACAGAGAGGATGGTGGAAGACTTGGCTTGAAAGGGTCTATATTAAATCATCGAATGCTTAAAAAAGCGAACAATGACTTATTGATCCCATGTAAGCGAAAGCTTACAATCTCGAACGCTTGGAAAAAAATCGCTGTTTCAAAAAAAAATAAAAAATAAATAACACTTAAAACATAACAAAGTGGGGGCTTCACCCCCCCCCAACCCCCTACTTAAGTATACCAATTCCAAGATCACACTACAGTGACAAAAATGGCAAAATAACAGATGAGGCCAAGTGATTTCTTTCCCAGGGAAAGAATTTGCTTATATGCCGCTTCGTCATTTTGCCTTTTTGTCCTTTCAAGTTCGACCAAGTCGCAGTCGACAGAATGCATCTTCGGTCATCTAATAGGAACCCAGCTTTAAACACCTAGTTAAGGACTCAGCTCTATAGCTGCGTCAGTGAGAAGTCTTACTGGGGTCCTGGAGAGAAAGCCCATCTCCAGGACTGGAATGTGCATTCCCTGTGTGCTCTTAAGGGAAATTGTACTTGGTGCAGAGAGCTGCATCTGAAAATATTGTGGGTGTCTATTTGGCAGTGAATGTTCCCCACTGGTGTCAGTGGTGAGGACTGAGGCTCCTTGATCACTGGCCCAGGTGAGGGATGTCACATATTGGTGGCAGTTAATGGTGGCAGTGGTGAGATATTAAGAAGTTGTCACTAAAGGTGTGTGTACTCTCAGCAGCCACAAGAAAAACATACAAACTTTTCACAGTAGTTTTACATATTTATTTTTCTTATTTTAATTTAGTCAGGGAAAGCTGGCAAAGATGTCAGCAGAAGATTATGGCAAGCTGACAGTGAACCAGTTGGCTAAGGTGTGCAAATCCAAAGGACTGGTGCATGCCAACCTGACTAAAGAGGAAATGATTTCAGCCTTAGTCACAGCTGCAGCACAGACCAGCAACCAGGAGAATAACCAGTCTTTAGATGGTGATATACAGCCCTCAGAAACAGGACACTCACCTTTTCCTCAGAGGATTTAAAAACCTATCTGGAATTAAAGAGACTTGAACTGGAGGTAAAATGTACAGAATTAGAACTGGCAGAGAGACTGTGACATTGGCAGGTTGAAGAAAATGAGTGGTAGTGGAATTTGGAGGCTGAAGAAAATGAGAAGCAGCATCAACATGACAGAGACATGCTGACAGTTTGACGGGTAATATGGAGGTAATGGGGAAGTGAATAACTGAACCCCAGAAGCAACAAAGGTCAGTACATTTCTTCCACAGTATACAGAAGGTGATAATTTTGATAGTTTAATTCATATATTTGAAAGAGTATGCAAACAAAATGATTTTGACTAAGGGCTCTGGTATGGTTTCTGACCTCCTTACTCCATGGTAAATCTGTAACCACTATTTCTAAATTGCCTGATACTAACTGTTTAAATCATGGCAAGGTTAAACAATGTTTACTGGAACAGAAGAAAGTTTCGTGAGCAAAGATGTAAGGCAGATAGAAGTGTATGTGATTGTATTGCTGAGCTAAGCACTTATTTTCATAGGTGAGTGAGGGAACAAGCCCTTAGCACTTTTCCTGAGGATATGAAAATCTGGTTGGCAGACAGGACGGCAACCCTGCAGATGACCTGGGGATAAAAGGGGATCTCTACTTAGCAAGCAGGGTGCCACTGCACAAGAAGGGGATATCCAATGCTGCACATGAATATAATGGAGCCCATTGTGGGCAGCCTAAACCACTACAACAGAGTCCACCAGTAGCAGGGAAGCCACTAGTTCAGGTACATGGCCAGGATTGAGGTTTCGATGTTTTAAATGTAACCGGGGGAGGGCCATATAGCATACAAATGTCAACTGAAGCAAGGTGCAGTACAAAAGGGAGGGAAGCCAGCAAGTGAAAATAACAGTATGCCAGTGGTAAATTGTCTGAAGACAACAGCGGTACCAAACAATCACTGGCATTTATATCCTATCTTAGTGGATGGAAAACAGGCCACTGATATGAGAGACACAGCCATCGACATAACCATTGTGAATGATATAACCATTATGAAGCCTGCAGTGGTTAAAGAGGAGCAGCACTTGCTTGCTTAGGAAGTCTAGTCCCATCAGAGAATTTGGAGGGTCCCCATTCTAAACACCTTTGGCCAGGGCTCATCTTGACTGGGAGGGTGGAAAAGGAAGCAAGCAAGTAGGTGTGCTGAGGATATCTCTACAGATGTCTTGACAGGGAATGATTTTGATAATGCTGCACCTTGTGTGCATGCAGTTACATGCAGTCAGGCTTGGAGAAAGGTATGTGGGTCTTGTAGCCTGGAGGGGACCCAGACAGACCCAACATCTGAAGCCAGGGCTGGGGATGTGGATATTTCAGGGAGAGAGCTACCCTGTAGCAGTTAGTCTGAAGGTCAGCCACAGCTGCTGATAGGTACTGATGTTCCCTTGGACAGGGTGACTCCAAGGGCCAAGGTGAGTAGTAGTACCCAGGCTGACAGTGAGACATCGTTGTCAGATGATACCAGACTTCCTGTGGAAGGGGAGGTGGGAAGGGTCACAAATGTAGAGTTGAGACAGGCTTACCTCTCGGACACTACATTATGAAGCTTGAAAGAGGTAGCTAAGGATGCCCCCTGATTCTCAAGGAAAAGGGGAGTCTGTATACTGAAACAAAGGGTTACTGTATAGAGAGTGGACCCCTGAGGGAGGGCTAGAGGTAATACAGCAGTGGTAGTGCCCAGAGCCTACTGCCTGGCACTTCTAGCCATACCTCATGACTTTCCTTATGCAGGTCATATGGACATAAAGCGTACCAAGAGACATATTATGCAGAACTTTTATTGGCCTGGGATTGAAACGGATGCAATAGGGTACTGCAGTGTCAAAAGGTAGGCAAGGCAGGAGACAAGGTCAAAGCTCCTTTGATGCCTTTGCCTGTGATTGAGGAGCCATTTCAGAGGGTAGCTATGGATATTGTAGGGCCTTGAGTACCCCAAGTTTCACAGAGAAGAAATATATCCTAGTGGTAGTAGATTATGCTACTATATAACCTGTTATATATTTTCAGCAGTGTGAGTTTCCCAAGAGAAATACTGACTGACAAGTTGCCAGTTTCATGTCAGACCTCCTGGGTTATCTGTGGGAGTGCGGTGGGGAGAAGCAACTGAAGACTACCCCCTTCCACCCCCAGACTAATGGTCTTCTGGAGAGGTTGAATTTACAATAAAGACCATGTTAAGGTTATTTTCAGAGCAGTTTAAGAGAGAGTGAGACAAATATTGGCCCCATCTGCTGTTTGCATACAGAGAGGTACCCCAGGAATCCACAGGTTTTTCACCCTTTGAGTTGCTGTATGGGCATAGAGTGAGGGGGTGCTTGGATTCATGATGAGTGGGAGGGTGAGTGTGAATTCCACAAGGAGTCTGTTGTAGCATATATCCTAAACCTCAGAATAAGGCTTAGGGAGCTCATGGGATTGGCTCAGGGGAACTTGTCAAGAGCCCAATGGCAGAAAAAGGTCTGGTATGACAAGAATGCTTGAGCCTGAGAGAATGCAGTGGGAGGGCAGCTTATTGTGCTCATTCCTGTCAGACAATATAAGCTGCAGGCAGCTTTGAAAGGACCCTCAAAGTGATAAGGAAGGTCAGTGACATTAGCTACATAGGAAACTTGCTAGGCAAGAGGCAGGGGCACAGACTGTACCATGTTAACATGATGAAGCCTTACCATGATAGGGAGGCCCTTGTGCTGAGTATTTGTAGTGGGTTGCTGGAGGAGTCTGAGGGGATCTGACTGATTTCCTCAGTGAAGCTCAGACTGACACCTCAGCAGAAGAGGTCAGCAATGCCAGTGCAGATGGTCTCTAAAGACAGGGTATGGTTAGTGTGTTCCCAGACAGGCCTATCTCTCTCTCAAGCAATATTTATCTAGGGTCACTTTGAAAACTAGCTTGAGTCTTCAAAGTGGGAGAGATGTGATGCTATGAGGCAGTGTTAACTGTGCTAGGGGGAGTAGGACAGTCCATGTGTAACATATGCCAGCATAGCTAGCTGGAGTTTTATAAATAATTATATGTCATTATCAAACTGATTTGTACAGATGCTTGTGTTAACAATGTATCAACAGTGGGTCCTGCTGGACAGAAATGAAATATACATCTATGTCAGACTGTATTGTTGTAACTGATTAAATGTATAAAGAAAACCACCATAAAAAAAATTCTCCAAAGCCAACTTCACACTTATTAAGACAGAAGTGGCAAACTTTACTACACCCATGCAGACAGAAAATAGAGGTATGACTGCTGAATCCTACACAAATGCACTTTATATGCACTTACACAAGTGCATGGATCATGCTATCCCTAACAGAACCAAGATGCTATCCTCTAAAAAAGGAAGCCAATCTGGTGGTCCCATGCCATGAACAAACTCTACAATGGAAGAAAGAAACTGTTGCAAAAAAGATTAAAATGCCATGACTGGAGGAACTAACTGGTCAGCCTCAGTAAGAAACTGAGATCCCTCATAAACTCTTCCAAAGCTGGATACGAAAATAAAATTGCCACTGATTCTAAAGACAACCACAAAACATTCTATAGCTATGTCAAGAATCTCAATGGCAACACTCAGATCTGCTCTGAGTTACAGTACAATGGCACTAAATATACAGAACCAACTGATATTGCCAACATCCTGGCAGATAAGTTCAGTGCTAACTTTACCCCCCTCTCACCCCCTAAATGGCCCATCTCTATACCAAAAGAATGCAAAGTTCCTGTAATCACGGCTGCACAGGTAAAAACCACACTCTCCAAAGCCAAGAACTTAGCATCCATGGGACCTGACAACATCCCAGGCTGCGTTCTACACGAACTACAGGCTGAAATGGCACTCCACCTAAGTACCATGTTCAATCGCAGCCTCACGTAAGGCTTTGTGCCCACAGAATGGTGCACAGAGATGGTTATCCCACTTCACAAAGAAGGAGCCTCCACAGACCCCAGGAACTAGCGCCCCATTAGCCTGACAAGCCTGGTCTGCAAGGCCATGGAACGTATCATCATGGAACATATAAACAAAGACATTGGTAATCTCCAAACTCTGGCTCCCACCCAGTTCAGGTTTGTAAAAGGCAGATCATGTCTCCTAAACCTGATAGACTTCTTTGAAGCAGTCACCAAAGCCATAGACGAGGGTAAGGTGGTTCACACAGCCTATCTAGATCTCGCCAAGGCTTTCGACACCATCCCCCACTCTGTAATTATAGATAAACTCACTAAACTAGGTATAAATCCCTATGTCACTAGATGGGTTGCCAACTGGCTCACTGACAGAACCCATACTGTGAAAGTAGCAGACTCCAAATCCGACTTCAGACCAGTGACAAGTGGAGTACCACAAGGTTTAGTCCTGGGTCCTCTCCTGTTTGGTATCTACTTCTCTGAAGTACTTGCTAACACAGAAGGTCTTTGGCTAATGAAGTTCGCAGATGACTGCAAACTAGGAGCGATAATAGAAACTCCTAATGATGTGGATATCCTACAAAAGGGCCTCACTGAGACAGATGCCTGTTGTCAAAGCCATGGCCTCAATCTCAATGCTAAAAAGTGCATTGTCATTTCTTTTGGTAAAAACTCTGTACCTATGAACTACCACATAGGTGGTAGTGTACTTAACACCGAAAGTGTGATAAGAGACCATGGGACACAGGTGGAGAGTAGTCTCTCCTTTGATAATCACATTGCCACAGTAGTCAGGAAATCCTTCTACATGGCACACCTCATCACAAAAGGTTTCTCATACAAGAAAAAAGAGGTCATTGTTTCCCTCTACTCATCACTCATTAGACCCATTATAGAGTACAGCACCCCTTTTGGTATGTACCTCACAAGACATCTACAACAACTGGAAAGACCACAGAAATACCTCACAAAGAGGATTACTGGCCTCAAACAAATGCCCTACTCAAGAAATAAACTTTCAAGACCGGAAAAACAAACTAGCGAAAACCACCGCTAATTCAAAATCCAAGAACTCGACTCAGGCCAGTCCAAAACATAAGAAACATGAAAAACAACAAATTTTATTAAGCCACTATAAAAGCTTTTTGTTAGTACCTTGCACTAACTTCTTCAGACAATCAAAACATTCGCACCATTACAAATGAGTTTAAATACCAGCATTGAAACACTTAACCACGCCCCTTGCTCTCCCTTTAGCTCCTTAAAGATACAGATCACAGCTAACTAAGGTGCATTTGCAATTCTCCATTAACATAATAAAAAATTCATACACTGAAACTATAATAATAGCAGGCTTTAAAACTGAAAGAAAAAAGACCAATATTTTGATTATTAAACTGTATAAAATAGATGAATATATAAAATATATAAAATAACATAAAAATAAAAATAACGGTGTTCAACCTACAGCATGAATACTAATAATGGAAGCGCGACTCTTCCTAATCAAAGATTACCTATACATACATTACATCTTGCCTGCTTTCAAGTAAAATAACTAACTATTATAACTAATACAACTAATATAATGAATATAATGAAATTAATACATACTGTCCTAAGCATCTAAATAACTAGAACAGCTAACCAAGAAAATTAATATTAATCATATCTCACTAAATGATAAAAATATAAATATATAAAATATGACATGTGACATATAATATAACATAAATTTAGGCTACTCGATATAGGTTTAATACTGTCATTAAATAAAACAGGTCAAAAAGTTAGCATATCTAGACCTAAAATTACTAAAAAATAAAATATAAACCAATAATAT